>NW_008825302.1:477924-480581 GCF_000699105.1 Pygoscelis adeliae | reverse complement strand
TGATTCTATTTTTTTATGATTCTATGATTCTATGATTCCATGACTAGCAGCCCCTCCATCCAGAGCGGGCTGTGGGCCCCAGTCTCAGCCCCACGCGCAGAGGCAGCGAGGAAGCCTGGAGCCAGCTGCCGGCTGCTCCAGCAGGAGTGGGGAGCTGTGTGCCCTGTGGCTATGACCAGTGCATTCAGACAGACAGGACAATGGCTTGGAAACATGCCTTAAGTGGTTAATAAAAGAGCATTTGCTTCACTGAAAGGGAGCACTGTATCTCCCCTTGAGGGAATTTTTTTTCCCCTCTCCTATGGGGCAGATGTTTGCCCTGGTGACATTCCCCTGTGGAGGGATGGCACAGCAGGGACAGCCCTGGAGCCTGCAGACAGTCCAGCCTGCACAATGGAACAAGTCTGTGCATGGAGAGTACCGCAGGAGTTGCAACTTTCACACCAGGGAAAGTTTGCTGGGAATATTCACAGTGGCTGCCGTTGTATTGCCTGGGCCATGGGGTTTCGCAAAGCAACCTCACGGGCATCGGAAGGGGAGCCAGACTGGAGGGGATGCTGACAGGAGGGTGATATTTTGTGTGTGTGTGAGAGAGAGGCGCTTGTGTGGGAGATGATAGGCGTTTCTGCGACGTGGAGATCTGTGTGGGTGTGAGGGGAAGTGCTCATGTTCCCGGTGTGGGAAGAGGAATGGCTTATGTCCCCTGTTTGTGTGCAGGGGAGGCTTTACCGGGCCAGAGCAGGGGAGTGTTTAGGGAGCTGGTCAGGACTGAGTGGGTCAGAGGCACAGGGGCACCAGCGGTGGGGCAGGAGGGGTTGGCAGTGCTGTGGGGAGAAGGTACCTTTGGGGGTGAAGGGATGTGTGAGTGGGCATGAAGGAAGGGTGAGGGTGATGCCCAGGACGTGGGCTGGTGGGGTCAAACCCAGGAGCATACAGCATCCATGCAAGCCCACAGGCACTCCTGCGAGAGGCCAGGGGGCAGCAGGCAGCTGCCCTCAGGGCTCAGCCAAAAAGGGGCACTTCAGTGTTAAGGTTTGGGGATGCACAGCATTAGGGTCTGGCTTTAAAGGGGACATCAGGGCTGGGGTGAAGGGGGTCTTCCAGCACAGCTGAGGGTTGGGGTGTTCCGATAGCCCCTGTGCAACCATGCACGCGTAGCCAGAGGAGTGCGCTAGCAAAAGGGCTCAGTGCCGGTGACGGGGATTTTTGGTAATGGTCAGGGTCCCCAGACTGCAGTTTTGAGGAGCCTGGGGTATCCAGGAAGATGGGCTGAGCCGGGATTATTTATCTGCCTGCCCATTGCAGCAGTGGCTGGAGGCTATCAGTGCAGAATCAATAGTGTGCTGCAAAGCCCAAAGCCAACTGTGGGGAATTTCTGGTACTTCTCCTCATGCAGGATAACAACTGTATCTAGGACGGACTGGGTTTTGGTTTTGTTGTTTTTTTTTTTTTTTTTTTTTTTTTAATTTCATTGATTTCCTTTGTTAGTTTGGACGGTAACTGTTAATGGGATGATCAGTGTTGGGCTCTGTTGGGTAAGGGAAGGAAAATGATACGGCTTGTTCGAACGACATGTCCTCAGCTTGCTCTCGTGATGGAAAGGAAAAATATAAAGGTCAAGCCTCTGGGGGGTCCATCTGCTTTGCGTGGAGCCTCTTCCCGCTGCCAGGCGGGCCCCCCCTGCCACTCCTGGGCTCTGTCATCTGCAGTGTCCCAAGTGTGCCACTGTCCTAACAATAGGCTGAGACATTGTCTTCGGCGGAGCTGTGAATGGTCCCTTCACTTCACTGAGCATTAAATCAGAATAAGGGCTGGAGCCAGCACAGGGGGTTGAAGCCAGGACTGATGTGCTTGTGGCAGGGGGGGGGGGTGAAGGGGGGGGGCGGGGGGGCCCCCCCCCCCAGCCATGTCCTGGGAACAGAGACATCCTGCGGGGGTAGGCAGCAGGGATTTGGGATGCTCTTACCTCTGAATCCCCCCGCAGGCAGACAGACTGCTCCACGAAATGATAAAGGCTGTCCACATCAGGTTGAGTAATAGGTGTAAATGCACCCTGCTTTCCCTGTCTCCCAGCCCAGGACAGTATTTTAACCCACCCTCTCGCCGGCACAGCGAGTCATGCATGACAAATGCAAACCTCTGATCAAATATTCCCTCCTTCTCCCCCCGTGCAAGTCTAAAGTGCACTGTCAGTCAACAGACGACTGAAATTTCGCTTTCATCAACCGACAGGCCAACGCAGACGAGACCTCAAATGTTAGTCAAAAGCAAACACCAAAGGGCAAAGTCAGAGCTGGGTGGATTTGTTTGCCGAGCCTGGCGACTGAAGTCTCCCGGGGAGATTTTGGGTGTGGGGATCCTGCAGCAGGTGAGGTGCCGCCCAGCAGAAGGGTCCCGGTGCTGTGCAAATGCCAGCAAGGGAAGGAAGCATAATGCGCAGCCTGTGGAAGGGAAGAGGTTGCTGGAGAAAAGGGCAAAATCTGCCATTTTTTGCCAACAGAGGATGTGAGCCTGCAAGCAGCGGGGCCAAGCTCTTGCCGCTCAGGTCCCAGGAGGCGGCTGGGAATCTGGGATGCTGCCCCTTTAAAGCGTGGGGAAAAAAGACGCAAATGAGGAGCCAGCCGAAAATTAGTAGAGCAGAAAACCCCAAATGATGC
>NW_008825302.1:464987-476716 GCF_000699105.1 Pygoscelis adeliae | reverse complement strand
AGGACCCTGGTGCTACCGCATCATGGGCAGGGATGGGGCATGGGGCCAGGGAAGGGAAAGCCTGGGTCTTGTAGCACATGGAGCACAGCATACAGTCCCCCTGATGCTGGCGTGGGCCACGGGACTGGCGACCCTGCGCACGGATGCCCCCGTAATGACTGTTCCCGGAGACGTGGTGTTGCACCCGGGGCCAAGCAGCTGCACTGAAATATTCATGCCAACCTCGCTTTGAAGACAGCATGATTTCCTGGAAACTTGCTGCGTGTCTTAAATGAAGCTGTCTGCTCTGCACGGCTGCCCGGGCGTGATGGGAGCAAGCGGGGTCCTGCAGGGCTGATGAGACGCCAGGAAACAAGAGAAGTGTCCGCTTTTGGTGTGTGATGTTCACACCCTCGAGAAGGATGCGGAGCATGGCCCACGCAGATGATGTCCCAGAGGGACAGGGGACCAGCCTTCAGGGTGGCCACGCTGCCATGGGGACAGTGCAGTGCCATAATCCCATCACAGATGATGCCCCGGGAGCTGCTGGCCTCAAGTTAGGATATGCCCAGAGCTGATGAGATGATGATGCTTGGTGTTGGTGCTGCGATGACGGGGCAGGCGGTTCCAGGGACATAGGTGCCACAGTGACAGGGTAGGAGGTGATGGAGAGGGAGGTGGCAGGTAACGTGGAGGTGTTTGCAGCAGACTTCCCTGGCAGGTGATGCCGGAGGTGTTGATGCTGTGGCTGCAGGGTGAGAGACAGTGGCGGTGTGGGCTTCCAGGGCACTGTTACATGGCTGAGGAGCTGCCTTCTGCGCTGTGCACAGCAGGTTTGGATACGAGCCCAGTGCTTAACCCATCTACTTGTATAGGGTGTCAAGAGATGTCCCCTGCACAGAGCTGATGCTTGTCCCTAGTGTTCCCCCCAGCTCCATAGCCTGATCCAAGAGTGGGTCTGTGGAGATGTGGGCATGCAGCGGGGAAGGGGACACTGGGGACTCCGGGTGCTCTCACGGATCCCATGCTCCGCTGTGGCCCCAAACTGGCCCTGGACTGCCTCGAACTCAAACATCCCTAGTTTTACTTAAGCGATGGGACCTTTTGGCCCCCAGCTGCTCAGCATACAAAGGTAGTGTAACATGCAACGGCACCCCAAGCAGGAAAACAGAAAACCTACCTTTCCGCCTAGTCAGAAAAGCCTGAAAGCTGTCTGTACACAGCCTCCTGTTCTGCAGCCCACCGTCATGTATCGCAAATCCCAATGTAATTTGCTGTCCCTCAGGCCGCTCGGTATTACTGCTTTCCAAATGTCTCTCTCCCAGTCTCCATGGTGTTAAATTATATTTCCCCAGCTGGATTACTTTGCATTTGTTCAGAATGAATTTCATTTGGCTATTTCCTTCCTATGCCTGACCCTTCTTTCGCAGTGCATTATCTTTTAGCTCTTTGTCCTCACCAGGATTTGCAGCACCTTCCCATCTCATATCCTCTGCAAATTTAATTAACATGCTCTTTACCCTCCCTCCTTCAGATCAAATGAAGATGTTAAAGGAGAGCAGACCTGGCACAAGTCTAACCACTAACCACTAACAACAACACAAGTACCTTGCACTTAAATTATGCACTTTCCATCAGAAGATTTCAAGGGCCTTTGCTGAACTGGATAAGTATAATTATTAAAGCTGGGAACTCCGCTATGCTGGGGAATTTAATATTTGAGGTCTGCCTGAGGGCATATGTCTTGTTGACTGTTGTGTTGCCATAGACCTTGACAGTCCTGGGATAGATGTCCCTGCGGTGTTGTGCCTGTCGTGCCGGTCTGGCCCCACGGACACAGAGGTCCCTGGCCGGGGGACCCCCCAGCTGGAAACCCCGGGTTCAGAAGAAGCAAAGCGGTGACCTGGCAGCTGGCTCAAAAGTGTCTTCTGGTTTGATTCCAGCAAATGAATCAGTGACATGCTGAAATTTTGCTGAATTAGCAAATACTCGCAAGATGCTTCAGTCATTGTCTGTAGTCATGCAATGGGGAAACAGAGACACAGAGGTAACGGTTAGTGTGCTAGGCACACGGGCTGCGATTCATCTGCCTTTGGGTGACTGAAAGAGGAATATCCAGGGCTCCTGCTGTTGGAGCAAGAGCAGCCCCTGTGGAGGGTCACTGCCCTGATGTCCCTTGGGCTGGGAAGAATCCCCCTTGGGCAGGGCTGGGTTCTGATTGTGTGTGGATCCCACCTTGTTTTCCCCTAACCGCAGACTGGAGGCTTCCCAGCTCCTCCTGCGCCCTGCATGGGGAGCAGGAGCTGGTTCTTCCCATGGGGATAGCGGGGGACCACCCCCACCAAAGAGCCTCTCTAAAATCCTGCTTTGGCTTCATCTTAATAGCGACATGCAACTGCGTGACAACTTGAGCTGAGTGTAAAAGGGGCTCATAGGACACGGTTACCACGTTCTTTACAAGGGAATGGCCTTTTTTTTTTTCTGTTTTCCAACATTTAACAACTAAATGTTCTCATCTTGTTAGTGTTACCTTGATGATGAATAATGTATACTGCTCCTACTCTGTGTGATACTGTATTCTTAAATCTCTGTTGCATTATGTGCCTGCACATGCAAGCACACAAGCCTACTATAAAATTTTCTGCCGCGACCTCCTCCAGCTAAAACAAGCACAAGAGCTGCCACTGAGAGGAACGATGCCTCAGGAGCATCCTGGTGGATGTGCGCCTTGAAAAAGGGTTTTACTGTACTCACTGCTCAAACTTTCTCACCTTTGTATTGCATGAGGCATACAAATTGTCCTCGGACCAAAGGAACTGAGTGTACAGGTTGCTGAAAGCGAAACCCCATGGATACAGCTTGGGGACAATGGAGAATGCAGCAGCACAGAGGACCCAGCGTCTCCGCAGAGCCTCTTCCTAAGACTGGACAACTTGCCCGGGGCTGGAAAAACCTGAAGATTGCTCTTGGAAGATGCTTACATGGCCTTTCCTTTACTTGGCTGGAAGTTGTCCTTTCCTGTTAATGCCTGCAGTCTCCCAAGGTCTGCGGCTGCCCCGGGCTCCAGCCTTGCAGGAGAAATTTTGTTACTCAGTGGCTGTGCAGCACCTGAGCCAGGCATTAGTCCTTCTGGTATTTTTCTCTCCTTACAAGTCAGCTCATATCCTTGATTTTCACAGCAATATTTCAGAGCGGCTAAGCAGGAATTCAGCCGCTGTTTATAACATAAGGAAAATAAACCCCAATGCCATTTACGGAGAATATTGACATGGCACCAAATGGGGGTGAAGGGACCGTGAAATCCCAGCTGGAAATTGGTAGCATCTTTCTAGCACTGGAGCAGTGAGCTCCCAAACTGCCTCCTCCTAAGAGGAGTGGGATTAAGAAACCAAATTTCTCTTATGATAAACCATCATTCATCCAGGAAAGAAATGAGCTGACACCGTCTGCTAGGAGCTGAATTTTGCAACCTCGGTAGCCCTCTGGCCTGGCTTTCTGGGTCAGATCTGCCCCAGGTAGTTCCTGTGGCAGTGGGCTCCATGCCCTAACACTGCTAATTAACAAGTTAACCATTAACTAGCAACTAGTATTCCCATTTCTCATTTCTAAATTAGTTTCCTTGCTCTACCATAATAAGGAGTTGAGACCCCTTGCTATTTTCTCTGCCTCTGCTTAAGCCAAATTTTCAGCCCACGTTGGCAGTGGCACCCAGACTTTCGCTCAGGAGTCATGGCAATGAATCAAAGAGCTCCTGATGACAGCAAGTCCCCCCAGTTTTCCACCCAATATGCACCTTGCACGCATTTCCAGTGCAATCAATTTTCTCTGCGTTTGCAATATCCATCCTCATCTGCACGGAGCACGGAGCAGGCTGGCGAGGGCCACTCTGGGATGCATGCTGTGCTGGAGATGGAAGATAGCATGTACGCCTGCACATCAAAGTCAGGATTTTTTCCCTTTCTTGCTGTTCTCTGCACAATTTATTATCAGAGAGTTGTGCCAATCTCCTGTGTGTGGCCTGTGTTTGTATACACGCATTCAGCCACAGCTGCGCGCAGCCGTACATGCACACGCTGTCAGCGAGCTGAGAAAGTTATTGCTGCTGGATTTGATTCATTCACTCCAGGTAAGTCGTCTTGGCTGTGAATTGTCCGCTTCTCCGTGCCAAATCTGCTTGGCCGGGATATCACACCTCGGGAGCAGTAGCTTCCAGCTCCTCCCAAAGCTGGAGGCTGGGAAATGCACCTTGCTTGACGGCTGCGGGAAATACCCGCTGCAGTGCGGAGGGTGTGCTCCTGAGAGGGGCAACCTAGAAATGAGGGGGCTTGGAGGAGTGAGGTGGGGAGCACAAAAAGGTCTGACAGCTGTGTGATGGGAGCAACCGCTTGTCGGGCGGAAAGTGGGCAACCTCAGCTCTGTAAGCAACTCTCAAATTCTCAGTGCCATGAATTTCGTTTTGTCCTGTTAAATTATTAATCTAGCAATAAAACTAACCCCCTTATCCATGCCTCAAAGCCCCAGTCAGAGCCTCATGTGGCTTTTATCTCCCACTACATCACGAAGGAGCCTGAGCGCAGGCAGGGAACAGAAGTGATGGGATGGTCCCAGGGGAGAGAAAGGGAAGCTGGATGCACTCATGTCACTAAGCTGGTGGCTTCTGGTATCCTGCACCCCAGGAAGACAGGCAGCAGCTCAGGGACAGCTCGGTCCTGGGATGTTCCAGCAGTGAGGACGCAGCCGTGTCTTGGCACTGGAGGCTCCCGCATGCTGCGGTGCAGCAGAGTCACCACCGTACGGCAGCCAAGCTTTGGGTGCAGCTGGTAGCCAGAAGGCATCGGAGGATGGGGGTTTGTGCTACAAAGTGCCTGATGGTGACATCAGCTTGGGGGATCTGGTGCTCACTCCTGCACCTCAGAATGGGGTCAAGAAACTTTACTGGCTCTAAGAAACCAATGTTTTTTTGGCAGTGTGCATTTTAAGCCAGCTCAGATCCTTCACCTGGCCCTCAGTGTGTCCCTAGGAGCAGCTCTGCTGGGGCAGGCGAGGGGCCCGTACATTGTGGTTTGAGCGGGAATGAGCTGAGACAGAGGGAGAGAGTGGGGAGACACCTGTAGCCAGCAGGACCACCAAATGACAGAGCAAACCAGCGGGACTGCCCCATGTGGAGGGCTGGGAGCCTCTGCTCCATAGAGGGTCCTGGATTCACAGGTGCCTCCATCCAGCCTGGGACTTTCCTCCGTTATCCCAGGATTACGTGGAGCAGATCTCCCTGGGAAACGCAAGGGTAGTGTTGTGCAGCATTCCCATTCCCCCTGGGAATGATAAGCCCTCCTTCTCCAGCAACCGCAGAGCCCCATGATGCCACAGGCTTCATCCCTGCTAGCAAGCCCTGTGTACGACTCAGGTCTCTGCCATCCCCACCCTGCTCCTCTCCTGGTGACCCACTGCTGGACTTTGTGAGAAGCTCTCTGTCCTGAGGCTCCTTTTTCTGGCAGGAGTGAGATCTTATTTTATGAGTTATACGGGAAAAAAAATTACCCTGAAAGCCTAGACAGATACCTGAAAGCATCCGGGTGACCCAAGCTGTTCACAGATTCTCCTTCTTGCATCCTTGCATCCTATCCTAGTTACCACAAAGGTGCACTTGTGATCTCCCCCCTCTGAGCACTGCTGGTCCAGCCTGAGTGCAGAGGCAGCAGCAGCCCCACAGAACAGCGAGAAGACAGTGCTGCCTCTCTGGAGGTGATAGAGCCCTCCCTGAGCTTAACAGAAAGAAGTGCTTTTGCCAGGACCTGCTCTGCAAACCTGTTTGAGGAAAGCAGAGCAAAATAATGTCCAGGGTGGTGCAGAGCGTGCTGGGTGGAGGGGACACAGCTCTGCCTCCCACGGAGAAGAATAAGCAATATCTGGATTTTCCCTGTGTGGTGCCACTGCTCTGTGGAGGAGGGCTTAGAGGGGGTACTGTGACAACGTGCATGAAGCTTGGGTGGAGAAAGCATCTTTGTGTTAAAAGAAGATGGGAATTTTTCTGGCTGTAGATGGGGAATTATGCATGGGGAGACCAGAATACAGGTCACAGAAGTGTTTAGCGTGAACTGCCATAAAGAAAGGAAGATACTGTAAAAGGTAATGCCCAGCAGTAATGCCCAGCAGCAGTATGGCTAGACATTAGTACACAAATGTTATTAGAGAGAATATTGCTTTCATGCAGAATAGCCCAGGAATGCTAACGAGGGGCTGCGTGAAGCCTCCTCCATTAGGTTATGTAGCCTGTGAGTTTTTTTTAGTTTGAGAAAACCACAGCACAAACTCTGGCTGGTTTTAAACCAATGTGACAGATTTCTCTGTAAGACTGTGCGTAAGGAGAAACCGCTGAAGCCAGGGTCAATAACCAAAAGCCCTCAGTGGGGCTGGCTGACACAGACTGCCACGACCTTGCTGAACGGACACTTCTTGTGGCAGCGTTGTGGTAGGACCTGGTGTATGGAGGGGCAGGGGGGAGGGATGCCGGGACCGGGGGATCACCGTACCAGCCTTCCGCACTCCTCCCTTGCGGAGGCTGCAGCCTGAGAGCTCTCCATGGGATCTCAGCTTGCCATTTTAAATGTTGGGAGTCAAGAGGTTCCCCTGGCCTTCCTCCCCAAGGATGTGATCTGCAGTGCACGTTGGCATCCAGCTTATTTCACACCCCAGCAGGGAACCAGTGGTGGGTCTTGGCGAGCGTTTGCCAAGAGGCTCTCTATGTGCTGCCTTTTCTTCTCCCGTTCTCCGGGTGGTCGGGTGTCCTGCTCCCTGCCTCTCCCTGCCCACTGGCATTTTAGTAACACTGAACTTTACACCACCTTCCACTCGCTTACCCCGACTCACCAACATGTCACTTACACCACCATTCATGTCACCTCTGATTCTGGCCCATAATGTGCAGTGTGTCACCTCAGCAGAGGATTAACCACAGAGAGCTTTAGAGCCAGCCAAGCAGAAAGCAAAGCATATGTCATCTCTCCTTATGTTTACAGGAGAGAACATCACCTGGCATCACCGGAGACAAGGGCACGCGTTGAGTGATCTCCTCCTTGGGAACCAGCGGCCGACAGCACTGCAGCTCCAGCAGTCCAAGGACGTCGCCCCAGCAGCCCTGCACGCAAGTCGCTACCGGTGGAGCCCGTGCACCAGCTGCACCCGCAGTCGGGAGCTCACCCGAGCCTTGTGTCAGGGCAAAACTACATCCATTTCCATCGTCTTGGGATGCAGAAGGGGAAAATACATTTCTTCAGGGCACCGCTAGCATAAAAACACCTGAAAGCAGAGCCCAGCCTGATCTATCTGGTCCTAAGGAGACTTAATTGCAGAGCAGTTTGCTGCAAACTTTCCAGGAAATGCTCATCTCCTTTGCTGTGTCACCATGCATTTGGCACTCCTTTTCATCACAATCTCTTTCTTTAATGTCTGTATCTTTTAGAACTGCTTCTCCTGCAGTGTTTTTGCTCTTGTATTTCACACCTCTGGACAGCTCTGGTTGAGATCCTTCAGCATTGCTCCTTCATGAGCCCTGGGAGAGCCGCGGTCCCATTCATTTGGCCCAGAAAGCCATTGTGGATGGGCAGGAAAATGCATTTATCCTCATCTTTTTTAAGATCTTTGGATTCCCGTTGCATGTCATACCCTGGCTGGCTCTTGTCTCAGTCACAAGAATACACAGTACCTGAGGGCTCATCTCTCTACCCAGCTTTTAAAGCATTGTACTTGTCTCATCACTGGCTCATGTCTGCAGTAGCTAGTGCGTCAGCATAATGTGTTACTACCTGCCATGGTGCCTGTTAGTTATCTGCTCCTTCTTCAGTGTCTGCAGTCCCCCCCACCTCATGCCGTGACAGGTTCTGGGAGAGAGAGTAGTGGAGGAACCTCCTCCTAGAGACCAGCAGCCTAAGGGCTGTTTTAATATCCCCGTGGAGTGAGCTGTTCTGCTTTCATTTCTGTCATGGCAAGGGTAAGGCGTCTTGCAGGGAACCGTCACTGGCAGCTTGGTGACAGGGGTGTGCTTGCATCCCGTGATGGATCTGCACACGTCCACATGAACGCGGCCTTCTCCTCGGTCAGGAGCAGGCAGGGTGGCCAGCTCCCCAGCAGAGCAGCACCCTCCCCACTCCAAGCAATGCCGCTTGCCATGTGCCAGCAATCACCTGCAGCTGCCAGTGCCGGGGAGAAATGGGCCCGTGTCCGATTTTTGGCCATTTCCAGGTGCTCTCATGCTTGCATGGTGGGCCTTCCACCTTTCCTGTGCTCTCACAAGACCACAAGGTGGGTGTCCAGTCAGATGTCAGAGATAGGCCAAGGGATGCTGAACCACATCAGGACTTGGAAATCCTCTATCTGCATGTTGGGATCATTGAATCCAAATTTGAACCTTTCTGTCACATACACGTGCCGTTAGTGCCATTACCCAAATGTTGGAGGCTGGACCTACCTGAGGATTTTGGGTACCAAACCCAGCCAGAGCTGCTGGCCTCTCCAGTTTGCACTAAGAGAGGGTAAAGATGTCCAAGCATGCACACTGGAGAGCGTGTCTGTACGCACTTCTTATCCATACATCTCACGCTCGCCTTATGCATACGTGTGCCTGCTCACCCTACGACTCAGGCATGTGCACGCGTGCTCATCCGTTTGTGTGGCTGTTAGGTCTGCTCTTCATTTAAATGGGAATATGAGTGTCTCTGGGCTTGTAGGAGGTGTCACGGGCTGGGTAGCGGGCGGGAGAGGGTGAGCTCATGCATGCATCCCCGTGCAAAGTGCCTGACACACCTGTAATGAGGATGATTGAAGGCTGAGTGCAGGATGATACAGAACAATATAAGTAAGTGGTTTTAGTGTCAGCAATCTTCAAACTTGCTGTCAAAGGGAACATTTAAACGATTTTCCTGCTACTCCAACACATTCAAGTTATATTTATACCCAGAGAAAACTGGTGCTATAAATGTCAGGTTTGGAGAAGGGGTGGCTGCATCCATCAGAGGAGGAATTAGAAAGTAAGGAGGAATGATGTATCATTGCCAGCGGATAGACCTGTCTGGAAAGAAAATCCCTGGGGCCTGACCCATGCCACGGGAAATCCTCTGCTGGGGTGTCTGCCCTGACACCCTGTGTGTTTGCACACAGTGGGTAGAGCAGGCAGGGTCCCAAGCTGGCCAGAGCTTTGAGGGGGAAGTGCCTGAAGCATTTAAAAGCCATCTTTTAACAGAACACGAGAGAACTATAAAAAATGGTGAGAATTCTGTTTTGCTGGAGTGAGAATAAAAATAAAAGAGATCGTAAAGACACCTTGCCCTGCCCACTGTCCAGGGGGCTTCATGCTTGCTTCTAGGCTTGTTCTCAGTCTAGCAGCTTTCAGTGGTTTCCAGCAACCCTCCACGCTGTCCCCTGAGTCTCTTGTCCCTGTCTCCAGCTCGGCTAGGCATCTGCTCCCTGCTCTTCTCAGCAGCCAGGCTGTGCATCGGGTCCCTCGCCTGCTGGCTCGCTGCCCTTGGCCTGGCACTGCCCTTTGGAAAACCCTGTGAACCCTGATGGTCCTGCTGCCATCCCTGCAGCTGGAGGGTGGGCTTGGTCCTTCTCTGTCCAAGGGCATTGGCTTCTCCGGTTGGGTCTCTGCTAAAAGTGCTTGACTGGGCTCCCAGCCCCAACACAGCCCAGGCTGTCAGGTTTTCCGAAGTACCAGTGGGCAGTAACAGCCCCCTCACCTGAATTATCCCCTCTCAGGAATTGCCTGTGGAGTGATAGGGTTCCTCCTTTCTCCGGGGCATCTCCATCCAGCTCCAACCACCCGCCGTCAGAGCTGGTTGCCTGTTCCCCAAAGCGGGGGAAGGTGGGAGACATGCACTGGGGAGTCTATCAGAAAGGGAGGGTATTGGGGGCTGGAGCAGCACAAAGTGTGCAGCTTTTGGGAGGGTGGAGATGGAGGACTCAGCCTTTCTTATCCCTCCAGGGATGGCCCAGCACCTGCTTTCAGGGAAGTTAGACCAAGCAGAGTGGTGCAATGTGTGAAGGTGTGTGGGGAGGTGAGATACACACGGGGAGTTTCAAAAGCTTTATGCAATTCCTGGGATGTCTGCAGAAAGCCAGAGCTTTCAGAAAGTCGTTTAGGATCTCTCAGGTAATGAGGGATGATTTTCCAAGAAACATTTGCTGTCCTGGAGCTCTGCCAAAGCAGAGCTATTGGGAAGGTGGACACCCTCCTTGCAGGTCAGAGTACGGAGACCCTTCTGTGGGAAAGGAGGGATGGATGCTTTTGATCTAAGGGCCTTTTCCCAATTCTGACATCTGTTTGATAATTTTGTTCATGCCTAGGCTCTACAATAAAGCCAACAAACTGTAATTTCATTGCACCTGGTGCATGGAGAAGACCTTTTGGTGGTACATATGTTGCAGTATAACAGCATCTAGGAAGCTGCACAGTTCAGACTTTGCTGTTGACGTAAGACGGCTTTGTAAGATGGCGCATCTGATGTCAGCGCCCGACTGTGGGACAAGAACACTGCTGCTTGCAGAGCCCTGATCCAGTACAAACTTGCTGTGATGGTTCAGCTGTTCAAAGCATTTGGTGGAATTTGCTTTTCCCCAGCAAACTTCCTGCCATATCCCGTCTTGCCTGCCCTTTTACAGCCAGTGTGTAGCCAGGGTGAAGTTGGAATAAATAGCATGTTGTTTGCTGTTGCAAATTTGACAGAAATATGATCATGTATTCAAACATAATCCAGGTCAAATTGGCACTGGCAGGTGAACCAGCAGCACACAGCTCCCGTTAAATGGAAGGACTTGCTGAAATTCAGTTAATTGTTGGGCAAAAGATAAAAAATAAACAAGAAAAAAATTGACATTCCCAAGAACCTTTCATATATCAGCGGGAAATCATTCCTAGTTCAGTTAACGGGTCATGTTGACAAGTCTAAGAGCGAGAAAAGGTCAGCACTGCAGGGTATGTAGGACAGCAGGAGGGGATTCCAGTGGCAGATGCAATGGGAGCTCATCTCTGCCCTGAAACCTCCTCCAGCTTTGTCTCCCTCCCCAACCATCTCTCCATCGAGCGTGTGCTGACACTTGTGCCTCCTGCCTCCGAGCCATCTGCCCTTACAAAATGCTCTGGGAACAGAGCCCATGCACACTGCCGCCAAATCCTGCGCTTTGTAAAGGCAAAACGCAGGTCTGGGTCAAACTGCGTCGCCGCAAGACCCTCACCTTTGGTGTGCACCACGTGGACCACCAGACTCGTTCAGCCAGCCTTGCTGCCAGGATGCCTGCGGAGGAAATGCCTCTGCACGTCTCCTGGGCACCTTGGCTGGGTGTGCTGCCTGCATCCAGTCCGTGCACCACCGCCAAAATGCTAGCAGGCCCTCTCCCATCACAGCGGCAGCACTGCCAAACTCCTCCAACCAATTCCTTGCTGCTCAGCACGGCTTCACCTGACAAAGTGAGTGTAGCTGAAGTGCATGCAGGTAAACACTCAATTTGGATGATCAGCTTGAAAAAAAATATGAAAGGGTGTTGTGGTTTAACCTGGCAGGCAGCTAAACACCACACAGCCATTCACTCGCCCCCCCCTGCAGTGGGATAGGGGAGAGAATCGGGAAAAAAAGAGTAAAATTTGTGGGTTTAATAGGACAGAAAAGGACGGGAAAATAATAACAACAACAACAACAATAATAATAATAATGATAAAAGAATATACAAAATAAATGATGCACAATGCAATTGCTCACCAC
>NW_008825302.1:461142-464756 GCF_000699105.1 Pygoscelis adeliae | reverse complement strand
ATAATAATAATAATAATAATAATAATATAACTCTATCCCAGCCGAAACCAGGACAAAGGGTAACTTGTTCAGTCTGTAAGAGCTTGCTGGGGAATAGAACTCTGATTATTGGTCTAGGAACCAAAGCAGAAAGAGATCCAGAGCCAGAAATAGTACATCGGCAAATTCAGAATAGATGTAGAGATCTAGAGGGCAATTAATCACCATACCCCTGGGCTGGGGCGATTTCCATTTCCTGGCATCTTAGCTTTTCCCCCCCCCAGAAAAAAATGCAGTTTAGTTCAAACAAAATTTGTTTGAGGGAAGGGACAACACCAGGTTGTCCTATCAGGTCTTCAATGCTCTGAGTGCACAAAGGCAGCGTGGGCAGCAACACGTGCCCTTGGGCCATCTCTAGATGGACTGATCATCTCTCTGCATTGATCTGGGGTGAAAAAAAAATCATTCAAAAAACCAGTCATTTTAGTGACTGATTTAAGCAGCTCCTGATGAATGGCCCTGGTAGGTCCTGGGTCCTGTCACAGCAGCAGCACTGGGCAACGGTAGTTTCTCGGCAGGCATGGTTTGGGGATGATGCATATCCTCACACTTCATCTGTTTCTTCCTCCTAGCACAGGACATTTTTGGGATCTCCCCTCTGTGGTGCTGCTGAGTAGGACACAGGACAGGCTGGGTGGCACAGTACCTCTCTCCAACAGAGCCCAGAGCAGATGCCAGGGAAGCAGACACGCTGTTCCCCTCTAATCACGCCCCCATCCTCCCGCAATCTGCAGCTCAGGGACTTCCTGGGCCAGGCATCATTACTGTGTTGTTTTAGTAACCCTCTGTGGACTTCTCTTCCATCCCATCTGCCCTTGAACCTGTGGGGATTTTTAGTCTACCCGTATTCTCTACACACTTTGCACTTCCCCTTCACAGGTCGAAATGAACGCACAGCGGGGAAGTCAGGAAAGCCAGCCGCTTCTTTTCTGATGCACCATGGAAATCAGAGATGGGTCTGAGGAAGGTGAAGGATTCATGGAGCCTCGGAACATTTGCATGGCATCAGATAGTGGAGGCGGCAGAGGGTGGAGAAGGAGGGTTGAAATAAGACCCTGGAGCCTCTCGCCTGGATTCAGTGTCTGTCAGTTTCTGTAGTAAAAAGCAGAGAAAATTACTGTTGCCCCTTCAGGACAAGTTCAGGGGGAACCACAGCTCCCGTGGAGGGGAGGAGAAGCACCACCCTGCCCCATCCCCAGGTCAGCCACTGCTCTCCAGCCACAGCCCAGGCAGAGGGATGCTCCAAGTCGTATTGCTCACACCCCTGCCACAGCTCTACACAGCAATGCTGATGGGTGTTTGTGCCTCCTGTGGTTGACTTTCAGGTGTTCCCAGCAACCCCAACTACTCCATCAGCATAAGGAGCTGCAGGGCATCACCCCATCCCACACCGTGCAGGCTCCCCAGGAGCACTGCAGTGCGCTGGGTTAACCCATATCAGCACCTGGTTTCCTCCAAAGTGGGAAGGGAAGCTCAGCCCATGTCCATGCCCGCTGCCCAGCTCCCAGGTAGCTGCATGAGAGGATCAGGACCCCACAGGGTCTTCCTTCACTGCTGCAACTTTGTCCCATTCACTGGGCCTTTGCCTTCCCACTGCTGCAGACAACTGGGGCACTTCCAGCTGCTACCAGGCAGTCCAGGTCTGCCAGACCTAAGCATGGGGATACTGTAGAGATTAGTGCTTTCTCCTGACCTGAGCAGCTCACTGAGTCTTATTTTTGTTAGGGAGAGAATGGATTAGAAAGTGATATTTCTTGGTTGTAATCCTATTTTAAAAAATGCTCTGAGTCCCGTGTCCCTAAGCAGAGGGGACTTGCCTCAGGCTTCTTTCCCAGCCAATATGCCGGGCACCTCTACCCTTCCCACAGCTTTTTGCACCCACAGGTACATGCATGTGATAGTGCGCGTATGTGCATGGAAATACCCTCCCTTCCCCTAGGGCTTGCACTGGGAGAAGTCTTCCCACACCATGGCTCAGCCCCCGTGCTGGTGGGACTGTTGTTTCAGGCTCTGTGCAGGCGTCTGATTCTTACCCATGTCCAACCTGAATAAGAAATGCTGGTCACGCCTCTGGGATCAGTGAGGTATCTCTCACCCTTTCTTCACCTTCCCGGAGCCTCCTGGATTCGGTCGCTTTCTCTTTTCCATCTTCCTTGCCAGTCACTCAGTCTTTTCTCCTACATCCTTTCCCTTGCAGCAGCTGAAACATCAGAGGAGCGAAAATGGAGCAGCAGAGCACTATCCCCACACTCCAGACACCTCTCCGCTCCCTCTCCATCCCTCCCCATCCACCACCACCATCCTCCAAGCATACGTCCTAAGTTTACCTACAAAACATACCCAGTGTATGGGTCGGCTCAGGTCTTCACCAGCAAGATGATTTGTGGAAGGGCTCAAATTTCCAGTCATTTGCTCTAACCAAAGGGCAGATATTGCGCTGGAGAAATTAGAAAATTAGAATGTCTTCTCAGCCGCAGAACAAACCACAGCATTGTTGGAATTGCAAACCATTAGATGGGCATGCCTGCAATGCATTTTCTTAGGCAGGGGGTAGCAGCTCCCAGGATTGTCGCACAAAACCTTTCGTGGCCTGCCCATATTGCTGCTCCCTTGGGACTGCAGGCTGAGACCCACAGCTGTAGGGATGCCATGGCAGAGGTGAGGAGCACAAAACACTTCCACGCCTCTTGCCACAGACTGCAGCTCCCTTGCTCTTTTTTTTTTTTTTTTTGGTTAGTGCTATTGTTAATCTGTGGGAAGGAGTGTTTTCTTTTCCAGAGATCTCCCCCTCTGTGCAGTTGACTCTGTGATGTACTGGTGCCCATTTAGGAGAGGACACTCCTAGATGTTTCACTAATGAGACAAGCCAGAAAGATGAGCTAACGGCTTCACACAGCAGCTTACATGCCAAAAGTTCTGGTGGTCCCCATCATCTGCCGGAAACCCCCGGATCCAGAGCAATTGCCATGGTGAGACTGGACACCACAAAGAGAATCCCTAAGGACACCGTGGAGATGTGGTACCATATGAAGCAGACCTGTCCACTCAGATTTTGCTTGAACTCTTGCTGCAGAATGCAAACGTGGCAGCACTGGCCCAGAAGTTGTGAAAACCGGGGAGTTTTCCCCATCTCAACCCCGCAAAGCCCAGTGGACCTTGCCAGCTGCTCTGGGAAATCTCATTTTCCATCTGCCTGACAATCAGGAGTGCCCCAGTGTGGGGTGGGGAACATGGAGTCTTTGCAAAGCGCAGTGTTTTCATTTCTGAATCTCATAAATCTCCCGTCGGGCTCCAAAGCAGGTGTGAAATACAGGATGCTCCTCATGTGTCCTGGAGCTGGGCAGGATTTACTCGACACGAGGCTCTGGCTGCAGATTCCTTATCTCAGCAACAAGATTTATTGAGGTCCTGAGATTTATTCTGCCTGCAAAATTCTGCTAAATGTAGGGATGAGTTGTGCAATGACTATTGTTTGGGAATGTATTGTGTCTGCTAGTAGAAAAATGGTCACGTCTCTACCCAATCTCACATGACTGCCAGGTGCGCTGGGACAGCAGTGAAGATGCACAGGAGGG
>NW_008825302.1:435433-460688 GCF_000699105.1 Pygoscelis adeliae | reverse complement strand
GGGTCTCCCGGCACAAAAGCTCTTTTGATGGAAACGAAAATTTTCGCTTTTGAAAAACCTGAAGTGGGGGAACGAGCCTTGGGGTTACCATGGAAACCCATTGCTGAGCTGCGCCGCAGCAGGAGACACAGTCACAGTGTCTCTGGGTTTGCGGTAGCGAAGCCGGTGTGAGCGCGAGCTGACGGCAGCGTGCCTCAGAGACACCCTGGGTGCCCGCAGACACCACCGGCCGCATCCCTGGACCCCGCATGAAGGCAACTGTACGTCTCCCCAGGACTGGGGAGGGGGAAAAAGTGAACGACTGCTGGGATGTATTTGGTCTGCGATGATGGAAATGGGCTGAGAGTCAGAACGCGGCCGTGCTCATCAGACCACGGGCCACCAGCCCGGTGCGTAAACAAATCACGCCGAACAGCAACAGTGAGCGGCACACTGCAGCCTCGCTGCAGATTGGCTCCGAGTTATATCTCGAGGAAGATCAATAGAACAAATTATGTCAGCAGAACAATATGAGAGTGCCCTGAAAACCCCAATTACTGAAAACCTAATTAATATGTTTTTAAACAAATATCATGGCAATACTTCAAACAATATTAACACGGCCACAAAAGTTTCACAAGGGCAACAAAGCAATTCTTTAGCCCATGGCAATAGAGTGGGAAGGAACCCAAAATAAGAGCGAGAATGGAAAGCAATTCTGTCGGTACAGCCACAGCTGGGGAAAAGCAAGTGCTCTTTCCAACACACAGCACAGGGACTCCCATATGCTATCCCAAGACCCTGCAGGGCTGCAGATCAATAGTCCTGTAGAAAAACAGAGTCAGAGAACAAGGAATGGGGAAGAAAAAAAAATAAAATACATTGCACCAGCTCCCCCAGTCCTTCTAGGAAGAATGTAACCAGACAAAGGGATGCAAAGCCCAACCTTCCCGAAAGGAATCTGACCCAGAAACCTGACCCCCGAACAAAACAATATCCTTGGAAAAACAATGACACTTAAATACACCGCCGATTGCTCCTGGGATCCCTGACACAATGCGGGAGCAAAAGGGAAGCCTTAGCCTGGTCCAACACAGGAAACCGTGTACCCTAGCCCAGACATAGCTGAGATGCTGACATGCAGCCCTGCACACCTCCAGGATATCATCCTCGCCTCTCTAGATGGACGAATCCCCGGAGCAGCAGCGAGGTGCCGGGCGGGGTGTGGGCAGCTGGAGGACCCCCCACGTGAGCGACAGCACTGGTAAACAGTCCTGCAGCAGACAACATAATCCATTAAAGTCCAGATGGATCCCTCCCCGAGAACAAACCAGCAACCACATCTATAACCTACAGATGTTCAGTTACAGAAGGAGGTGTTCGCCTGCTTCAGAGATTAAAAAAAAAAAAAAAATTAAAAAAAATTGCTACATGAAGGAACTGGTAGAAAATCATCTTACAACACTGAACCTGTGCACCGATCCATCAGGCAAGGGATAAAAATAAACAGCATGCAACCAGGCCCTGGGGCTGGCGGGAAGAGCAGGACCCCAGCCTGGCACGCTGTACCAACACTGGTGACCACCCACCCTGCAGAAACATTGCGGGCCCCCTAGAAGAAGGGCTGCTGTGTGCCAGCGAGGCGATGCGATCGCTACATGAACAAGCACCGACCAGACACCTGGAGCAGTGCCTCTTACAGGGGGTGTTGGAGAAAACAGACCTTTAGTGTGGCTCTTGGAAAGCTTCCAAGCTTTATGATAGAGTGAGATAGCCTGTATCACATAGCCTGCTCCTCAGGGTGCTTCTGGCTGGCAATGCAACCGCTGCAAGGAGGAGCTAGGTCAGAAAGAAGGCAGGGGTTCAGTGTAATCATCCCCAGTAAGCCTGCTGCAGAAAGTAATCATCAGTGCAATTTGATGTGCTGTACTCTATGGGCAGAGAAATGTGGAGAGCAATGTATTAATATGGGCAGAAAACCACCATCGCAATCCTGGCCCGTAAAGTGTACCCCTGCTTTGTGCAAGAACCGCTGCACGGCGTGCAGGCACCAGAGCAAAAACCCGTACAGGAGAGGGAGAGCTACACGAAGCTGGACACATCCACACGCACCCGCGTGGAGCTTTCAGTGCAACCATTTCACATTGGAAAAAAAACAGTTCACCAAAACTGAGCCCGTAGGTGGATATACACGGGATTTCTCGTGGATGCTGCTCAGGGAAGTTTCACAGGAGGACGCAGGAGTGATTAAAGCAGCTCAGACCAACGACCCACCTAGCCCAGGTGCTTCGTGGAGGGTGCAAACCAAGATCAACATGCTTTCCAGCCAACCCTTCTGGCTCCTGCCATGTGGTGCACAGACAATTCCCAAGATGGTCATTGTGTTTTGTGCTCAGTCTGACTTGGCGAATTTTTCTCCCAAGAATTTCTGTAAAGGCTTTTAGCGCTGACATGCTTTTTTCAGATTGAGGGTGGATTCTGTGGTTGGGGAAGGAAGATCCTGGAAGAGCACCATGTTGGTGACCCAGGCTGTCAGCTGAAATGCGGAGACGGCAGTTCAACCCCTGTTGGGAGTCATCTGTCCCTCTCTAACCCAGCAAGGGCTTATTTATCTCTACAAAACAGAAGCACAGCAGTAGGAGGGTCTCCAAGAAGTAGTTTACTGCCTAGTGACTGGGGTACTGGGTCAGTTGGGCCACAATCTTTACTGTCCCATGGCCTGGAGGAATGACCTGACTCCTGAACTATTTGTGGTATCTCATTTCATTTGTAACCATCTTGAAAGACTCCATTTTCATTCTGATGCAGGCTAGTGACTGATTTTTTGGAAGGTGAACATCTTTTTGTGCAATAAAATTGCTAGTCCCAGCTAACCTTCACAACCCTGGAGGCAACCTGGCTCTTCCATGGGCCCACCAGAAAGCAAGAGCTTTCTTCTAGCTTACCACAGGGGCTGGTTGTGGGCAGCTCTGGTGGGAATGAAAACCCCTCAGCCCACAGGCACGTCCCACAATCACTGCTGGGAGCCTGGAGGTGCTCCCGCAGCTGGAGGTTTTGCTTCCCTGCTCCCCCTGTCCTTCCCCTGCCTGGGGGTGTTCCCTGAGATGCCTGCACTCCTGTTCTTCTGGCAGTGTGGTTGTTTGGATGAAGCCAAACCGATGCTATACCCGGAGATTATTTTTAGTCAAGCTAACATGCTGTGTTCTGCTTTTCCATGTGCTGGGGATCTTCCCCTTTCCTCTGCACATCCCTGCGTGCAGACCCTTGACGACAAGGGGCACGGGAGGGATGCTGCAGCCAACCCCTCTCCTGCAGCCTGCCCTAAGCCTCCAGCCTGCTTTGATCATCTGGGGTCCCTACTCAAAAAGTGTCAGTATTACAGGCAGCTCTGGCTCTTGGCTCCCCTTCCCTCTTGATGGTCCTGGCCTGGTGCATGGGTCTCCCCAGGCCCCAGAAATCTCATTTTTGGGTCACGTCCTCAGCTCCAGGCTGGGGACGTGACCCAGCTGGGGACCGTCTCCCACAGCGGGAGACCAGGGCTAAACTCCCACCTCCAGCCAGCTACCAGGTGCAGGCAAACCCTCACTCCCGAGTCC
Organism: Pygoscelis adeliae; assembly: GCF_000699105.1. NCBI lineage: Eukaryota > Metazoa > Chordata > Aves > Sphenisciformes > Spheniscidae > Pygoscelis > Pygoscelis adeliae. The sequence continues at coordinate 457,113 of NW_008825302.1, read as the reverse complement.
AGCTTCTCCTTGCTCCCAAATCTGTCGGTCCCTGCCAGCCGTGGGGTCTCCATCGCACCCTCCCCCCCCCTCTCCAGTGCTGTGAACCACAGCGCTGCAGGCAGCCCTCAGAGGAGGCAACCCTGGGCAGGTGGGGAGAGCACATTGCGCACCTTGTGTGTGAGAGACTCGTGTATGTCCAATACAGAGGAGCCATCAGGCGGTTAATTAGACCCAGCACTGTGCTCCCGCTGAAGTCTTTTAGCAGGGTTTTAGCCGACTGCTCCCTGTTTGGGATAACTGATGTGAGCAGGGTGGGAGAGAGGCTGCAGGAAGCCCCAGAAAGGAGGATTTGTGCTCTGGCTGGTGTGGGGGAGTGAAATCACACGCTGTTCCTTGCCGAGGTTTCTCAGTGGCAGAGCATCTTACTAATCTCCTTCCCTCCTGCTCGTGGAGTCATGTCCCAGACAAAGCAGGAAGCAGCTGTGGCCTGGATTACCTGGTCCGATTCAGTGCGCTGATAAAGCCCAGCTCCTTTGCAGCCCTCGGGCAGCAGGAAGGAAGCAGCACAATAGCCAAGGGCCAGAGGAAGGGTCTGCGCAGGAAGACACCCCTTGCTCCTTCCTATCCCTTGCCTTGCATCGCGGGACGCCCTCTGAGGAGCCCCTTCCCTTGGATGCCAGCCGCGCTGGAGGAGGGGGACGTGTGTCAGCACGGGGCTGTGAACCGCATTGCTACTCATTTCCCTGCGCTCCAGATGCCTGGAGGAATCAAGCCCTTGAGGCATAGGTGAGCAGCTCACCCTCGAGGCACCCCAAGCAGACGCCGTTCCACAAGCAGCCAAAGGACAGGGAAGCTGATCACGCAGGAAGGACCTTTGCAGGGAGTCAGGAGCAGCTGCAGGCAGCAAGTGCTGCTGGTGCCCTGGACAGGGCTGTATGCGGTGTGGCAGAGCGCTAAGCAGGCCATGACAGCCACCCTGTCTGTCCCGCTCAGCCCGCAAAGGGTGACTGAGGAGGAAGCACAAGGCATCACGAGGTGCCCCAGCACTGCAGGACATATCCCCCTCCAGCAGTCAGGCTGCTGGTGTCCCTCTGAGACCCTGACCACAGCCTGGCAGACCTCACCCAGACCAAAGCCATGGGTGGCAGTGCAGACCCCACCTGCCTGTTGTGGTCCCATGCCAGGCGGCCTCTTTCAAGTGTTCCTCTCCATCTCATCCTCCCTCTTTGTTTCTCCCGCTCCTCCCTCGCATGCTCTCATTCATGCAGATCTGCAAGGCTCCCTCTCTGCTGCTGAACTGCCTCCAGGGGCCTCTCCCTCTGCTTTGCTGAGATTATTACTTTTCAAATTTTCTCTTAAACAATGGCAAACCCTCCTGAGAAAACACAGCACTCCAGGTACGGAGCCTGTTCACCTCCATACAGGTTTCCTCGTGCAGGCTTTACCCTGCCTCCCCCCTCACCCCCTAGGTGCTGCAGAGGTGGAAATTCAGATGCTGCGCCTGCCTGTATAGCTCCCAATAAAGACTATCAAACAGGAATGAAACACAAAAGCCACCTGGGGAAAAATAAAATCTCCCAATGCTTTGCTAGGAGGGCTGAGATGGGAACACTACCTGTCTGAATGTGATGAGGAAGGAACAGGGAAGCAGGAGGATTCACCTGCTCCGTGTCTGCACAAGCGCGCAGCAGGAAGCAATGAATCAGGAGGTGCTCTCCCGCCCAACCCTGTGAGCAGGCCCCTGCCCTGGCCTGCCCCTGCCTCGGGACAGCGATGCAGGCTGTGGTGGAGCAGTGCTGCTGCCTGTGGGAATCTCCAATTGATTCCTGAAGCGCGCTCTGATAAATGGCACCGTGGGAATTTACAGCAGGAACCCGAGGACAAGCTCAGCCCAGCTCTCAAAGACTTGGCTTTCCTGGGATTGTCGCTGGAGGACTCAGAGGACATGTCGTTATCCACTATAGAAAGCTAGCAGATATTTGCTGGGATTTGTCCATATGTTCAGCCCCGTCAGATTCACTTTCCCCTGGGATGGTTCTGGCACGACTGTTGTTTCCTGTTCGGAGCCGGAGCAGAGGACGGCGGGGGGCACGTGCGGAACATCCCAGCCACAAACCCCTGCCTCTGCCCCGCAGCCTTTGCTGGGGGATGGCGGCGGTGCCGGTTGGCCTTCCAGACCCATCATGCCTTGCTGGGATTTATAATCTGAGATACTGAATTTACATCCATTTCTTCCTGCAGCGTGTGTACAAAAGCACCCTAAACCGGAGCCTGTGGGTCAGACTTTTGCAATGAGGCATCCTATGCTATGGGCTATTCACCATCAGCCACAGTCACAGCAGAGGACGCGTTCATCCCAGGACATCTGCCCCTACTCTCAACCTCCTCCACCCCAATGCCACCCCCAGACCCTTCCCAACCCATCGCCCTACCCCCCGCCACCGCCTCCCCTCTCTTTGCTCCGGGATGGACCAGCTGTTTCTCCTTCTCTCTCCCAGAACATCCCCCACAGCAGTTGCTTGCTCTGACATCCGAGAGTTATTTAATGTATATTTTGCTTCTTGTAAATGCAATTTGGTCGCTGGAAATGGGGAGGAAACTATGTGAGTGGCAGCCTCCCTGAGGACCTCTGGCAAGCGTTCAGCCCCTTCCCTGGTGCTCGAGGGACCTCGGCTGTGAACAAGGCAGCCAGCTGCTTGGAGCATCTCTGCCTTACAAGAGTTAATGCCTGGTGCAGAATCCCCCCTTCCCCGCCCTGACGGCATTTCCTATTAGTCAGCCTGGCCTCTGCCCGGGCAGCGCTGCCGCAGAGCGGGTCCCCTCCGGCCGCAGCCACTCCACGCCCGGCACCTCATCACCCCTCTGTCCCACGGCGCTCAGGGTTTGGGAGGGGAAGCAGGGTGAGGACCAAGAGCATCGCTTTTCCCAAACCAACAGCACTGAACTTACAGGCAGATTAATTTAGCATGAACGAAATGCTATTGCAACACAAACGCCCTGCAGCTATAGAGACCAGGCATTTCTCAAGCTCCTCGGGTTTTTTTTTTGGTTGTTTTTTTTTTTTCCGGGGGAGAATGTTAGTCAAATGTGTCCGTGATGCCCGGAGCTCCGGAGATATGCCGTGGGCTCCGTGCTTTCGCAGGAGGTTTGCCTGCAAGGTGAGGCAGCTGCTAGGAGCTCACTGTGGGTTTCCACAGCAGTTCTTATCATTTTTTTTTTTTTTTTTGTTGTTGGTTGGGGGTTTTTTTTTTGGTTGTTTTTTTTTTTTTCCGAGGAGAATGTTAGTCAAAGCGGAGCTGCCATCGGCTTGGGGGTGCCACCGTGCCAAGGGGCACAGGGGTCAGCGGGAGAGCTGGGACTGCTTGGGCAGCAGGGGGGAGGAGGGAGGCAGAAAGCAGCGGAGGGTCACTCAGAGAGCCTGGGAGAGGGTCTGCAGCTGGTCCCTGGTGAGAGCAGCACGTGGAAATGAGAGGCAGGCAGGCAAGCGATGTTGCCAATAGCTATTACTGCATCTCACAGCGCTAACACAGGGCGGAGGGGAATGCAATCCCCGGCTGATCTGGCCTGATCCAGTCTGAGTGAGCAGAAGGAGAAGGGTGCAGGCGCTGGCCCGGGGTACATGCCACAGCTTCACCCTGCCACTGGGCATACTCCAGCTCTGGGTTGTTTCTGGGTGGTTGTACAGCTGCATGCAACATTCACTCTCTTCTATAAAATAGTCAGCCCACAAAACAGTGCAACATAGAAAATGCACACAGCGCGAGCAAAAGATATGACAGCCAAGTAAATAGCACTGCAAAACAACTGCACAGGGTTTCCAAAGCGGCGTCCGAGTGGGCTCACACCAGGGCTGAGACAGCCAGCATCTTCACAGTCTGGAAATGGGGCTGACTGTGTGCTGAACTACGGTTCGCTGAGATGAGTTAACTGAGGACAGGTGAACCATAAGCAGCTATAAAGATTCACTGAAGGTCCAGGCATATGAGGAAGACCAATTCTCCAGTGCACAGCCAGCACATGGCTGTCAGGAAGGACATCCAGGGATCAATGTGGAGGGTGCTCTCAAAATATCACCCTAGGAGGGGGCAAAACAACTACTCGGAAGTGAGGGATTATTAGGAAAGGAGTCAAGAACGTCACTGCTGTTTCAGCAGACCAGGAGCCGTAGGTACTTTCCCACCCTCCCCCTGCATCCCACGGAGGTGGGACCTGCAAGGGGTTCGTCCCGGCAAAGGCACCGAAGGAGCCTAAACTGAGCATGGGGAGAGAGGACACCGGAGAGGATGAGCGTGAGAAAGGGACCAGGAACAGCTATTCAGAGTGCCAGGCCCAGCGCGCTGGACAAGCAGCAGCCCAAGCATACCAATTTATCCGGTGCATAATTAAAACCTGGAACTCGTTGCCCTGGGACGTTGTGGGGGCCAAAAACATAAACAGATCTGAAAAGAGATTAGACAAAGCCGCAGCACTGAACATGATGATCTGGGTACAACTTCCAGTTCTGAAAGCTCCTGAAACGCTGTTTGTGGGATGCTGGGGGAGGGCTGAGAGGAGAAGGACCTCTCTAAACCTCTGTTGTTTCTTACACCCTTCCCCTCTGCATCCTCTAACGTCCGTCTGCAGGCTGACCGCCGGGCTACACCAACCTCTGGCCTGAGCCGGCGTGGCCATGTTATGCTCTTGTGATCTTTATGCACTTCTCTGTTCTCACGCCTGCTCTATGCGAGAGCAGCTCTCTCTTGGGAGCTTTCCCCTTCAGCCTGCCAGCACGCGCTGCCTGCTCAATGCACTCAGTGCTGGGAGCTTGGAGGGGGGATTGCATCAGCCCCAGCATGATGAGCGCTGTGCTAAGCGTCGCTGCTGCAGCAAAGGCAGTGCCACCAGCAATGGCACTGCGCAAGAGGCCGGGTCCCTCCTAGGCATCCTGTTTGGTCACACAGCTATAGCCATGAAGTTATCATCTCTCTTACTGAAAATGAGAATTCAAATGCAGCTAAAAATGTTGGAAGAGTTGCAGACTGCTGGGGTTTGCCAGACCAGCCCACAGGGGAGGAGAGGGCTGTTTTCCTTGAGTAGAGTTACCACCAGGTATAATTTTTGGGGTTCAACCTGCAGGGAAGATACCTGCAAGCCTTCCCAAGAGCCAGATGGATACCATGCAGGAGCTGGCAACCTTTCCAAAGTGATGAAGACAGATTAGTTTTTGCAAGATATGCATGAGATTGTATTTTTCTGATTCAAATTAGAGGTTAAACTCCCTGAAAGCTGGGACATGGTGTCTCTCTTGGAGACAGTCAACTGCTTCATGGCATCATCCCGCAGCACAAGGCAGGTCCAAGCTGAGCATGAGGATGCTGCCTCTCACCGATGTGCCAGGTCCTGGACCAGTTCTGGTCATGCTACGTACCATTTTAAATCTTTGCTCTAAAACTCTGACTTCTGGGCAACCCTTCAAATCTGGCTCCACTTTCAATTTATAAAGTGTCAAACAAAAGTTGTGTATTTTGCTTTGCATTTCTTTCATGATGGCTCTCATCACTGCCTTTGCTCTCCTGCCACCACCATGGACCAGGGTGATCTTTTTGCTGGAAGCAGGTGCTGTAACTCCAAGGTCCCTTCCCTGCGCTCGGCATGTACAGGTGGGACAGTTTCGATTCCCATGCACATTACTTTCCACTGAAGTCGAACGTCATCAGATCATTTTCTGGCCCAGGCACTCAGTCCCACGACAACATTTGGCAGTTCCTCACAGTCAGATTTTGTTTGCCTGCCCAAAATTGATTTTATGCCGTTGGTGAGTTCTGCAACCTCACCGCTCCCTGCCTTTCCAGACCATTTATGCTTGTAGTGAGCACTGCAGCCCAGCTCCTGATATGACTTCATGGGCCAGCTCCCTCCCACCTGTGAAAATCACTAATTTTTTGTACCCTTTCTTTCCTATTTTTCAACCTGTGAATTACCCATGAGAGGAATTTCCTTTTTGACCCATAACAAGTTAATTTCCCGATGAGTCTCTGATGAGGGACATTGCCCAAAAGCGTTTTGAAAATCCGAACGGATTATATTGACCAGATCACCCCTGTGCACGTATTGATCCCTTCAGTGAACATTAATGGATTTCTGATGCATGATTTCCTTCCACAGAAACTGAAGCAACTTTCTCCTATTATATCGTATTTATTCATTTACCCAACAGCTCTATTCTTTGTTATAATTTCTACCTATTTGCTTGACACAGAAGTCTGACCTGCTGCTCTGTAAGATTCTACATCCCATTTAATACTTTAAAAAAACCCACACAAAAACCCTAGTGTCACATTTGATACCTTCCCTTACTTTGCTACAGAAACCATTTTAAGCTATAGGTTATGTATTACAGTTAGTAGATGGGAAATGTCATCTTTTCTTTCCATACAATTTTTGGGTAAACCTCCTTGGTTCTGGCAATTAGTTCCTATTCATGCTGCCAATTTGTTCTAAATTCTCTCTTCCAATGGCACTTCCATTTGAATCTATTCCTTTGATTTTCTAATATCAACCTGGAGTGTTACCTGAGGCTAAGCCAGCCTTGGGGAACCGAGGAGTCCCATTTTCTCCCTCTTTCCCCTCTGTCTTTAATTTCCTTCCTGACTCTCTAGCTGAGTTCCTCCCCCTCCCTTTTTCCCTGGGACGGTGTTTCTCTCCTGCCAGCCCTGGTATCTTCTCCAGATTTATAGCCTGACTGTGTTCTCAATTAGCATGTTCCTTCCAGCTTTTATGGCTTCCAAGTCACAACATTTTCAAGACTATGGCAACATATTATAGACTGTACATGTAAAATAGGTATTAACTGCATCTATATCTTCCTAGACTCATAATTTCCATCTTCTGTTGAGCTCTCCAAAGACTACACAACACTTGGAGGCAGACATGACTTCAGACAGTGCTCTCTACATTACCTTCCCTGGTGCGTCTTGGTGAAGAAAAGACCTTCCTGCCATTCACCTCCTACCCTCGCTCCTCTTGTGCGACTGCACTGGGTTGGAAACAAATGCAAATGCCCTTCCAACACCTTCCCTGCTGCTTGCCACCTCCTCCAGCTCCTCAAAGGCAGTGCAAGGCTGCAGAGACCTGGCCAGATCTGCCCATCTCGCCAGGACAACCCTCACTGCTCTCTTCCAGGATAAGGCGAGCGTGGTTGGAAGCTGACCAGCAAGCTTTCAGGAAGCCTCTTTAATAAGAGCAGGATGGGGCAAGGAGTCAATTTGTGAATGAAGACAGAGCAGCTGCTTGCTGAGCTGGTATGAAATGTCCTAGAGCAATGGATTGCTCTCAGTGAGGGGCTCCATGCTGTGGGATCTGCAGGCTGTATGTGTGGCTGTCCAGTAAACTCTTTCAAAATCTCCTGGTGGTGTACTGACTGCTGACTTGCAATGTCTCCAGGCGTGCTCCCCAGGCTGGACATCATCAGCAACCTTAGCTGGGCTGCTGAGCTTCTGTGGAGAGAGGAAAGGAGGGTTTAGATTGGAAAGGCATCCCTGTGGCTCTCCTGGCTCCCCCCATGAGGGAGTTTGATGCAGAACAGCATCAGCAGACTGAACAGACACTTTGGATTTTCTCTCAGCCTTTGTTGGGGGTGTCTTCTAAACTGCCTGCCTGCTAAGGGCTGAATCCTGAATGCAGCTTTTCTCCTGCTACTTCTCCTTCTCTCTCATTGCCCAACTTTATTAGTTCATAAAATGAAGCTGAACACCCCTTAGGAAAAGACTGTAAACCCTGCCTGACTCACTAACTTCCTCCGCTGTAAACTGGGGTTGCATGACCTAGCGAGCATGTGGCTTGATGGACCATTTCAATACTAAAGAGATAAATGCCTGGTAAGATAATCGAGAGTTGTTTGCTGTGGTGGAGAAAGAGTGGCATGCGAGACTACATTCACACTTGATGTGAAGCTGAAGCTTCTCTGAGATCCTGTTTGTGACCCCAGACTTGCAATGCATACAGGATTTAAAGACCTTGCTTTACTGTCTGAGTGGAGATGCAGGGCAGCGGTAGCTTGGTCAAGGTCTCTGCAGTCCTCTCCTGACAGTGCAATCTGCATGAGGACAGATGGCTCAAGCAGTCCAGTGACCAAGAGAAGCCCATTCTCCCTACAAGCTCAACTTAACCTCAAACAGGACAAAATTCAGAAATCGTGCACTATTGAAAAGACAAATCCACATGCACACCCGATTAATTCAGAGGTCATAAATAAAATTAGAAGGGCATTCATCTATGTGATTCACAGAAAACCTTAAGAGTGAGCGGCAGGCAGTGAGGGCATTATAGAAATGGCAGTGAAGCTTTCAGGAGGAGCACAACGTGGACTTCGGCAAGGTGGATGACAGAATCCCTAAGTTGAAGCTAGTGGCTTTTATTAAACCGTTTGGACATCAGGAATGCAAGTGAATGTCTTTTGGTGTTAGTTCTGCTCCCAAGGCATTTGAAAGAATAATAGCACTGATCTTGGAGGGATTTCAAGAAGCTGAAATTAGAATGAATGCTGTTTTTAATTTGGACTAACGAGCTTAAAGAGCAAAATGAAAGACTCCGAGCAATTTTGCAGAGTCAAGACACTTAACACTAAGCTGAGGAACATCAGAATCTGATCTTTGCAAGCATTTTCCATCTTATATACAGAAAGAGCAAACAAGACCCAGTGTCTGATTCAGATTAAATGGTTAATTATTACTGCTATTGTTGAACTCTGACAGTGTAGCAAATCAGTGATGTACGAGAGAGAAATAAAGCCAGCTTTGCTCTGAACAGCCTGCAATGGAAGGGAGGATACAGAGAGCACCAGAGACTCACAGCATTGCAAGCATATTTACTAGTGTCATCTCACTTCTCCTGAGATTGACAGAAGATGGGAATCTTTAGCATGGACTTGACTGGAGTGAGATGATAGCCTGGGGGCCAAGCACAAGGGTGAGTGTTAATAAAAAAAACCCCAAAACACAAGAAATGCCCAGATTTATTGGGATGGTCACCTGCTCAGCAAAACTCACTTCAAATCTGTCTGTGGTAGATAAACCCCGAGGGATGTGCTGGATGGTGACATTGTCTTGTTCTGAGCCGTCACACTGGTATTAAGTTAAAATTAAAATACCTATTGCCTTGCAACAACAGACTTCAAGGTTTTTTTGGAGAGCATCTGGCCATATTACCTAAAAAAAATGTGCAATTATAATTGCAGCAAGATCTCTGCAGCGAGATGCAAAAAAGAAAATAAATGTTCCCAGCTGTGTCAGAAAGCTGGGAACATTCTGCTTATGTGAAAGCCCTTGCACCAGCTCCCTGTTTCTTGAGAACCAGGTCTTTGTAGCTGCTTGAAGTCCCTTGCACAATGGGAAAAAAAAGGTCTGTGAGGACTTGGGTACAATGCTTCCCACGGTGGGGACCTCAGGTGGCTGAGCAGTAGTTACAAGATTCGTCTTTCTTCACAGGATCGGCTTCATGTTCAGACGGACATTGTTGTGTGGTGGCTGAGCAGTTTTCTGGTGTCATCGTGTGGCACACGTGGCGACAGGGCATGGTGACGCGCCGGCACGGTCCCTCTTAGGTAGCGAGAACAAACCTGCAGGGCTGCGTCGCTCAACTCAGCAAGCACGAACGTTAGCAGGAAGCTGCCGGCCACGTGAAACCAATCTGTGTGGCTAGCCAACCTCATCTAGAAGAAGCTTTTCCTCCTCTTCTCCTCCTGATGTCACACACGTTGCTGTTCCTCTCGTTCTGTGGCTGCTCGCTCTTGATTTTTCGTTACCTTTGCTCCTCCTCCATCTCTCACGTGCACATGCAAATCACAAGTGCGCGGAGGTGAAAGTGGCCAGTCCTTCCTCTGCCCTGCATGCTCTCTGACCACCATAAACCCCTCTTACATGGTATAACTGTCAGTGGGCCTCCTTTTAGTGGTCATCCCCTTGGATGATGATTTCATGCTGTTCCAGCTGATGCTGTCCAGGGGAATATTTAATTGTTCTTTCCATGGAGCCTGAGCTAAGTTTGGCAGGAACATCCAATACTTTCAATCAGGGCTCAATGGTGCCTCTTACTACCTTTCAGTGGAGGTTTCTAGTTAAGTTTTTTGCAAAGAAAATCTTGTGCCTCATTAACATGAACCTCAGTGTTTCAAGTGGAAACGAGCATGTAATGGGCTTTCCAGGGTTTTCCAGTTTACCAGGACAGCGGTGCTAGTGTGAGATGCACTTCCAGATGTTGGGGGGAGCTCAGAGGACTCCCTCCTCATATCCCAAAGGCTGCGCTGGTCTAGGCTCCTTGGGACACCACGTGTTATCCAGTCTGTGCCTGGCCAGCTTGGTGACCACTGCCCAGATCAGCAGGTGCTCTACACTGAGCTGCCCCCTCAGACCTTGTCTCTTGGTCCATCTGTTACCCCTAATGACTTGCCATGATACACTGTCCCCCAGTAAGTCCCTGTCTTAAACTGCGCACCCTGAAACTGCAACCCTTGCAGCACCAGGATGGAGAGATGCAGAGCCCCTGGGGTGGAGCAGATTTGTTCTGCTGCTGCTGGGAAGAGCCACAGCCTCCCTTGGCCAAAGCAAGAGACAGCTACCTGCCAGGGTTCAGCACTGCTCCCAGCTCTTGCCTCGGACAGCACACGCGAGGAGCAAGGCCCTCCCTTCCAGCCTGCCCCGCTCTTTGTCCCTACACCTGGCCACTGTTCCTCTCTGCCCTGAGGAATCCCCAGCTGGCCTCTTTGGCAGGATGGGGAGGAGGCGCATCCTGATTTCTTATGGTATAGCAACGATTAAAGTGTGGCTGAAAATCACTCATTTTCCTTCGAGCTCCATCTGCATCCCTGCTACAGCTTTCTCCCTCTTCCTTCCCTCCTTCCTGAACCCATCAACTCTGCTTCTTTCTTCCAATCACTTACCAGTAACCAGAAAGTGCTTGGGCACAGAGGAACAGAAGAAGGGACGGCAATGAAGCCACAGGCAGCAACCTGTGCTTTCCACCTTAGGGGGCTGCAGCAGCAGAGATCGGGCTGCAGCTCGAAGCAGGGACCGTGCCTGCTTCAGCATGGGATGCCAGCACACCGACACAGAAGCCTCTCCGTCTGCCCTGGCGTTCCTCTTCTCCTCTCTCCCAAGCCCTCCTCCAGCCAGGAGCATGTACAATGCGCTGCCACCTCCCTCCCGCTCACATCCCGGCGGGAGAGGACATCAAGGTGAGGATGGGAAGCTGGGCGGGATCTGCCGGGCTCTCAGGGCCAGCAGGGCGGGGAGGCTTGAAACAATCCAATTTAGTAGGCGCTGCTCACAGGGACATGAATAATGGGAAGTTGATGCTAAACTGGAGCCATAATTTTCATACCAGTGCAAACAGATCCAAATTGTGATAAAAGGTTTTCATCTGCAGAGGCTTGGAGAGGCCCCTGTGCGCTGATTTACTGCGCCTCTTAATGTCGCATCTGACAGCACTTTGCAAACAAAATGTTCTGGCCATAAACTAGCAGGAGAGTGAGTTAGTGAGGGTGGGGGAGGGGATGAAAGGAGAGGGTGGGAGAGGGGCGAAAAGGATGCCATTAGTGCACTGTCGCTCGGGTATCACTGCAGTGTTTGCTGAGTTACCCGCGCGGGCAGCAGAAGAGCCTGTCGGAAAAGACTGAAGTGGGACGCAAAAGGAAGGTGAGACCAAGAGAGGCACCCAGATTTGTGAAGCTCAGAGAGGCACCCGGCTCCTCCTGCCAATCTCCATGGGAGCTGCATGTCCAATTGCGAATCTGGTCTATGCCCATCCCTGAGGGCAGACCAGGGGTATTAATGCCAGCTCCTGCTCTCCCTAGTCAACAGAGACCCAGGAGCAGGGGACCTGGCTGCTTTGGCTGTGAGGATTCATGGCTTGGCAGGGACACATGTCAGCCAGGGCTGCTTCACCTGCCCTTCTCTGCCACCTCCTCTGTGCCTGCAGCTGCCACATCCTCTGCGCCTGCCACCTTCCCCTTCCTCTGCCAGGGTGTGTGCCTGACCCCAAGCTGAGACCAGAGCCCCCCACATCTCCAGGGAAAAGACCTCCAGACCAAGAGAGAGCAAGCAAGGGAGATCACAGAGTCCACCAGGAGAGGTGGACGTCGTGCCTCTTGCCTGGGAAGGGCTGTCTTCTGCCATGATCTCCCCTTTCAGCCCCAGACATGGACAGCTGAGAAGCCCGCTGCTGGGAGAAAGCTGGTCTCAGCAAGTGTGAGACGCTTCAGGTCCTGGGCTGGAGTCTGGCAGGGGTGCTGGGTTAATTGGGAATACGGGTGAAGAAGCAGGAGCTGCAGGCTGATGGATCACAGCCCCCAGGCGTCTGAGCACGCAGGCTGATATGTTTTGCACCACTGGAAGCTTTCTCAGCCTGCTTGGCTCCATTCCCAGATATAATGAGCCGCAGTAATTGAGCCCGGAGGTCAAAAATGTGCAGCTCACTGTTGCCAGAGTGTAGAGGGCACTGTCTTCTGCACAGGAAAGGCTTGGCGAAGGTGATGTCTTGTCTCCATGGATATTTGGATGTTGAGCAGCATGGATGGTGCTGAAATGGCCAAGAAACCTTCTGGGAACTGTAGTGCCAGGCAAGCCGGACAGGCCCAGAGTCAATGTGCAGGGTGGTGCCTAGCTCTGGCCACAACACTGCCTGGGCAAGCACCACATCGGAGCAGTGCCAGGAGGACCCCAGTGTCCAGCCTGTGGCTTCAAGGTGCTTGCAGGAGCTGTGGCATCTGGCTGGCGGGCACCCTGGGTGGCAGAGAGAGCAGGCGGACCACGTGTACTGTTTCCACTTCCCCTTTGCTCCCTTCCAGCTCAAGGGTAAGACGGGATCTCATCCAGCTTTTGTTGTGTACAATGCCAGGCTAGAGCTCTGCTGGTCACGCTTGGCTTCCCGAGTCAGCAGAGAGGAGTAGGCGATGGTTTGTCCGACCTACCCGAGGACAAGAGAATTACACACTCAGCAAGACTGAGTAGGTCTCCATTGGAGCCAAGTCCATGCTGAAATTCAATCAGATGAGTCCCTTGACCCTGGATCATGGCTTTTTTTCTCCCCAAACCTCGTGACCAAGTTCAGTGCGATTTGTTATGCTCCTCCTTGATCTCTCCATCACCTTTCCCTTTCTCTCTGGCCTGGGCAGAACCTCCTGCCAGGTGAACTTCATCACTTTTTTAAAACATCTAGATGTTTCCAGTTCATAGTTAGTCCAGAGCTGAGGTTTCTGAAGGGGTCCCACGGCCCAGACCCATGAGATACCAGAAAACCTGCAGCACTGTGCTACACGCTCACTTAACCTACCCAGCAACGCTCTGACTAAGCTCCGACACATTTGTTATCTGAGCTGCCTCCTGTCCTCTGGGAAAAGTAAATGACATTATTGTAACCCAGGCGGTTAATATCAGGCCCTCCTGCCTCCTGTCCCCCGCATGTGCAATGACCACTTCAGCGCTGAAGGGAGATGAGCATGTTCTTAATGACATTCCCAGCAGCGCATCCTCGCTCCAGAGAGGACTAATCCCTGTAGCCATTCATAATGTGTCTGAAAGCAAGCAGGCTGGGATTTGCTTCCCCATCTTTACATGTCAGGCCCTGCTTATGCTGAGGAAGCATCAAGCTCAGCAGGGAAGGAAAACTGAATGAAAATATCCCAGGTGAGCAGCTCGCCTCCGGTCCCTCTGCCTGGGGCGTGCCCCTCCCTCCCTCATGGTGCAGACTAATCAGAGCCGGCAAAACACTTCTCCATGTCAGACCCTGTCCCCGCTACTCCGCAGCACGGCCGTGCTCACAGAAGCTGTGTCTCTCCATGCCTGCTTCTGCCCTCTCTTTCTCAGTTTTGAAGCAGGATCTCCCCTGCCCTTCTTGGGGATTTGTCCTGATCTTCACCAGCAGGCTGAGATGATCCCAAGCTCCTCATGATCCCAAGCTCCTACCATGATCCCAAGTTCCTCATCTCTTCTTATCTAGATCACTGGAAGTATCTGACTCGGCTGGAGATCTTGTACAGGCCTGTAAAACCCTTTATAAAATGAAAAGTTCTTTTCTGGGAGAGAGTCACTGTTGTCCCACTGGTTGGCCATGAGTTGTGACATTTACTGTGGTCAGCTGAAGGGACATTTGAGATTTAGCATTTGATCTGCACATCCAGCACAGCACCCTGTGGACATAGGCTGATTGCTCTTGGTCCTTTTTCCTCTAGGGAAGATTTTGCTCAAAGGTTGCTGATGCTGCAGCATTTTTCTTGGTCTCCACTTCGTCACTCTCACCATGCATTGCCCTGGAGTGAGTCGTGGGAACGTCCGTGATGTTGGGTATGGTCCTGGGGAAAATCCAGAACATGAAGGAAAGCCAGCCAATGTTTGATATGAAAAAAGCACACCAAAGTCAGGGTCCTGGAGCAGACAGGCTCTGTCTCTGACCCAGCCCGGTAGTTCTGGTGTTCCTGTGCACTCCGGCTTTTACAGGACAATTCATCTGACAGTGGATCTCTGGAAAAATAAGGAAGCCATAAAGACAGGGCTCCAGCTTCCAAGAAGCTGGCACACAATGAATGCTCGTCAAACACTACTGTGTAGTAAATGAATTTGGAGACAATTTTCCCCAGCACTTAGGAGACCAATGAGTTCAGTGTCCCAAAACAACGGTGGTTTTTCAGTGCCCAGGGTCTGGAGTTTTGAAGGCTGCACAGCCATGTCCAAGACCTAGGCACAGCCACACTCAAAATGACTTGGAAACCAAACCCAAGGTGAAATATGTAGGCTTCCTCTGCAGTGAATGGGGATGAGTGGCACTGCAAATGGGCACTCCCCAACTTTGGCCAAGTGGAAGAGATCATGGTTTCAAGCCCTGTTGCGTTGCTGGGTGTCATGGTTTAACCCCAGCCAGCAACTAAGCACCACGCAGCCACTCGCTCACTCCCCCCAGTGGGATGGGGGAGAGAATCAGAAGGGTAAAAGTGAGAAAACTCGTGGGTTGAGATAAAAACAGTTTAATAGGTAAAACAAAAGCCACGCACACAAGCAAAGCAAAACAAGGAATTCATTCACCACTTCCCATGGGCAGGCAGGTGTTCAGCCATCTCCAGGAAAGCAGGGCTCCATCACATGTAATGGTGACTTGGGAAGACAAACGCCATCCCTCTGAATGTCTCCCCCTTCCTTCTTCTTCCCCCAGCTTTATATGCTGAGCGTGACGTCATCTGGCGTGGAATATCCTTGACTGTGTGTCAGCACTGCTCAGCAGTAATGAAAACATCCCTGTGTTATCAACACTGTTTCCAGCACAAATCCAAAACACAGCCCCCCACTAGCTGCTATGGAAAAAATTAACTCTATTCCAGCCAAAACCAGCACACTGGGTATAATGCTTACCAGACATCATATACTCTGGTGGTGCACCCAGACCTGTTCTCTTACTTGATCTAGGGGTGAAGGAGTGATAGGCCTGTATGTTGAGATTTTGGATGTTTCTTTTCTCCAGCTTGTCTCTAGTAAGGGGCGCTGGGTGGGAGACAGGAGTCCCCAGACAGAGACATCTACCCTGGGTTTAGGTGGACCTCCACACGGTGCCTTCTGACTAATGCAGCACTGTGTGACTGAGCTGACAGCTAGACCACCCTGGAAAGCAAGGGTTTTATTTCAGGGACTGGAGCTTTTTAATACCCCTGAGGTATGGTTTGCTCCAAAAAGCAGGTATTCAGACGGCCAGAGATTTTATCATCTGCCGGGGCAAGGAAAGGCACATCCTGTGTCTTCAAAGCCAGGCCCATCAGTGAGTGCACCGGAGCGGATGGTACTGGTAGACACACTCGTACAGCTCACACCGAGCTCACATCCTCCTCACCTAGGGACCAGGTTGCTTCGGCTGTTGTCAAAGCAACAGCAGCTGTTCCGCAGTTTCTCCTGGCAATAAAGTTTTGCACTGAACCTCAATGACAGTTACATGTAGTCCCAGCCCAGATGCTTTCATGATATCTCCTTCTCATGTTGCTGCACAAAAGAGCCGGCACACATGGCGGCATAAAGCATGTTTTGAATTGCTCCCAGTGAGAAACCTCATGGCAGAGATCATCAGGCCAGTAAAAACAACCCCATTCACCAGTTAATTCCCTTTGTAAACCACGCCACAATAACACAGGGCAGATCATACTTTATTGCCAGCTGTGCTCCCCACCTGCACGCCGTTTGAAACTGTGGGAAGTCAGAGGCAATGGGA
The DNA here is from genome assembly GCF_000699105.1 of Pygoscelis adeliae. Classification (NCBI taxonomy): domain Eukaryota; kingdom Metazoa; phylum Chordata; class Aves; order Sphenisciformes; family Spheniscidae; genus Pygoscelis; species Pygoscelis adeliae. Next base: position 440,913 of record NW_008825302.1, on the reverse strand, counting down.
TCAGTTCCTTGGAGTCAGGTCTAAGCACTGAGTTTCATTTCACCACTGAGGGTATGGCAAGTGCTTGGTGTGGGGATTTGTTTGTGTACAGATTGCTGCTGACAGATAAAGTGGAAGGTCCCCATCACACTAGCACCCTACAGTTTGCTAGAGATGGGAGTTAAATGTCCTGTCATCCTGCCACCACCTGAAAGGAGCTTTTGCTCCTTAGGTGCAACCCTGGGTACTCAACATCCCTCAGGTGACAAGGGGAGCCCCCGTGACACTGGTGTCCATGAAGGGATCTGGCCCAGTGCAAATAGTCTTGTGCAAATAGCCTTTCTGAATACCCTTATACTGTAAAATTTATAACAAATATGAACATGGACAAAAAAAAAAAAAAAAAAAAAAAAAAAAATTCCTGCAGCTCCAATTGGGAAAGGCAGCCAGTCTTGCAATGTCTTTGGGGTCCTGCTTAGCAAACCCAAGCATGCATAGCAGAGGTCTGGGGTGATGGGCTCTCCACTTCCCCCAGTCTGTTGTTGGTATCCCCTGGGGATGGTGCACCAGGCAGCTTGGAGCAGCACGGAGAGCTGCCAACCCTCATGGCTAAAAGCTTTTCTCCTGGTTTTGGATGGGATAGAGTTAATTTTCTTCCTAGTAGCTGGTACAGTGCTGTGTTTTGGATTTAGGATGAGAATAATGTTGATCACACACCGATGTTTTAGTTGTTGCTGAGCAGTGCTTACGCTAGTCAAGGCCTTTTCAGCTCCCCACGCTCTACCGACTGAGCAGGCTGGAGGGGCACAAGAAGGTGGGAGGGGGCACAGCCAGGACAGCTGACCCAAACTGGCCAGAGGGACATTCCATACCATGGGACGTCACGCTCAGTACATAAACCGGCAGAAAGCTGGCCGGGGGGGGGCTGCTGCTTGGGGACTGGCTGGGCATCGGTCGGCGGGTGGTGAGCAATTGCACTGTGCATCACTTGCTTTGTATATCATTATTATTATTATTATTATTACTATTACTATTACTATTATTATTATGATGATTTTATTTTATTTCAATTATTAAACTGTTTTTATCTCAACCCACGAGTTTTCTCACTTTTACTCTTCCAATTCTCTCCCCCACCCCACTGGGGTGGGGGGGAGTGAGCAAGCGGCCGTGCGGTTAAACGGCAAGCTGACTGAGGTTAAACCACGACAGCTTTGCTGTGAGAAAAAGAGTGTATGTCGACAGGGAGCAAACCAAGCACTAGCTTGATTTTGGGATAAAGCACTGGTTCATGCAGGTTAAACTGTAACAGCTGCCTTCTCTCGGGGTCCTGCTCTGTTCTTTCCCAGTGCTTCTGCCACTCCCTCCAGCCCCCGTGCCCCAGGGGCGCTGGCAAAACTGCTGGATCAAAACTGCAAACCCACACTTGTGGGCAGCTTTAAGAAGGATGGCAAAGAGGCAGCCTCTGTTTCTGCCAACGGGAGTGCTCAGCACTGGCCAGCACAGCAGCTCGACAGGACAAATCTCCCGCGTGTGGTTGCTCTGCGTCCAAGGAAATTCCTAATTCACCTGCTCCTTGGAGCTGCTGGCCCGAGAGGGCTTAACGCTCCGGGCACGGAGAGCCCTGGAGCCCTGCCATCCACCTCCCATAGTCTGGTGCCATTGCAGCACCGAGTCCTTCCTGAGCAGCACAATAGTTCTCTACAATAGCTCTTCCTCTGCCCCTCTGACAACAGGGCTGCAATCTTTCTAATGAGTTTGTTTAAAATGAATTTTCCAGTTTTTTACCGCAATTGCTCCCCCTGCCCCCTCATTCCCTCTTTCCAGCTGCCTGACTCCAGCACTCCCCAGCTCACCCAGCGCCGGGGCTGTTTCTCTCTTCAGTCGCAGTTTAATTATATGAACTGCTTTTTTTCCCCTCCTTTTGGTTGCTATTTGGTGTGTGAATTCAATGTTCATAATGTACCCTGGGAACCCCTGCTCTGCGTGTGCTCCGCTGGGTCCCAGCACTGCTGATTAGAAAGAGATCCTTTATCCGTGCCGGAGAGGCTGGTGTGTCAAAGCAGCCCAAACTTTACCATTCACATCTCCCCCCTTCTGAAATGCCTGTGGGTCCCTGCCACACTCGGAGTCTCTTTCAAATCCCTACAATTCAAATAGCCAGACTGACGCTTTCATTGCTGGGGTCATGGCTCCTACCAAGAGTTATTAGTGTGCCTTTCTCTATTCTTTAAAGCTCTTTCATATAATGTTCTGTCTGTTTGTGTTTAGAAAGGGTTTTGTATAGATTTGCCACTGGTGCGGCTCTTTCTATGTGGAGCTTTCTCCAGGCTGGGGCAGAGAGTGCCCTTTGCTTCTCCCCCTGGCTGGAGGGATCACTGCCCGCCACGGGCATCCTCCCCGAGGGGCTGTGGGACCAGGACTTTCACCAGTGTTTGTCTGGTGACTCTGCTCTGCTGGGGGATCTGTAAGCAGCACTGATTTTGCATGGTCCCAGATGTCCACGAGGATGTGTCAGGGCTCCTCCCAGAGATATCAGGCCAAATGGGCACTGATACCAGCAGCTACAAGGCAGGGGCTCTGCAGCCTGACTTCTGTGCCAGAGGCGTTTCCATCCCCTTTTAAACTATTGGGGTTTCCTATCTTTGGGATTTGTAAGCACAGCTGCATTCTCCTGTCTGCATCAACCTCTCCCCCAAAGGGCCAGGTATCCCTGCACCACCAGGGCTTTTCCCACACTGCCCAGAGTCCCCCTGCTTCTGACAGCCACATCCCACTCAGAAACCAGCTCCTGCTCTTTGTTCCCTCCTCGTTTCTGCAGTCAGAAGGAGATTCCTGTTCTTGCCTCTCCACATCTCACTTAATGACCAATTTTCCCCAGAAAGAGGGAGCTGGCAGCCCTCAGGGTCCCACAGCAGGGACGAGGCATCTGGTGGGTCCAGGGAAGCGGTGGTCAGGTCCTGTCTCCAGTGGGACAGTCCAGCTTTGCTGCTCTTCTCCACGACCCTTTCGTTTCCTTTCCCAGTCTCGACTGCTACTGTTGCAGCCTGCATCTCCTCTTCTGGCTGTTGTCTGGCCTCGTCTCCAGCCTCCAAACAAAGTTCTGCCATATCCCCAGGCAGGGATCCCTTTCCTTGCAGGTGCCTGAGAGCGTGAGCAAGTGGTTGGTTTATGGCCCAAAGCAGGCGGGCTTATCTCCTGGATAAGCCAAATGTGTGATCCTGTCCAAGGGTGGCCACCAGGGACCTCATCTAACCCGTTTACAGATCTAACCCTCTTCTGATCCCTGCTAAATCCACATCCTTAGGCATGCCTTGTGGCCATGAGTCCCTCCAGCTAAGCTTTCGCTGTACATATGAAACTGTTCCCTTTTATCAGTTTTAATTAGGTCGCCTTCTAGTTTAATGGTCTGGCACTTTCTTTTTCACTTTGAGAAAAGGCGAGCAGGGGGACAGGCTGTTCATGGCACGATACCTGTAATGAACAGGTACCCTGTACCACATCCCCACTCATCATCTCTTCCCCAGACAAAGCGTCCCCGGCCCTTTCCACTTCCCTGCACGCCAAGTCCCTGAAGTGCAGCGCTTCCATCATCCTGATGCTGGCCGCTTCCTAGCATACGTGCTTCCAGGTAACATGACAAAAAGGGACATCTAGCTGTTTCTTACAATTTGCCTGGAAGAAAGCAAACCTGTGAGCTTCACCTGAGCCTGTGATCAGCTGCAACTCAAGGACCATGCCTGTGGCAGCTTTTGCCCAACCTCCAACAGGAAGACAGATCCACAGCATCTACCATTCCCTTTCTTCTGCAGCCTTGCATGGTCGGTGGGTCCCTGATCAAAGAGGATGCGAGTGGAGGAGGATGTCCATGGTGAGCCATGGCCATGGCACATGAAGTCACAGTCATGATCACCTCCTTTCTCACATGCATGCTCTTTCTCTTGCTGGCGTGCGTATTCACGCTCTCGGTCATTCTCCTCGTGCTTCTACAGGCCTGACTCGCCTTAATTATTCGTGTCATATGCAAGGTCACTGTTGCCCTTTTTTCCCATGTTATTAGCTAAGGCTTTGTGCCACAGCTGCTATGTTATGCCACTAGACAAAGTCTTTCAGATCGTCCCTAGCAAGTGAGAAAACATTTAGCCATGGGAAGGCAAGGCAATGCCTCTGGAATAAGGGATACATGGGATGGGAGTGGGTGAGAGCAGGACATCTATTACCTGAAAGCCCTGCAGGAAAACCAGTTCACTGCTGCTGAGTTCCCCTCTGCAGGTGCTGATATTGTGCTATGGTTCCTGGAAAAAGATACTGCCCTGCCTGATGCAGTGTCTGTGTGCATGTGGGTGTGAGTCTGCAGAGGAAGGAGTGAGCTCAGATGCCTGGGCAGAGTTCATCTCACCTGACTTTAGATGTCTATAGTGTACATCCTGCCAACTGGGCCACTCATTTCTGTTTCGTTTGCACTCACTGCAGAGAAAAATAAATTTCCAGGCAAGATATGTGTGATCTACTCTGGCACACACCCCAAACCTGCTGTAAGAGGAGCCCAGGGTGATTAACTCAGGTGAAGATGCCTACCTCTGGTCAGATTAGACTGACCCTAGTTTCGTCTTTCCAGGAAGCATTTTGCAAGGAGGCCCCGTGACAAAAAAAAGATGCTATACAAACACTGTGTCTGAGGAAGCTGGGAGCTTTTATGCCTAAATGGAGAGGAGGCAAATATCTGAAGCATATGAAAAAAAATCTAGGAGGGCTGGACGGAGTTCAAGCTCTGTTTAGAGGCTTTCTAGGAGACACAGAGAGATGCCCTACAGCTACAATGAGGTCAAAGACAATTGCCTGGAAGTAAAAGCTCTGCTGAGGGCTCAGATGTTCAGGCATAGTTTCAAGTGCAGCCTCAAACTGCCCAACCATGGCTGGCAAAGGGGGTTGAGGAGCTGACCCCCAACATGTCTCACTGGAACCATAAGGCTTCATGAAAACAGAGAGAAGCTGGCATGCCCTGGCCTCCCTGGCACTTGCTAAGAGACGAGGGGCCCAGAGAACTGCCTTGTGCAGAACCCTGAGGGCTGGCAAAGCACAGGCAACCATCCAGCGGAGCCCACGTGCAGAGCCTGATTAAGGCATGACAACCCCTGCTCTTTCTGCCCTCTCTGCATCCCACAGGAGCATGAAGTCAGGCTGTCCCTGCTCGGGTGCGAGGCACCCCCTTCTCTTCCCACTGCTGTTACCCTCCTCCATGCAGGACCATGTTGCAGTTCAAATGGATAGGCAGGGGGGTGAACCAGGCAGGGACATGAACCAGAAGGGAAGATGAATCATGGAGGGGCAGGCAAGGAGGATGAATCAGGCAGGGGGATGAGCCAGGCAGGGGGATGAACCAGGCAGGGGCAGGCAAGGGGGATGAACCAGGCAGGGGGATGAACCAGGCAGGGGGATGAACCAGGCATGAGCAGCCAAGCCCTGATGATGCTGCAGCAGTTCCCCTGCACGGACTTTTC
>NW_008825302.1:426849-435262 GCF_000699105.1 Pygoscelis adeliae | reverse complement strand
CCTACGTTAGCCAGGAAGCTGAGGAGCATGGCACAGCAGCACAGCCAGGTCCCAGCAAGAAGCCCAGGCTCGCATGCTGCGAACCACAGCTAGGATGGCAGCCAAAGTCAACGGAGAAGAACGGGCCCATGGTGAGGCCGCAGGACATGCTGCAGAGCTCGAGCCCAGCCATGCGAAGGAGAAGCTGACTTCCACAGGGCTGCGCACATGAATGTGTCTCACGTACAGCAGGGAGCAGGGGCTGCTCATTTGATTAATGGCCCTTTTGGACAGTTAGAGAAATTGTTAGACTCGGCTAGTGAAACAAAAGAGATTGGCAATCATGTGAAAAATAAGGAAAAGGGTTCAGTGAAATCCTAGCGGTGTGAAATGAATGTTATTAATTCAAAGCGAGCCAGGCCAGAGTGTCACAAACATCAAGGCCAGGCATTGCCCTGCTTGGGAAATGGGCGGGTGCCGAGCGGAGAGAGCAAATACCAGTAATGTGGGCAGTGGCCCCACCGTCTTCCCATAGATCTGGGCACATCAGGGTGCCTGGGAAGCACTGGGAAGCTGTGCTGCACCACAGCATGCATCAGGGTGCCTGGGAAGCACCTGGGAGCCAACCCACCAGCGGCTCGCGGGTAACGGTGATGAAAGCAGATGTATGAGAAGGGCCGAGGGCTGGGATGCAGAGCATGGGGATGCTCGGGCAGGACAGCGATGAGGCAGAGTGTGCAGTAAAACAGCACCCTCAACGCTGCAGGAAAGGGGTGGTGAGATGGGGGAGAGCTAGGAACTGCCCCAAATTTCATCATGGTTAATTCAACCTACGGACAATAGGAGCACCTGGCTGGCAGGTGACCACCCTTGCCATGAGTAGGCTGTCCCACCTCCAGCCACTCCAGCACCAGTGATGCCCAGCGGGGACACATGTGGGCAGCAGGGTCAGGCTGGGAGCCAAAAGCTGCAGCAGCAGTATTAGCTTCTGCTGTGTTTGTAGGATCAGAGCAGGTCCAGGTTCCCATCTGGTCACAAAATGATTCAGTTTCACAAGAACTGAAAGAAAAGCCCAAAGCAAAAAAAACCATCCAGGGACAAATAGTAGTTGTCAGCATTTTGAAAACGAAAAGGAAACCAGCGACGGCCATTTCCCAGGGTGCCTGACGGACTCCTTCTCTGAGGTTTGCAAGAGCAGCAGGCCTGAGGGAGCATGGGAAGCTCCTGAGTGGGGTGGTATGGTCCCTCCTGGACTTCTGTGGGACTTCCCAAAATGCCTCCTTGGATATTAAAATCCCCTGTGGCAGCTAGTCAGTTTTCAGCCCTGCCCATGAGGTTATCCAAACTCTTCACAGTGCAGACTCCACTGCAGACCTGCACGGATGTAATTTCCATCTGTGCGTGGCTGACTACAAGCCAAGAGAGCTCCTCAGCCGATGCCCCGTTGCTGGCAGCTCCTCTGCAGGACCCAGCGGGCCCCGAGCTGCATGGTGTGGTGCCTGAAGTACACCTGGAGACGGCTTCATCCCACCAGTGAGGGCACTGCCTTTGGTGGCCTGCCCAAGGGAAGTGACTAGGTGGGTCCATTGGACATGTTGGGTTTGCAGCCTGTGACGTAAAGCAAGGAACAGGTTTGAAGGGAAAAGAAACACTGGCCTCCAAATTATGGGGGATTTTAGGCAGAAAGGCACCTTTTGGTGTCCCTCTATATGCATGTGTCTTTTTGAATGTCTTTTGGACTTGAGATTGTCAGCTTCCGCAGGAAAATGGGCAAATTGCTTGGCCTGGGGAGTTTCTGGTGGCTCTGGAGGCTCTGGAAAGCGGAGTATGAGGTCAGTTTGCAGAAGCATGCCAACCTGGGTTTAACACATCTCAGCTCCACACATTGTCCTTCACCGCTTGTGACCCAGAGTGCTTGTCACCCAGAATGGCTTGCTCCTGTCATCTCAGCGCTGGCTCCCCTGTGAGGGGGCTATGCCTCCAACACAAACATTTCTGCAGCTGCTGACAGATAATATTTAAAAAATCAAGTGTTTAGATTGATGAGATGAATACGCCCAAGGCATTTCCAAGTAAGAAACTCCAAAGACATTTGTGCCACTTCTGGGACCTGGGACCACCCCAGCAAAACCAAGATATATGGGAGCTGTATGGAGCACAACAGGCACAACAATCTGTGAGACTGAAGTTCTGGGCTGATGGGAAGGAGCAGAGAAAAGTGAGTCTGGAGCACCTTAAAATCTCAGATCTAAATCACAGGCAACTCTACAGCTATAGGGTTTCTGTGCTGGCATCAGCTTAAGTGATTTGGAGATCTTTTATGTTCAGAGTTTGACAGATTGTCATGAGGAGACTCTGTCTAAAATAGCTCATGGAAGTACATTTGTGCTAATTACAATCACAAGACCTGAAGCAAGGATTGTAGGCACTGCTCTCTGTTCCTGCCAGTGACCATATTTTGTAATTCTTTAAGTGGACAGTGGGTTTTAGCAATATCTGCCAAAGGAGAATGAGCAAAAGCCTCTGGAGCTTGCAAGAGCATGCTGGCAGCCTCCTGCGACGGAGCACCAGGTAGCGGCATGGAGCCAGAGGAGCCCTTTGCACTGTACTGCTCTGGGGCACGGATGTTGCCTCCTGGCAGGATTGCTATTTCCAGCCATTGGGCTGCAAGGCTCCTCAGATGCTGTTCGCGAGCCAGGGGAGTTCCATGTCACAGATAGGCTTTGACAGTTATCCCAGAGGAGTTTTCTTTCCAAAATCTGTCTTCAGGACCTGAACTGAGAAATCTGTCCTCTCTCCTAGGAGTTGGTTACTGCCATGGGATCCTTCCTATGAATCAGGGTGCTGGGTCAAATGGGTCTATGGTTCAAGGAGCTTGCTCCTGTTGAGAAGGAGGCTCCTTTCTTCCGCAGGCCCACAGATCCAGCCATTTTGCCCTGCTGTCCTTGAAACTTTAGTGCAACTGCGCCCTTTGGACAGACAGCAAATAGCTGCAATATCAAGCTGTAAGGCTGTATGCTTTGGTTGATCATAATCATTAGCGAAAACCAGAGAGACAAAGGCACACAGAAAAGGTTATATGAGCAGGCAGCTGCCTGTTGCCACTTGGCTGAGGTTAGCGTCACAGTTAAGCTACTACTTTTATAACAACCTCATTGGGGATTTTCGACAGGAGGAGTGCCTTGCTGGTACACAAATACCGCCACATTATACCAGCAAAACTCCTTGCACAGATGAAACTATCCCAGGGAAGCAGCCTTTTATACCCACCAGAATAAACCCAAACCAAGCAAGCAAATCCATCTAGCCCACAGAAAGCACAGCTCTGCCCATGAATTGCTTCTGCGGAAGGGGCTTTGTGTGATCCCACACTGTCCCCTCTCCCAGCAGCACTCCTGCCTGCAGATGCCTGCAGGGTTTACCTACATGAGGAGCTCTGTCACAGCTCAGCTGACAAGCTGCAGCATTGTCATCTAACACTCAGGAGCTCCACAGAAGAGCACTTTTAGTTCGACAAACCCTGCTCCTGGTGCTTGCTTGTACACTGGGCAATTGCACCAGCTGAAAAAATCCCCGAGAGCCAGGGCTGTGCGCAGGCATGCTTGGATGGGGGGACAAGACCTGCTGACACCGCCTCTAATTCCGCTGCATGAAAGCGCTGGTTCCTATTTGGAGGTGGCAGTGGGGGGCATGAAGGAGGCAGCAGGAAAAGGCTGGATCTGCAAAGTTGAACGTCCAGTTTTTGAAAGTTGAGAAATGGGAAGTGACAAAAGCCGGGCTCCTTTCACCAGGGGAGGAGATGTTTCTTGGCACTAACGGTCCACTCAGCATTTCTCACAGCTGCAGCTCACTGCTGGAGGCCCTGCCCTGGAGCTGATGCCACTGCGGCACAGGCAGAGGCAGAGAATCCCTTTTTTCCTTCCAGCAGATTTGCTTCTGCAGCCAGTGAGGCATAGCACATGTGTGTGGTAGGAGATCCAGGCATTGCTCGCGGGGAAAGGCAGAACTAGACTGATGACTGTAACATGTTACGTGCTGCTCCAACGTGTTCTAACAACCAGGTTGCAGAGGAGTTTCATGTCTTTAGCCCAGAGCGCATGGTTTAACCCCAGCACATGGCTGCAAACTCCAGAGACAACCAAGTCATCTGGACAAACTCCAGAGATGACCAAGAGGCTGTCTGGGATCTGGACACGGAAGCTGAATTTTCCACCCCTGTCCTGCTTCTCCAGTCACCTATACTCGTACGTACTGGTACATACTGTGCCTCCACCTTCTGTGTTTAAACATGATAGGGGCAAGGAGGAGGAGAAACGGAAGAAGATCCATGTGAGGAGTGGGACACCAGCCCACGGATGGAGATGTGCCCCTGGACCAGGGAGGAGCTGCTCCCCATGAGTAGCCTCTGCTTTGGAGCTCCTTGTGATCCAGGGCTTCAGGGGCCAGGGCCTGGTCCAGTTAAAAGGTATTTTCAGGCTTTTATTAGGAAGAGCTGGCAAATTCTTGGTGTCTGAAGAACACATATAAGTAATAGGTGTCCAAAATTCAGGCTCTGGGGAAGCTCCAGGAACTCCTCTGACTCTTTCATTCCCTAGTTCAAAGATGTGCAATGTTCAGGCTTCTTTGGGAACTAATCAAAAATCCCTAGGCTACACCTCATTTGTATATAATCTGCATCTGAGTTTTGCTACGAGATAAATGCAGGCTGGCAAGAGGACACAGTTGTTTATACACCGGAGCTGGTAAGCACAGATCTTTGCAAACACAGAGGGACTTTCTGTGCAGGGCTAAGGGGCTGTCAGGCTAGAAATACAGCTTCCTGAACCTCTGAAAACAAATGTTTGCTCTCCATTTTCCCCTTGGGTCTGCACAGTGTGGAAAGAGGGTCAGGCAAAGGCGTCCCTTCTTTGGTCACGTTCCCATAGGAAGCATCTGCTATTAAACATATGTTGCTGAAAAAACCCCCACCATAAATACAAACACAGTCTTTTAGTTTGTTTCTGGTTCACAGGCACTTCTGCCAATTCAGGATAGGGTTCTCTGAAGCTGGGAGATGACCTGTCGGTTGTACCCTGCATAGCAATCTCATAGTCAAGCCTGCTGGGAGCTGGGTGCGGGGTCAGTGGAACTTCTCCATGGATCCATCAGCTGAAGGTCAGGAGCAAGCTCAGACAAGCCCTAGCAGAGCTGGCATCTATCCCAGCTGTGCCAGCTTCCCAGAAAAATAGAGCAAGAGAGTGCAGGGAGAAGGGTGAGGGAGACGGAGGAATAGGGGTGGGCACAGTGCAGGAGTCAGGGAGGACGGGGGGGGTCTCTGAGGGTCTTCAGTCTGGAGTGCATCTTCTGGGCAAAGGGCTTGTTGTAGCTGCTGCTGCAGACGTTTGATGACCTTATTCAACACTGGGACCTACCAAGAGATGAGAACACGTCTTGTATGCGGAGTTCGGGCGGGAGCATATAGGGACATGATTTTGCACCCCAGTGTCTGTGGCACGGTGCCTCATGCTGTCAGGTAACTTGCGTTTGGGAAGAGACCCAGGCCTGCCATCTCATCCCTGTCCTCGAGTGGGGACAGTCCGTCTGGGCACAGTGGTGGTGTGAGAGCCACCTCCAGTCACGTGGGGTCCTTCAGAGTCAAGGTCATGCCATGCCATGTGGAGCGCCCCTGTTCTCTCCCCACCCACCACCCATCACCATCACCACAGTGCCTCATGCCAAACCCAGATAGCTCCTTGGGAGTGATTTCCATCCCCTCCTGGGTGACAGTGCTGGTGGCTCCAGCCCCGCTCCTCTCCCTCAAAGTGACCACCACCTCTGTCCCTCACTGCTGCACCCACTTGTTCTTTCCCAGCAAATATTTTAGGAATTTAAAATAATTTTGCTTGTCCTGATTGAACAGAGGGCCCAGCTTAGAGGAGAGCGGTTTCTACTTGTTGCTAATAGGAAAGAAAAATTTCCCTTTTCTTAAGCAAAAAAAAATCACGAGCTGGATAAATAAGGAAAGTGCAATGTTCAGACATGGTAATTCCAGGGGTGCTGGTCCCCACAAGTCTTTTCCCACCTCTCCAGAAGAAAGCTTTGAGCCCCAAGCAAGGCACAGCACAAGCCTCCTGGGGCAGTGATGGCATCTCAGTAGGGCAGGGGGACGGGGGGGTAACCAGGCACGGTGTAGCTCCTCCCATACGGACCCCCCGGGTGTGGGACCCTCCCTCCTTGCCCCTGGGAGCAGGGTGACCTGCACAGCCCAAGGGGCTCTGAGGCTCTCTTTCATAAGCAGCGAAAAGGCTCTGAGCCAACCCCTCCCTGCTCCTCGCGGGAGGCTTTTCCACAGCCACCCTGATCTTCTGATGGCTTCAGCAGTTTTTCCAATTTCTACTCAAAATATATTCATGAATAGTTTATCCCATTTGCTCTTGTGGCAACACTGGCCTATAGTTTAAATAACAAGCTGCCGTGCTGATGTTTACCCTTCCCTCCCTCTCTTTCTCCCCAAAATGTTTATGGAGAGCTATCACATGTCTTTCAGCCATCATTTTTCTGGGTTAAATATTATGGGGCAATCCCATGGTTTATACATGAGCTGAGACAGAAGTCTACTGCAGGGCTCCAGTGAGCGTGCACTGGGCAGCCTGAGGTGCACAAGGAGGAAAGCATCCCGCAACTGAAGTAGCGCAGCAGCCTCATGAAATGCCAACACAACAGGGCAGAACAGCGTTACCCACTTTTAATGAGAAGAACCCGGTGGGCACAGTGCATCCCTGCACCGGTTTCCAGCAGGTGGGAGGCTTGGAAGGGGGCTCAGGCCAGGAGTCTAAGCAGGGAAGGCGCAGCAGGAAAGGAGGGTGCACCACAAATGAGTGGTGTGCCATCTCATGTGCTGCACAAGTTGCCCTGGTTCCTCCTCCCTTAGGTTTCTTGTCTCAGTGTACTAACAGTGTCTCCTCTCCAAGCTCTGCAGGTTTCTGGGCTGGGTTAGACACATGGCTTTCCTCGGCAGGGATCCACCTGGGGGCTTGTCCTTACAACTGTCCACGCTTTCTCTCTCCTGGATGCCCATCCATTCTTTTTTTTAATTTCTTCTCCCTGGGTATTGAAATCAGATGTAGAGATGATGTGGGTCCTTCCAGCCTTACCCTGGTGTCATCTGATGACTGATCCTGTCCAACACGTCAAGGTTGATCCCATGAAGCCCAAAACCTTCTGGTGCCCTCTGAAACCTCTAGCAGGGAAACGTGTCTGCAGATAATGTGATCTTTGCACACAGCAGCACTAACTGGCACCATCACCTCCTGGGGACACGTGCTGACCCGGACTCTGAACTCCCCAGCTCCCCTGTATGGAGACCCTGCTACCTGCACAGCACGTGGTGGGGAACCACCCCTGGACAAGAGGCTCTCTCCTGGCAAGTTTTAGATATTTGCTTGCAGTGGGTGTGTGGGCATCATGGTTCCCTGCCCCAGAGCAGCCATGCTCTGGGCTTTGATAGTCTGTCTGTTCCCACTAGGCATTGACCCCTCCCCAGTAAGGCTTCCAGCTCCCTCTGCAGAGCAGGACACCACTGGCAGCTGGCTGTGGGTCACAGCTGGCAGTCTTCTCCAAGCTGTCCAACCTTGCCCAGACTGCATTTCCAATAACTCTCCTCTTGTAGACCACACCGGTGCTCATGCCCACCCGAGTCTTTCATTGGTCAGAAAAGCTGGCTGACCAGAAACAGGTAAAAACAGGTAAAAACTGGAGAAAAGACAACCTGAGACCTGACCTGACCAATAGGCTAGGCTTTAGAATAGATTTTAAAGGAAATTGTAATTAAAAGCATTGAAGTAAATAGAAAACGGGATTAAATACCACATGGATTTACCAAAGACATACTGTGGCAGGTTGGCTTGATAGCTTTCTTTAAGAAAGTATCTGCTTTCCCAGACAAAAGAATTGAAGTAGATCTCATCTCCCTGAACCTCAGTCAAGCATTTGATGTAATGCACATGAGAAATTATTAATTAAACTGGTGATGATGGGGATTAATGGAGAAATGATAAGGAACAAGGGTGAGATGGGAAATGGCTGGAGGGGAGGCAGCAATGGATAGTGTTAAAACAGCAAGCACTAAGCTGCAGGCAGGCTACTAATGGAGTTTCTCAAAGATCCATTTGGGGTCTGATTTTGCTTAATATTTCCACTAATGGTCTTTGCACAAAAGGTAGGAGACTGCTGATAAAACCTGCTGATGATTCAAAGGAGGAAGCCAATGCATGGCAGCAGTGGAATATCAAACAGAAGCGACTGGGTGACCTTAAAGACTGCAGTAAGTGACCAGGAAGGAAATTCAATAGTACAAATGTGAGGTCAGGTACTTAGGAACTGATGCAGGAACTTCAGCTGTAGCTGGAAGTAAATGAAAAGCACAAGGAGCTTGCTGGAGGAGTCAGTCACCAAA
>NW_008825302.1:412723-426803 GCF_000699105.1 Pygoscelis adeliae | reverse complement strand
GTTCAGCAGAGAAAAAAGCATGTGTGAGCCGAGCTGCAATATTTCCTGGAGAGAGAAACCCGTCAGCGCTGCAGACGGTGCATTAGTGAGACCTCATCAGAACAGTCTTGCCAGTCCTGCTCGCTCTGAGACTCCCAGTGTGGCCCCCTCCCCACCTTTGGAAAAGTTTGTCCTGCCTGCCCACCAGGATGGCTCAGAGGGCATCCTGCTCCCCAAAAATACTCCAGGGAAGGTCATGGAGGGGAATCTTTTGAGGTAATGGGTGACATTAGCACAAAGGAAAATAGGATTGAGCAAGCCACAAGTCTGCTGGGGCAGTTCTGGAATAACCTGCTAGCAGCACAGGGATGAAAAGTCACAGCAAAGTGTATTGAACAGTTTGTGCGATGGGCTACACACCGTGGTGTAAAGGCTGGAAGGGGCCTGGGACCCCATGGCTCTGCTGACCCCCTGAGATCTCCAGCCCTGTGACCATGCAGAGCTGCCGCACACCATGCTCCAGGTTTGCATGAATGAGCCAGCTGGTATAATGCTGTTGCCCTCGCATATCACTGCTCTTTTCCCTGCCTGCTGCCCAGTGGTTTGGCATTAAACCGGGTGAAAAGGACAGCTATCAAAGTATGTCACCTGCCACGCACTTGGCTTCTTCGCCAAACCTGACAAGATGAGTGATGTGACCTGTTGGCCCAGTCTCAGTGTTGGCAGTGGCCAAGTCTCCTCCATGGGCAATCGTTGAGAGCAGGCATGTCATGGCTTCTACTGATGGGTGAAAAAATACCAGTGGACCTGTGCAGGTGTGAAGCTCAGCCGTCACCCATCCCTGCTGAAAACCCCACCTCCCTGTGCCAAGCCGCAGCGCCGCCTCCCTTCAAGATGTCATTCCTTTCGGCCTCCCCAAAGCCCACGGGGCTCTGCAGCCGGCGGGAGCTGCACATGGCACCGCTGACACGCTGCGTTCCCCCCGTGATGTGACCTGATGAGGCTGACGTGGCACTTCTCCATCCGACCTGACAGCTCAGGAAATTCAGTCAGGCTGGCAGGACGCACACACCACTCGCCGAGCACAGTGGGTCCTGGCGCCAGTGCCAGCTGTTCCTGCTTCCACTTCATCACTCCTCTTGGACCAGCTTTTCAGCACTGGCAGCAGCAGCAGCTCCTTGACTCGAGACCTCGCGGATGTCAGCTCTTGGAGAAGGGCTGTGCATCTGTGTCAGGCCGGTGACAGCGATTGCCAGGCATCCAGCGGTGACATGGCACTTCTGCAGCACAGCAAAGCGGCTGCCTGGGCAGGATGTGAGCCTGGCTGCGGGTTGCTTGGGGAGGAAACTCTGCTGGGAGAGGGTCACAGGTGCTCACAGCTCTTGGGATGCGTGGGTCTGCAAAGCCCAGCCCAGAGGGGATGGGGAGCCCCATGGCAAGGAATGACTACTTTCCCAGGGCGGAAGACAGCTGCTGATGCTGCTGCCTCCAGCTGAACTCCTGGAGAAAAGCCACAAGGCAACCCTCATTCACCTCCCCCCAGAATGGTGTCTCACCCCTTCTCTGAAGCATATTTACTCCACGTTTTAGGGCTGAAAACACAGCCCCACTCCTGTACTTGTGAGCAGGGGGTGAACCCAAACTACGATCATCCTTGGTCAAAGAAAGCACCAACGACTGCCTGGGCTCTGCTCATGGGAGCAGCCAGACCAGGCACCTGGCAGAGAGAAGTGTTTTCAAAACAGCCTGGGGGTCCAGTTTGGTCCTGGGGGATGCACAACAGCTGGAAGTGGAGCTCTGAGACTCATCCAGTCTGCACTCTGGTCCCCATGATCTTCCAGCTCCCAGATCAGCAACAGCGCCCATCACCCTGCAGCAAAGGGCTGTCTTAGCCAGTGCACCCACTGTGGGGTGCGGCGTCCACACACAGCCTGCCCTCCAAACCACCTGCAAATGGGCATCTCCCAGAAGCTTGCCCTGCAGCTTGCTGCAGCCACCACCTCTGCTTCCCGTGCTGTTTGCACCAGGGAGGGTTTGGGGACGAGTGCGGGTTGAGGGGTGCTTCTGGCCCCTGGTGCCGAGGGCATGCAGCAATCCTTGTTCACTCCTGCAGCCCTCCCCTGGCACCCACTGCCCTGCATCCTCTGCAGGGTGACCCCAGCCGCTGCTGCAGCTGCAGTGCTCTCTCCTGCCACATCAGCGATTTCTCTGTATTATTGCTGTCATGATAGTATTCAGAAACCTGATTTGAGATCCTCAAAGCCTGGCTGGGAAGTCAATCCCACACAACATTGGCTTCATTATGTGCTATATAGACATGAGGAGAAACAGGGCAGTCCTACAGTGGCTAAGCACTCTCTGCCACCTTGATGGGCCTGCAAGTGCTAGAGAAGCAGGTTTGCAGCTGGGGTGAAAGGATGTGCCCTGAGAGCATGCAAGAGCTGGGAGAGAGTCCTTTAAAGCCTTTAGAGTCCATCCTGCAGAGATGAATGTTTTCCACAGTTTTAAGTATTGATTCATGGGTTAGGAGGCACTGAAACAATGTCTAGCTGCCTGTGCCAGGGTAGGGAAGGGCTGCTTGGTGTGAGCACGGCTGGTGACACAGGTACCTGCCAGCACCCAGGTGGACTGATGTGACACCTACTTGTCACCACTGTGTGTGCTCACTCCTGCAGATGGGGACATTTGTTCCTTGGGATCAAGTGAACCGTGAGTCAGCCCAGAACAACATTTTCCTGTTTCTTTTGTCCTCCTGCCTTCCACTCTGAGTCTGCCAGTAGAAATACGAATCTTTGGCTGGTTAGATGGCTGCTTTTCTCCTCTCTATAATTAGATCTTCTCATTGTCTGTTCGGTGTTTGTGCGACCCTATCTGAGGTTGGCTTCTGCTGTCAGGCAACCACAGGGCATTCCAGTCCAAGTGCTGTTGATTTCTGCTTTTATCCATCTGAAAAAAAAATGAATGAATCCACTGACATGCCAGTCCTGGCCCTGGTCCACGCTGCAGCCAGACACCTGTCGCTCAGCCCTGCTCAGGAGGAGCACTGGGAGGGGAGGAAGCCAAGCTGCCTTCGCACCGCCCAAGCCACCTCTGCTGCTGGTTATGGAAATAAGAGATGCTGTGTGCTGCATGGGGCTGTGCACGAGAGAAGGTCTTTGCCCTCAGCCTCTCAGTGCCTGTGCTCATCCCTCTCCCGTTTGCCTTTCCAGGGGATGCTCTGGGAATGGGAACGGGTGTCTCTTCAGCATCATGAGCATGGCAGGAGATTTGTAAGTGCATTGATGGCCAGTAATGAAATCACAACAGTTCACATGGGAGACAGGCTCCCGTCTGGCTTCTGACCAAGATCCTGGCTGCTGTGGGGCGAATAGTGCCGTCACCGGCATGGGGCAGGGCAACGCAGGCAGCCACCGGCAGCAATCAGCAGGCAGGGAGGCACAGTGTTCCTGTGGCGGGTACGCAGTCTTGGCTCCCTTTTGGGCTGGGTCTGCATTTTACAGCTGCTGGCAATTTAGATGAAAAATCTCATCACTGCAGTCAAAATACGCTGGCTAAATACCATGCAACTTTGAGAGAAAAAAAACAAAGATATTTTAAGTAATGCTTTGGTCAACAGATAGAAAATCTGGGGAGCCTGGAGACAGAGAGGCGTGGTAGCTGGAGAGAGAATGGGATTTTTAGTGCTCTGGAGCCAGGAGTGCTTGTGAGGGTGGCTGAGCCCACAGGGGATTGAAGAGAAGACCTGGCGGGTGGCAAGGTGGCTCAAACCAAGGGAGCGGTCCTGGAGGGGAAGGAGGGGTCGTAGCACCCACCACGCCGGGGCAATGGGCGCTGCAAATGCAAGGGGCTGTCACGCATATTCAAATTTGCAGCATGGGGAAGGGCAACTGCATAGCAGGGAGAGACCTAAAACAATCCTGAGCAAACAACAGGGCAGAGGAGCCCCAGCTGCTGCCGACCAGACTCCATTTTGCTCATTTCTAGCAATCTGGGAACACAATTTGTGCTTTGACAGTTCCAGTTCATGATAATATTTTTTTCTCCTAACTTGATTTTGCTCTAAAATGAACTGACACAGAAGTTCATCAGTCTTAGAAGACTGGAGTCCTCCTAGAGAGGCGGCACTGGTGCGAGACTCCTGCTTTGAGGCAGGAGTTGCGGGCACGTGAAGGAATTTAGCTGCAGCGCTGGTGAAGATCTGGGAGACCCAAGGGGCTCTGAGCAAAACATTTCTTCCTCAACAAATCAGCATTTCATGATGTGTCTCAAAAAGGGATGTTTTTTTGGTTGGGTTATTTCAGAGACACTTTAACAGCACAGCATGCAGAGCCCATGCAGTGACACAGAGTTGCTGCACCCATGGGACGATACTGCGGGTCCACCCAAGACAGCATAGGCAGAGCTGGCACCTCCTGACACAGCACCCTGCAAGAGGTGGGGGGGTGGAGCCCTGTAGCTGCTTCCCCTTTCCTGACCCAGTCACTGCTACAGCCCCAAATGCCTCTAGCACAGAGCAGGGGTCCCACCACCTTGCTTGGAACGCACAATGCTAAATAGGTGTCTCAAAAAGTCTGGGATTTTATCTTTTATGGTGGTTTTGCCCAAATCAAAAAACAGAATAAAATGTGTCTATTCCCATCTTATTTTATTTTAATAGGATTAACTATTCTGGTGCTATCAAAATGTCTGTTTCAACATTTCCAGGCTGAGGAATTTCTCTCTTTGTTCAAAATGACATTTAAGAACAAATTTAATTTAAGTGTTCTTTCTGCTTCTGTTTGAAAAAGTCCAAATTGCAATGATATATTTTGGCTTTGTTGACACTGAACATTTGGACTGATCCAAAGGAAATGCTTCCAGAACTTCATTTCTAGAAAAAAATTCAGACTTTGATGGGCCTGTTTCATTTGCAAATGAAGAAAAAAAAAAAAAAGTCACATCCTCAGCATTTCCTGTGAAAATACAGCTCCTTTCCTTCCCCCCATGGTCTCTGAGGCCGCGTGGGGCAGATGTGAGATGCTGTCTCCATGGGGTAACCAGCTGCTTGCTGGCTGTGGGTGCATTTGCAGCTGGGGGTCTTGGTGCAGAGCCCCGTGAGCGGTGAGGAGGGTGGTGGGGATGCAGGGGCAGGCAGAGGGCAGAGCTGAGAGGCTGGGGTACTCCCAGGATCTGGGCTGGCCGGGTCCCCAGCAGTGGGACCTCCCAGTCTGATCCAAGTTGCTTTTCAGCAGAAGCCGCCCCCCAGCAGATGCCACCCATCCTTCTCCCAGCGGCTCTTTGGCAAGACCCGGTTCCTACAAGCTTGGTCACCAGTGGATCAGTTATTACCATATTTCAAGTGATGGGGAGCTTTCGGGGGGCCCTGCTGGCCTCTGGAGTGCTTCAGAGGGATTTGCAGCCACTGGGATCTTGTGCCATACAGGGGACTTCAACCAGTGACGGATTAAGCCTAATATATTTACTGTTGCAGGTCAGGCTCGGCACTTGTCTCCCGCTCTTTAAGTGATGTTTGCTTATTAGTTTACTCCATTTATCATATGTTAGCTGGTGTGCACTAGCAACTCCAGGTCTCGCCTGCAGAGTACAGTTGATTAGGAGAGATTGCTTCTCAAAGTCTAGGGCTGCCCTACCAGCCCAGGGAGGGATGCACCTTTGCAGGGCTGTAATTAATAAACCAGCAAGCTACGGACCCCGCATCCTGCCCCCCGCTCCCCTGCCTGCTGGCGAGAGACGTGAAGAGGAAAGGGTGTTAATTTTTGGGGTGGCATGGGGAGAGTCTGACATACTCCCTCAACAAGGGGGCAGCTTCCAGCTGGTCACCTAACAAGAAGCACACAAAGAGCAGGCAGCAAAACTGGTGGGAGAGCTGATGGGATGGGACATGACTGTCTTAGAGACAGGGAGGACAGTGACTGACTTCAACCTGCCGGAGACAGGGAGGAAAGGCAGAGTGGACTAACGCTGCCAAAGAGGTTGAGGGGAGTGAGATGGTTTTTACAAACATACCAGGGGAGTCTCAAATACTGGAGAGAAAGTAGGAGCCATTAATAAATTAGGAAGAAGATTAAATTAATGATGACTCTCAAATGGCTGAACTGCTGCACAGCCTCCTAAAATCTGCCTTTAACCAAAAAAAAAAAAAAAAAAAGGAAAAGAAAAGCTAAAAAGCATCCACAGGCAATAAGAAAACAAAGAAAACATTGTCAAATTGTCAGATATGATACTCGAGCAAAGGCAGGGTGGACCTGTATGGCTCAGCAGGGCTGGGGGCATGCAGGAGGGAACGGGGTGGGACTGAGCTTATGAAATAAAGCAGGGACCGACAATAGAGTTGTTTAAGTTACAGAGAAGCAGGAAATTACCAGAGGATTTTGAAAAAGGAAGTACACCAGCCTTCATGAAAAGACAGTGATCCCAGCAACGATAACTTTACGGCTCCATCTTCAACCCAACAATAGAGCTGATAGCCAGGGAGACTTCTGGAAAATAACAAAATTGCAGCAGTGTCCAGCGGGACCGCGAAGGCAGAAGAGGACCAGGCACATGACCCCAGCGTCTGCAGGCTGTGCATGTGGTTTTGCCCCCGTGACTTACCCCCGGCACTCCTGCCCTCTCCCCACACGGTCTTTTGTGCCAGCAGTCGCAGGGATGGTGCAAAATGCACCCCTGGTGATCGGGGAGATGTGTTTCCCGCTTTCATGCTCCTTCCTTGTGGAGCGGCCAGCTCCAGAGATCTCAGCAGCCGCTACAGTCCTGCTGCTTGGGATGGAGCCACACTGGGCTTCTGGAGCTGCAAACGCAACAGCTCTCACAGGGAATCTGGACAGAGGCAGCCAGAGGAAGGTCCTAATCAGATAGAGAGGTAGAAACAGCAATTGTAGGTACATCTGTTGGATGGATCTGGGGCGGAAATGTTGAATTCTAGGTCATCTGGACAAAATGTCTTATTGCACAGGAACGGGAGAAGAGCCCCCAAAGCCCTGAGCCAGAGGGGCAGGACAGGTTCCCGCTCCGTGACCTGCAGTCTTAGACTCTGCAGGATCAGGCAAGCCTTGCCAGATCAGTCACACATCCTCATCATCATGAGATTTTTCTCCACAAGTACGAGAAACATTGCTGGGTTTAGCCTGGAGCAGAGATTTTGGCCAAATTTTGCAGAGAGGAAACTCTGCAGCAGTGAGTACTCACAAAAGCAGAGCCCTGGGTTTGCCCAGAAGCAGCTCTCCAGTGCCCGGTGCTCGGCTGGGGAGGGAGCAGATGCCGGGGCGCACAGGGGGCTGTGTCAGAGAGGGAATGCTGTGGCACGACAGGCACCAGCATGGAGGCCTGAGTGATTGCAGCCATGCCCCATGCATCCTCTCCCTGCCCTGGTGCTGCCTGCTTTGGCAGCTCTTTTCTGCAACACGCATCAAAGAGCAAGCAGAGGGGTTTGACGAGGGCACTGAGGACTGCCCATCACATCAGAGGGTCTCGGGCTTGGAGCAGCATTTGCAAAGGAGGGTCCTACAGGCAGAGGGGATAGCCAGAGGCAAACGGTGCCTGGCATGCAAGGTGCCCCCAAGCATCCCTAGGGACTCTGGGTTGGCAGGACAGCACCCCGCAGGGGCAGCCCAGGGATGAGGCGTGCCCTGGTGCAGCAGTTGTGCCGTGCACACCAGGGCTGCCAGGCGTCGTGCCGGCACCAGCAGCCCCTGCCTGCAGCTTGTATGCCTGGGCACAGCGGGAGACACTGCTGTCCCAAGGAGATACAGACACAATAGAGAGACACAAGGAAAATGATGAAGGGGCTGAAGGATGGGATTTAGGAGGCAGATTAAATGAACTAAATCTGTCTAGCTTTGCTGATCAATCATGCAGGCAGGAGCCGGATAACTGTCTCTGAGTGCCTGAAGGGTGCAAACACTGAGGGAGGCGGAGATTACTTAGGGGACTTTGGGGTGTCAGAGGGGGAAGAGGAATGCCAGAGCTGCTGGCTCAGCTCTTCATGCTGTTCGTGATGGGTCTTCAGGGGCAGGGGATTGGACTGAGCCCCAACCAAACCATGCCTGGGCTGCAAGGGAAGCTTCTGGCCCATGGCTGGCAGGTCAAGGAGGTCTGCAGAAATTGTATATAGGATGAGGGGAGGGTGATGGAGCAAGGAGAACATGGTGGGATAATGGGGCTGTGCAAGAAGAACAGCAGGGTGAAGAAGGTGGGATGGGACTGATAAGTAACTGCAAAGATTTCATTTTCTGTTGTGTCTATGTTGTTACAGACCTTGACTTTGGCAACATGGCTCCGTGGGATGCTGCCATCATGCCTGCATGGAATTTGTCCGAGTCAGCTGTCTGTCCTGGAGATCTCTGGGCAGAAGGTGTGGTGGGAGAGCCTAGCACAGGGGAAGGTGGTCCTCTGCGCAGCAGTCCATACGCAGTCCCTAGCCATACCCTCTTCAAGTGCCACAGGGACGGAGGTCACCCAAGTCCTCGTCATCACAGAGAGAGCTCAGTCCAGCTGGTGCTGGGGAGGGATGGTTTTGGGTGCCCTCCCAGCAGAGGAGAGCCGTCACTCCTCCCCAGTGGCATTCACAAGGCACATCTCCCAGCACCGTGGACCAGACCTGCCGCCCTCCATGCTGCTTTCCCCAGCTGCAGAGCACGCAGAAGCCCTGGCTTGCGGGACGGATCATTTTAACTTACCCCCCCACGCCGCCCTCCCCCCATCAGCCCAGCCTGCTGGTTTATTAGGGCCTCTGGCGGAGCTCTGCCTTGTTCAAGCTCTTTATCTGTTTTCATTTTCTATGCACACCTCTGGGGCACTGTACAGATATAAAATAATCAAAATGACAGTCCCCAGATAAAGGCCACTTTTGTCAAGAACACACCAAGTTCTCATGTAAAAGCGTACAAATGGCAGTTTATTTTCTATCTCAGCACCTTTTGGGTCTTGCAAACATTGAACACCTTGCAAGTCCAAATAAAAATATCCTGGTCAGCTCTTTCACACCCGTGAAACATGGTGCAGTGCATAAAGTTCAGAGCCGGGAGTGAATAACAGCGACTTTCATTAACTGTCAAGTGAAACCAGAGGCAGGCTGAAGTGCTAATTCCAGTTGGGACCCGTTCAATAGCAAATTAACCTGCCAGTGATCTCCCAGTAGGCTACTGAACAGAGCAGAAGGAATAATTTGAAACTAGGTTTGTAGAGGTAGGTAATATCTTTTTTATTAGATCAGCAGATAATTTGTAGCCAGATATTTATTCAATGAGCCTCTGTGTGCGTGAGTGGCCATCTGCCTCTCCCTCTCCCCCCCATATCTGAGCAAACGATGAAGACCTTTTCAGATCTTGCCGTGGACTGTTTGCACATAGGCAAAACCCGAGCGGGGGGTCCGTGATGGACCTCGCGCGTCAGGAGACAGGGCTGGCGACCCGCGATGGGAAGGGCACAAGAGCACTTTTGGTGCTGACACTGAAGCTGGTTTCTGCAAACCCTTGCTCTCTGCACCCGTAGGAGGGGAGGGAGCACAATGCAGATTGAGGAAGGCCACAGGAATGTCTGTAAAGGCTTTTGCATTTTCCCCCCCATCGCTGGCAGGGGGAAACAGGGCAGGCCGGCAATGAGCGGCGCGGGAGGAGCATTACATCACCAGCGCAGAGCCGTGTTGGCTGCGCAGCGCCCGAGGAGGAGGATGCTGTCTCCTGGCAACCCCCGCGCCTGTCACATACATCAGCATCAGCAGCGGATGCAATGCAGGACCAATCGCCTCTTGCAGCACCCCTCTGCCAAGAGGGGAGCTCGCCACCGTACAGTGAGGGTCCTGGGGCTTTGCTGGGCGCTAAGGAAGTCTCCCATCCGATGTGGCTTCCCGGCTCCCCACCACCCCTTGAAATGGGCTTTTCTGACACTGTGGGCAAGAGTAAAGGCAGCTCTGGGGCTGGGCAGTGACAAGGCTTCTCAGCCAGCAACAGGAGCAAGCGCAGTGTCGGGAAATCAGACTCTAGATAGGATGGCTCACTCCCAAAAGTGAGCACCAGTGCTGGGCCCAGCTGCAGAAACCCTGTGCTTGCCCCAGCTGACACGTCAAGACACTGTCCACACACAGCAGAGAGGGGGCTGCTGTGGCACTGAGGGTCTTTCCCACAATATCAGCTCCAATTTTTTCCATGCATAAGGATGCAGAGAGCTGCCAGCTGCAGCCAGCACTGGGTCCTGTGGGCACCCTTTTCCTCCAGGGTTAGGGGAGGGCAGTAGCTGAGCAGATACCATCTCCACACAGAGCTGCCATCAGTCTGGACCGATTGATTTCTCTGGGTGCCAGGGGCACGGCAGCCACTGCCAGCCCATTTCACTTACCTGAGTCCTCCAGCACTCCAGACTTTCACCTTCTGGCCCCCAAAGGGAGGGAGATGAGGCAAAATATTTGTGCCTCCTCTGCTGGGGGATGCAGAGTATGTCTTCATCCATCCCCTGTCGTTAGCCAAAGGTGCCTTCCAGAGCATCCCTCCATGCTGTGCCTTCTCCCCGTGCCTCAATGCCTGGGGTCCACCAGCAGCTCTGTTCTCTGTTTGCTCTCCATAGTCTCTGGCCATGCAACTCCATCCCACCCCATGGCTGTACCCTTGCTCCGATCTCTCCCTGTGTGGTTGGTGACTGCAGGTCTCTGCAGGCGGAGGCACCCCGGCAGGAGCAGCACAGACACTGGGATAAGAGGCAATAAAGGCTGTGAATCGGCCTGGGGCTGTCAGCCAGGGCCTCTTCTGGCAACTGGCAAGCTGCCTTCAGTCTCACAGATGAGTCCTACAGCACCAGCCAATTCAGGGACTTCTACTACCAGCCTGGAAGGGGAATGGAGATGAGGCACAAGATGAGTGCTTTCCCTGCTAGAGGATGCACGCTGGGATGGACTGGAGGAGGAGCAGAGGGATGGGGAAGTGGGAGCAAGGCACAAGTGTCCAAGGGGATCTGCTCCCTCTCGAAGGAGATGTTGGCTCCTGAGCTGCTTCAAGCCAGGGGCTTAATTTGCAACAAATTCAGCAGCATAGCAGCATCTGCGCTGGTGGGAGGGGGGGGGCAGAGGCACTCAGCATCTCCAGGCTGCTGCTGGCAGCTAGGAAAATCCCTGGTGCCTGGCAGCCGGGGCAGCGATGGAGATGGAGCAGGAGTGCTCGGAGAGCCAACGGCTGAGCAGCCACCAGCTCCTGGAAAAGAGCCACGAGGGCCCCACACTTCCTGACCACTCCATGCTCACGGGCTCCCACAGCAGCGGGGGAGATGAGACAGGAGGGAGGAAAGCTGCGTGGAGAGGAGATGGAGAGAGAGGAGGAGAGGGAGAGTGGGGGAAGGTGGGAGAGGGAGCTCCTGATGAAGAATACGGGAATGGGAGGCAGGCAGAAAAACTAATCGAGGATGATTGAGAGAGAGAAGGAGGACGAGTGAAAGATTGAGACAGAGTGATAAAGAATATGTCAGATGGACAGGAAAACTAATAAAGAATAATAACCGCCCCTGGCCAAACGCAGCACACACACCTGTCTGTGGCTGCGTGTGTGAGCACAGGCAGCGTGTGCCCCCCACCCCATGCCCAGGGAAGACACATAGGGACATGCTCTGTGGCTGGCCACATGCACGGCCCCCCCTCAGACATATAGTCACACACAGAGCATTTCTGCCAGCACAGGCTTGCACGCACACAAAGCCCTGTTGGTAGCCCCACGGAGTGCTCTCAGCTGTGCGGGGAGGAGGACGGCGTGTGTGTGCAAACCCAGGCACCGCCTGCAGCCGCTGCCCACACACTGATGGTGGTCACTATCCCCCATTATGTGCTGATGCAGAGTGCTGTGTACCCCCACGGTACCCAGGCTGCTGGGTACACCCCTTCATCCCAGGACGGAGGAAGGATGAGGTTGCTTGGAGGAAGGTTTGCCCTCAAGGCATTTGTCTTGGCGATAGGACGAGAGGAAATGGCCTCAAGTTGCGCCAGGGGAGGTTTAGATTGGATGTGAGGAAAAATTTCTTTACTGAAAGAGTGGTTAAACATTGGAACAGGCTGCCCAGGGAAGTGGTGGAGTCACCATCCCTGGAAGTATTTAAAAGACGGGTAGATGAGGCGCTTAGGGACATGGTTTAGTGGGCATGGTGGTGTTGGGTTGACGGTTGGACTCGATGATCTTGGAGGTCTCTTCCAACCTTAATGATTCTATGATTCTATGATTCTATGATTCTTGCCTGGGTTAGCGGGCAAGACCCAGCTGCACAGCCCAGGACGCAGGACCCCACAAAGCCTGTCCTACCCCATTCAACACTGTCTTTCCTTCGGTGGATCTACACATGCCACCTGGTCTCTGCCTGTCTTTGCAGCAGGTACATACACTGGCTGGTCCCGGCATTGCTTCTCTGTTTCTTTTATAACTTGAGATGCTGAGGGAGCATGGGCATGCCCTTTCTGCTCCTCCCTCTTCATAGCCAGCCTCCTTGTGCTTCCCTCCACCCCAGCCCTTGCTCGGACACCCTTCCTGCCCCAGGGAGGCTATGGGCCAGGAGAAGAGAACTGCTCTGGCTACCCCTCCCTATGCACAATGCCAGGCTACAGAGAGCTGTCCCAAAAAGGGCTGCATGCCATGTTTGCTGGTGGGGCAGGCTCAGCTTCCCACTCCTTTGCTGTCTCCACTGAGCCTTGCAGGCTGCTAGGTTAAACGAGAGCTGACAGGGTAAGGCAGAGGATTGCTCCCGGAGCAATGTCTTGCCTGCATCAATTCCCCCCTGCCACCACTGACCTCTAGTCCTGGAAAACTCACAGAGAGTGTCCAGCTCCAGACAAGGCGGGAGTTGATTAATGGAGTCCAGCTCTGGAGCATGTGGGAGCTCTGTTGTCTCTTGTTTTGGCCTGGGGAGGTGGGATGCTGATTTCAGACTGGCTAAGAAAAGCCTGGTGCCACAGGACAGGAGGGAAGAAGGGCAGACCTCAGGCTGGCCAGGCTCTGACTGGTGACTCATTCTAGGTTGCCAGGACTGGGGACACACTGCCAAGGTGACCACGACCTCTCTCCAGGCACAAGGCAGGCTCCGGGGGTCCTCAGGGATTGGTACTGGGCTGCCCTGGAGGAAGAGGATGGAAGGACAAACACGAGGGATGAAGAAAGACAGGAGGGAGAAAGCCAGATGAGACAGCTCACAGTTTCAGTGTGAGAACTGTGGCACTTAGTGTTTCCTGGTAGCTCCCAGGCAGGGTGAGGATCTCACAGAGCAAGTGCTCAGCTTTGCCAGGAGTGGGGAAAACCAGCTCCCAGAAGGTTCAGCTGTGGCTGATTTTATTTCACCTATGTGACCCATTTGGGATCTCACCGTGTCCCAAAGGCTGTTTGACAGGCAATATCTGTGAAGGGTTCAAGTGTTGCCTCCGGTGTGCTGCCGCGCTCAGCCATTGCTGGTGGCTGTGCTGTTGGAGCATATGCCAGCATCGCATCAGTCTGGAGGTGGAGCCCTGGAACAGAAAGTAGGATTTTATCATCTCTTCATCTCCTGCAAATTTGAGTCACGAGCATAATTCAGCAGGTTCCAGGCTACAGAGAGCTACGCAAGGTAGGGGAAAACAACCTCTCCTCTGCTTTTTGCTCTTTGGAAATGGCCAGTCCTTCCCAACTCACCTTACCCCCAGAAAAGCATTTTGGGGTGCAGGTGGTGTTGCCAGCATTTTGGATGAACTTGTCCACGTGGTGAGGGAGCTGTGCCATGGCAGACCTACTTTGTCAGCCAGAGAGGCCCTGGGCAAGATGCCATCCTTTCCAGCAAGCTTGGAAAGGGCTGGGATGAGCACAGCTTATCCTGGGAAAGGAATCCCGGGCTCTCGAAGCCGTGCTTGGAGGTGGCTACTGGGCTTTGATATAAATAACGCAGGGGGTGTGGTGCCGCCGGGCCTCCCACACGTGAGTGACGGGTCTGCTTACAGTGAGCAAGCACGGCGCGTGGGAGCTGCTCAATCTGTGTGCCAAGTGTGCATAGAGGAGTCTGACCTGCCAGGGCCGGAGGAGGAGGTCCCCTGAGAAACCGGAGACAGCAGAAACACTGGCCAGGGCCAGGAGCAGAGCAGTGAGTGGGATGGGATGGAAAGCATGGGGGAAGG
>NW_008825302.1:408055-412700 GCF_000699105.1 Pygoscelis adeliae | reverse complement strand
GGCTCCATCCCTCCTGACATCTTCCCACTCTCCTCACTGCTCTGCATCTCCCTCCTGCCTCATTACTTCCCCTGGTCATCCCTCCCCTGCACACAAGCCTGGCCCCAGTGCTTTGCATGTCCAGCTGTGCCCAGCACCTTCCCCACTGTCCTGCCCAGGATTGGCACAGATACAGCCAAGCACCGCTGGCACACAGCCGTTTGCTTCCTTCAAGGCTTTCCTGCTGGCTTCGATTTTTGTTGCAGCAAGGCAGTACACGTGCGGGGGGGCGGGTGGAAGCAGTTGCTCAGAGTGCAACTCGGAGTTGCACCATCAAGGTGATGTGTTTAGTGTGTGGGCAAGGCAAGATGACCTTTATTATCCATTTCCTAATGATGGACATCCTCCATTTCCAAACCTCCACTGTGCTCGGGTAGAAAGCACTGAGCTTTGGGGTTTTCCCCAGCTTTGCGAGTGGTTTATGTTTAAGTCTGCCTGGGTGAAGGACGTGCCACTGGGCTGTGATATCGCCATGCAGGCAACAAATCGTGAGTGGGCAGAGCAGCCTGCCCTGACAGTTTCTCCAGATCAGATCCATGTATTCACAGGGAAACTGAGGCCTGGCCCGCTCCAGCTGACTCCAGAGATGTTGCCCAAAGGCCACACAAAATCCTGGGAGAGCCCTTCATCTGCTGGACCAGCAATGAAGGACAATCCCAGGTCTGTGTTGTCTTTGGAAAAGCCATTTAAGTCACTCACTCCCTGCTCCTTTCTGAGTCTGGAAAGCAGCCTGTGCAGCCCTTTCCCCAGACCTGGAATTATTTCGTAGGGCAGGAGAAGTGAAAAGCATCTAAGGACAAGGCTGGGAGACAAAGCAGCAAGACATCCATGAATTTCCCCTGCCGACTGCAAAGAGGCTCAAAGCTTGTCTCCAATGGGTGCAGAGGTGCTGCTGCAGCTCACCTCCATAATCTTGCCATGCAGCTGCCCACAGACACCTTCTCCTGCGTGGTGGAAGACCCAGGAGCAGTTTCTGCAGCAGCATCCCTCCATCCTTTCCAAGCTGCAGCAGCCAGGAGCGGGTGGTTGGCACCAGACCGCCAGGACACCACCCTGCCCACGATGGCCTTGTGTGACAGCCACTATCGACTTTGCCTAATTACAGCCCCCTTCCATCTGACAGCCACCTTTGTGCCATCTCCAAGGGCTCGTCTCAGCTGTAGAGTTACAAGCCCTGATGCCCAGGTTCAGTCTACATGTGCAGCTGCCCGCTTGCAGGCAGCTGAGCTTCCCAGGCAGGGTAGCTGGTGGGGAAGGTGTCTGCTTGTGGTTGTGGTTGCGTGGGTTGGTAGTCTACCCACAGCCTAGCACAAGCATGTTATAAATCACATCAGTGTGGCAATGCCAGAGAAGCAAACATCTCTGGTCCGTGTTTGCATGGTGCCGAGCGTAACACCACAGTGGTTTATGGTGGGAGCCTCTGTGTTATTGCCACACTAACTAATCAACAGTAGGTGCTGATGGTCCTCCAGAGACTTCCCATGCTACCCAGAAAGACAGGCAGAGCCTCGCGGGGCTCCAGCACGGGAGCTGTGACAAGGCTGCTGCAAAGAGAGAACTGAGGAAGGGTTTGGTGTCCACTCGGACATTGCAAACCTTCATTTTCAAAGCCTTTTGAAAAAATATCTTTCTCCAGAGGCAAATCTGGTAATGTTGCAATTTGGAGCCGTTTCACAAGTGAAAGTGGGTCTCAACCAGGTTCTGCAACAGAAGCTGGCTGTCCATAAAGAGATCAGGGTGGAAAGATAGGCTCAGGGAGCTGTATCTGATGCATCGCATCCATTAATTTGGAGGAGCCCAGAAGAGCGAGTTTTAGAAAGCTGCCTTTTCTGAGGGCTATGGGTGCTGAGATATCTGGTGATTGGCACCCCGGTCAGGGTTGACGGACAGGCAGGGAGGGAAAGGCAAGCTTGGTGAGGGAGGGCAGGCACGTTTCCCTCTCCGCTGGAACAGAGCGTGGCTCCCATTTGCACTAATCCCATTAGGTCTGTTTGCACTAAGCCCCTGCGAGCACTCCCTTGTTGAGAGAGTGCCTGCCTTTGTGTGGGCCAGGCTCAGCTCCACGACTGCCACGAGCAGATGGGGAAGAAGAGCACAGTCCAACCAAGTGTGCCTCCTTGTGTGATTAAAACATGGTGCCAGGCCATCCTGGCATGGGAGCTCAGAGGTTCGCGCCAGGCTGAAGGGTGCTTGCAGTACTGCAGAGGGGCTGGGGCTGGGATCAGCTCAAGAAAGGGATGGGAACAGCAATGTGGGTGAAAGTTGCTGGTGGCTGAGCATCTGGCCATGGAGGAAACTGATAGACTCTCCCTGTCTTGGATGATGCCAATTCCGTGCTAGCAGAGGGGGAAAAGCTCCTGCTCTTAGATTAGCTGCTGTTAGCAGCACCCCAGCCTTCTCTCTGTCAATCTGTCTATGGGAATAAACTGAGCTGCGTATTCTGCTGGGGCTTCAGGTCAAGAGCCCCCCAGAGAGGGGGCTGGGCTTGCTCTAGATCTCCTAATCCCGTTCATCACACTGCCAGACAACCAGAGACACCGCAGCAAACTGCCTGGGGCTGGGTCCCCCTGCCTCCCCCGAGCTGCTTGCAAATCCCATCCTGTGGGCGATTACAGGGACTTCTCCTGTAGCATAACATCCAATCTCCCCCAGAGGCCACCGCAGCATACGCAGGGCTGGGCTCCATGGCCACCGCGAGCAGAGGCAGCCCCGCTCATCCTATTAATGGCAGTACACGGGAGGAATGAGCGGGGCAGGCGCGACCTCCCCACAGCCTAAAGCCAGCCAGGGAAGGAGGGTTTTGCAGCATCCCGTGGTCCCGCTCCTCCTGCACGGTGGGCTCTGTTCCTCACAGGATCTCACCATGGGGTATGGTTATTGAAGCCCATCACTGCCCTCTCCATGGCCAGCCCTACTCTTGTGGCCCCACTCCTGTCCACAGCTGCCTGTGGGCATCATGGCATAAGCACATCCCCTGCCAGAAGAGATGGTGTCAGCTCTTAAACTGCTTTCAGCTCCTTTTGAACCTCTACCCTGAGCATCAGGCTGGCACAGTAGTGGCCCAGCACCCTGCTCCCATGCCAGGAGTGCATCTGTGGCCACCACCACAGCACAGGTAGGCAGCAAAGGCTGTGCCATCCCGTCGCTCACCCCAGCAAGAAAGCCACCCTGGGGTGGGAACTCATTGTCTGGCCACTTCAGCCAGCTCTGTGCAGTGCTCTGCTGGCTCACTTTGTCCTCCCACAAGATCTGCTTGGCGCAGGAACCATCTCAGGATCATTTTATGTCTTTAAAGATTCGGTAAAAATAGATCAGGCAGTTCTGAGATTTCCACCCGGTCCCCTGTTTCTAGCTTGCAGAAATGCCCATTACTCTAGAAGTGAGGAACTGAGACAAGGAACCAAGTAAGCATAGATCTTCTGTTGTTACTGACAACACTGCTTTAAACTTCACGGTGTTTTTCACTGAGCAAAGCGATGCTGGGAGAAAGCCTCAGGAGAGGCAGCCTCCATGAGGAAGATGGTGCTGCTGCACCTGTTCACTCCTGGTTAGAGCCAGAAAGATATCCCAAACCTCATCCGCTTTACCATGCAAGCACTGAAAATGAATCTGCCAGATCTGTGCAGGCAGCTGGATAGCTGAAGCTGCAAGGTCAGGCCCTCAGGAGACACGAGAATTAAGTTTTCCATCAAAATGGATGTCCCTGGCCTGGCACATTCCCAGTTCCTGCTGTAAGCCAGGGACCCTATTAAACCAGATGTACTTGAAAAACCCAGGTCAGAACAAAGCTTATGCAGCAAGCAGTTCCTTGCCCAGCCCATCTCCCTTCACACACCATCCCCACCTGGCAGCCAGTCAGACCATCGCCCCTCTTTGCAGATGCCCCCGCCGCAGGGGAGGCCGCCAAGGAACAGGCAGGAGGAGCAGCTTACCACCTCCTCTACCTTAGGCTAGGAATGACTCTGGTGGAGCCCCAGGCTGTGCAAACCTCCAAACTGGTGGATTCGTCAGGGGCACTGAGGCCACGTCACTCGACTCCATTTCGGTTGCTCAGAGTCCCAGCCCGGTGGGACAGTCCTGGGCTGGAAGATACCCTTCCACGTCCACCTGCCTCACTGGGTACCGAAACCCATCCCAAGGCAAGTACTGACTGGGGAGCCTTGTGTCCAAATCCCAAGCCATGCCGGGGAGCCACAGCATCCTCACCAGCAGCATCCGCGAGGACCCTTCCCAACCCGGTAATCGATGTGTGCTGCCATGGAAACAAAACGGTTTCCAGACCAGCACATAGCTGGCTGGATGCGACGCTCAGGGCTGTGCCGGCGGCTTGCTGCACTGGGGTGGGACGAGGGCAGGGCAGGGGCTGCTGGAGGGGGAGCACAGTGGGGGAGCCACAGCATCCTCACCAGCAGCATCCGCGAGGACCCTTCCCAACCCGGTAATCGATGTGTGCTGCCATGGAAACAAAACGGTTTCCAGACCAGCACATAGCTGGCTGGATGCGACGCTCAGGGCTGTGCCGGCGGCTTGCTGCACTGGGGTGGGACGAGGGCAGGGCAGGGGCTGCTGGAGGGGGAGCACAGTGGAGTGGGGGAGGAGAGGCAAG
>NW_008825302.1:405796-407693 GCF_000699105.1 Pygoscelis adeliae | reverse complement strand
AAGGCCACTTGGTTCCCCAGGACCCCTGGAGACACATCCCTGCTGCCCAGCTGGCGTGTGCCTGCACAGAGGGTCAGCTGAGAGCTCCCCACCCCTTCACCCATGAGGACATGATCCCTCGGGAGTGGGGGGCATCGGTTCCCTTCTGCATGGCCCAGAGGAGAGCCGAGGGAGAAGGGGATGGTAGAAAAGGTAGTCCACCGAGGGGACGATGGTCTACATCTTCACTTGGAAACTCTTCCTTCCCAGTGACACTTTCCAGCGTCTTCCAAGCTGGGGGTGAGTCTTGCCTTTGCCTGGTGCTAAGACCGTGGCAAGCCCAGTGCCTGCAGCTCAGCAGAGAGAGGCGCGGTGCTGTGTGTGAGCCCAACACAGCTGAGACACGTAGCACCTGTATGTAACCTGACTAACGAGGGAAGCATTTCTACTCTGAGCTAAGAAACTACCCTGTACAGCTATTAATCTTGCCTAGTGCCGTTCTGTGCAAAGGCAAGCAGGAAAACACAACAGGCACAGCCGAGCAAGCTCCCTGCAGCTGCGGTAGGAAGCAGCTGCAAATGTGCCCTGGTTTGAAGTGGTCCAGCTGTTTCCAAAGGGTCTAAACTACCTAAAAAGAAATCAGCCATGCTTGGTAAATGAGATGGTGAAACGGTGGGAAATAGCGTCAGGTCTTCAAGGGGCAGTGATGGAGGTGGGATGGAGTCTGGAGCTGGCTGGTGGGACTTCTCCTGGTTCCCCCCTTAGCTGGTGACAGGCAGAAGTGCAGTCAGCCTTGGGGCTGAAGATGTTTTTTCACTGAAACATTTTGGTTTTAAATAAAGGAGACTGGTCTGTGGCAAACTGCTTTGTGGTGTTACCTTACTCATACGCATGCGGAAACATCCTTAAACTGGAAAACAGGAGCGGGGAGACAAGAGCGGCCACGCCAGAGCTCCCTGCGCCTGGAGGAGGGCAGCAGGAGCAGGTATCTTCCCACAGCCACCAAGGCTCTTCACTGCCTCCATGTGCTTTCTTCCCTGAGGATGCCCCAGGCCACCCCCAAGGATGCGACACGTGGGAAGAATCTGTCAGGCACAGGCACCCGGGTTTTCACACTTTTATTGTAAAGCTTTAGGAAGGGCTAATTACAATGGAGTTGGTCATCTGACAGCTCAGCAAACAGAACAGGAGAGAACAGAAAGGGGATCACGACGGTGTCATGCTCACTGCTCTAAACAGAAAGAATTACAAGGGAATCAATTGTGCTCACAGCGCCCAGGGAAAACCAAGCCCAAGGCCCAAAGCCTTCCCCACACAGGGAAATGCATCACACATTGAGAGCAATACAACCTTAGCAAGAGGCATTGCCTTAGACATAGGTCACCATCTGAAAAATAGTTGGGTACTTTACTCTGCCGTAGGATTTCTCCTTTAGAAAAGCTACACCTGCATGTACATAAAACTGTACAAAAAACAAGGCATCACAAGCAAGGAAATGAAATCTCGTATAAATAGAACCAACACTGAAGAGCTACAAAGGGGTTGCTTAGATCTTTCCCACGCAGCCCGCCTGCTCCCTGGCTCCCACCTTTGGTTTTACCCCTGGCTTGTCCTAGTGCAGTGTGAGATACAGTGAATCCCTCTGCAGAGGCGTCGAACCCCCCTCCTCTTCCCTGTGCTTGTCTAGACTGGAGCCCGTGGGGAGCTTCCCCCCCCGCCACGTGCACAGAGGCTTTATCCTTCTGGCTTATAATTGTGCAAATGAGCTTCTTTCCGACAGCACCTCCTCTTCGCCCTCCCCAAGGACTGATCCCCAATGACACAGTCAACTTCACCCCGGGACAAATCCCCAGTTCTCCCTCTCCCAGGACCGATATCCAGCACCTTCTCCTCCCCAGGGACCCATCCCCGCTGCACC
>NW_008825302.1:393767-405561 GCF_000699105.1 Pygoscelis adeliae | reverse complement strand
AACATCGCCAGGTGCTCCAGGAGACAAGACAGCAACTCCAGCCACAGGGCTTCGCGCTTCAGGGTCCCTCTGGTGACCCCAAGCAGAAGGTAGGGAGCCCACCCGCAGGCAAGGGGCTGGGGGAAGCTGGTCTTGGACAAGCACCCCTCAGATGTGGCTATGTCACTCTCCCGGGGGGTCCCCAAGAGGAGCACTGGACACTGCCGCTGCCTGAGCCGAGGGGAGGCGTGAGCAGTCGAGTTGGCAGTGGAGTCAAAGATCCTGGCCAGCACGGCCAAATTGCACATTCTGCCCAGTTTGGCCCTGAAACTACAGAGCTACAATAAAAACAAGTTCAGGAGCGTGACCTGCTCAGGCAGCCAGGCCAGGGGAACGTGGGCCCCACTGGGTGGCCACCGCGGGCAAGGGTCGCCTCGAGGGATCCCTGGCCGGTCGGTGGGGAGCAGCAGCAGGAGGCTGGGAGGAGGATCCTGCCTCCTCTGGGTGGCACCCCAAGGTGCCAGTGCCGCCCGGGGGAAGGCAAGGAGCAGGGCTGGGGCACAAGGGAGCAGGTGTGAGCAGGCGCCTTCTGCCACCCTTCCCTTGTCACCCGGGCTCGGCTTGCACTGCGTCCCTTCAGGTCAACCGGAGCTGCACCAGGGAGCTGGCCACATCTTGCCACCACCGCCGAAGCAAAGGGAGAGGAGCTGCTCAGAGAGAGGGATGCTGGAGGGGGGGAGGAGGCTGGGCAGGGGGGGCCCCCGGCGCGCTGCACCCCAACAGGCACTACAGCTATGGCAGGGCAGTCTCTGACCCGCAGCGGCTGGGGTGCCCTGTCCCTGTGGTGTCCCCATGCCAGCCAAGCCCAGCAGAGCCATCTGCAAGCCCCGCAGTGATGGACCGCGTGGACCGAAGATGAGCTGTGGGGGGAACCGTCCTGCAGTTACCACTGGCCTTGCTCCCTAAGGAAGATTCCAGAGATGAAGACGGTCGATGCACGCGTGAGTATGGGAAGAACAACGGTGCAGCACAGCTCCTCCCCACATCATGGTGGGGGAGGACCGGGAAGGGCTACCCAGGAATGAGGCGCGAGTCCCCCGGACCCCTCCTGCCAGGGGTGTATGTGGAGCCTCCCAAAACAAGACTATGCCCCTGCTCCCAAGGGAGCAGAGAGGCTCAGGAAAGTGCCCAGGCATCCTCCTCCAGGGAGTCCTTTGGGGGGGTCCTCTCCCCGCTGCATGCACAGCGTTGCCCCGCTTGGGTACCCTGCAAGGGAGCCGAGGATGCTGGGGCAGCGGGGACCTGCCGGGGAGACTGGTCAACCTTTGACAATGGAAGAGAAAGCCGGATCCCGTGAGAGTGGCCCTGTGGCCTAAGGGCAGCGGGAGTCCAGCAGGTAGGGGCTTGGTGGCCCCCGGTGTGACCCTGAGACAAAGCTCCTCCTCACAAAGGCAATGGTGGCTTACAGGCGGAAGGGACGGAGGTCGAAGGCATGGCACAGCCGGCCTCATGGGCATCCCCTGCCCCGGAGGAGACACAAGGCGATGGGCTGAGATGCCACAGCCAATAACGACCTCCCTGCCAGCAGAGTCGGACTGAGGGCTTCTCCGGACCCAGCCGGTCCCTTGACTGGGGGCTTCCCCATCCCTCCTCCACCAGCCAGACGCAGGGCCACCACCAGAGAACCCCCCCCCTAAAGCAGACCTCACCTATGGCACTGGGAAGTCCCTAGGGACCCTGCAGCTTGTGGGCACAGTGACAACGTTCAGAAAGAGATCCAGGCTGAAAAATAGCAAAGTCCCTATGGTCCGGCTAGGACACTGCCCCTCTCCTCCATCTCCCCAGCTGCTGTATCAGGGACTGGTCACATCTCTATTTACAATATAGAACATGAGTATGGGCCGGACGCTGCGCTCCCGCGGGCTCTTTCACGCAGCAAACCATTCAAAGCTGGAACTTGCTCCCTGTGGTTTGTTTCTGTTTTCTTTTTTGTTTGTTTGTTTTTTTGTTTTTTTCGTGTGTTTCTTGTTTTTGTTTAAACGTCTTCTGTTTCAAGGACAATAAAAAGTTTTGATCAGGCAGGACTTGAATGTCATTCCTAAGATTCGTATTTACAGGAGTCTACAGCAAAGAGACAGGCAGCTCGCTCCCCGTGCGCGGGGACACCCCTCATCCTATGCCCCAGGAACTTCACCAGCTCTGTGTGGACCTTTGGTACGTAAGCCCTTCTCCCCAGCCGTGCCCTCCGCATCAGGAGCATGCCCAGCCCTCCCCGGCGACGCAGCAGTTCGGAGACATGCACCCACAAGTGCTTGGAAATTGGGGTTCGGATGCTTCCATCCTTCCCACCCGCCCTGGCCCCAGGAAACAATGGGTTAAAAAGGCGCTCCTCTCATCCCTGCCTTGCCCTGCCCTGCTGTCCGCAGAGCCCACTGCCTGGAGAACCAGCCGCCGGAGCGATAAAGCATTGAAGTTTAAAATGTTCCTCTGGACACTGGCCTCAGAAGCGTGTCTGCTCCCTGCCCCTCACGCCCAGCCTCACAGATATATCTCCCTCTTGGTGGTCTGGGATGAGGGGGTGGTGGCTGGCTGGAAGTCCGAGGTCTGGGTGAGAGGAATTTCCTCCATGGGAGAGTCCTTGCAGGGCTCATGGCTACTATTGGAGAAGGCACTGTACGTGGGGAGCAGGCGGAGGTTGGCCATTTTGGTGCTGCGCTCTTCTGAGAGTCTGGGGCTGCCATTCCCGACTTGCTCTTGACTCCCTCTGTCTTGGTAAGGCACAAAAGTGGAGAGTTTGAGGGCGTTCTTGGGCCTGCGGCTGGGGGAGGAGTGGCCGGGCATCCAGCAGGTATCGGAGTGGCCGAACTCTGTGCACTCCCGGGTACAGGTCCCAGTCATGGCTACATCGGGCAGAGGCCGGAGATCTGCAGAGAAGCAAGGGAGAACATCGTTACACACGCCCAGGTACCACTCTGAGGATGGAGCACAGGGACGAGCAGCAGAGCCTGGACGTCTCCGTCCTACCCGCACCTTCCCGCAGTGGGAGGGGACAGCCAGACCCACAGCCACCCAGGAAGCTGGACCCACGGCCACCCAGGGAGCGAAGGCAGAGATGGGAGGGGAACCCAAGGCTCCTGGCAGCCGGTGCCTCCCATCTAAGCTCACAGCCCCAGCTCCCCCTGGACAAGCATCCTCCCTGCAGTGGGTGCGTGCAGAGAATCGGGAGGCAGAGCGTGGGGCAGAGGCCACTGAGCCCACCCCCTTTGGAGATGAGCATTGCACAGGTGGGGCTCCACAGCCTGGATTTGCACAGCAGGAGACTGTCACCGGACTCGTCACCCCACAGCTGTGGGCACCACCTGGATCCTGCTAGGCTCCAGGAGCTCCCTTCGTCCAGCACCTTTGGGCACCACTGACAGCTTCACCATGCAGAGACAGGGAACTGCCCTAAACACAGGCTCTTCACTGCCCTGAGGTACAACCATATTTCCTGAGCACCATACTTGGGCAGCCCTGCCCTGCTCACCATCGGGCATGCCAGGCCACCTGCAAGCCTCCCCAAGCACCCATCAGCAGGAGCCCCAAGCCCAGCCAGAAGTCCTCAGATATCAGCTGGTCTCCCGCAGAGCCTGAAATCCCCAAGCACAGCGAAGCATACATGGGCAAACCCATGTCTACCCCCAGAGAGGCTGGACATATCTGATACTCATGAGGCCCTGCCCCAGGAGCGCCCAAGCCTCTCTGTGCACCAGACACCTGCTCCTGAGAGAGCCAGGTATCTGAGGGCATCAGTAGCTTCCTGCTCCTGGCATAGCCGGGAAACTCTGACCACCAGCTACACCACTTCATGGTCTGGTGTCCTCACATACCAGCCACCCTCTACCCCAGACACTGCAAGGCCTTCTTGAGCCTTGGCCATGCATCCTTTACACAGGAGTACCTGTCACAAGTCTTCAGAGGCCGAAACTTGGCATTTCCATGCAGAGGTGAGTGTCCCTCCAAAAGCCATGCCAGACACAAGCCATTCCTTGCCATCTACCCCAACTTGAGGCACAACAGAGCCCCCTGCCACTGCCTGGGACACATCACTGGCCACTTCCACAAGCACCTGCTGGCAGATCAAGCCTGGTGCTGATGCTGGGATGAAAAGGGGGGCTGCTCATGACCTTGAGACTGCTCTGACTTGCAGGCATCCCTTCTGGTTCACAGAAGTCCTCTCCATCTCTCCACCCAGGAGCTCACTCTGCTGCATTGCTAACAAACAGCCCTGCAGACTGATGGAGGGAGATACTAAGGAGCTCTGGGTACCTGAGACATATGGGGCTTTCACCAGCTCAGGGCATGCCCCTTCCCACCAGATACACACTGGTACACATAATCCCCTCCTCCCAAAAAAAAGACAGACCCGCTGGCACTCCCTCAGCCCTGGGAAGAAGCAAACCAGAGCCATTCACACTGTGCTGGGGGCTCTACCCTCGTCAGTACATCCCTCCTGCCACCAGTTCGGGGCTCTCGGACACAGGCGCCCCTGAGTCACCCCGGCACAGCTTTCACATACAGGGAACCCCAGGATGCGAGGGAGGTCTCTGCAGGAGAAGGCTGCATACAATGCCAGGAACGGTTGACAAGGGTCATAAGTGAAAGCTAAAGAGATGGGCAATGGAAGAAGGGGCGAAGTTAGCAGCAAACCAGTGAGTGAGCATATCTTGCCCTAAAACAACCCCCAGTGACTGTATCCCAAGTTCTCAGCTCCTCTGGGGGCTGAGGCACCCCAGTTTTTCCCCCTGGTTCCTGCAGAGGCTCTGGCACCCACGCTGCTCCCTGTGCTGGGAGCCACCTCCTGTGTCCCGTCCCCTGGCACACACGTAAGCTGTGATATCCTGGCAGAAGCCATAAGGACATACCTCAGCGCAGACCCCCTTCACAGCCTGCTCCGCTCAGGGGACTCTAATGAGGAGCAGAAAAAGGACGAGAGGGTCACATCATTGCACAGCCCCCAGCCTCCACACCCACCCTTAGGATCCTCCTGGACCCTTCAGCCTCTGCCAGCCCTCCCCATAGCATTGCACCGAGCCCCACAGCATCCCTCTGGTACCCACTGCCTTCAGGAGTCCCTTGGCCTCTCCTGGCCCTGCTCCAGCCTCCTTGAGGCCGCTTGGCCACCACCGCTGATCTCTCAGTAGTTTCTCCAGCCTTATCCTAGCCTCCCTGGAGCCCACTGGCCCTTGCAGGACTCACAGAGGAACCTGAGGCAAAGCTTGAAGCCACCTGGCTTATGGTACCCCGAGCCCCTGCGTGCAGAGGGACTGGGGCTGTGCATTACACGGCAATGTGCGCACACACACACACACACACACACGGATACAGCCCAGCTGGATGCGCGCTGACGTGCTCGTGCACCACAAATGGGCACACTCAAACGAACTCGTGCGCAGGGGACAGCCATGCTCATGTTGCAGGGTGCAAAAGCAGGAGCCCAAGCATCACAGGGGACAAGATGCCCACACAGGCCAGTGTGAGAGCATAGCTTGCCAATGCCTGTCTTTGGGGTCATTTTCAGGGCTGGCCACAGACCAACTGTCCTATTTCCTGAGCATGTGGAATGTTGCCTCGTTTCTTTCTCCTAGCTACAGATAGAAAGCAAGATATGAAACCAGAGGCAAGACAGCTCAGTTTTCACCTCTATTCTGTACAAGTCAAAGCACAGACTGGAGCCTGTGTCCTAGATGATCCACCAGCTCTTCCTCTCAGGACAACCGGATGCCCTGGTGGCCACCGGCTTGGTCGGTTTTGTCTTTCACTTCTGTTCAAGAGGCAATATCGCTGTCTCTCTCTCATCTACTTTCCTACCGGACAAATGGGATGGCTCATCATCATTTCCACTTCCAGAAATGCCTTGGTGCTGCGCGCTCCCAGGGTGGGGAGTGGATGAGTGCCATCGCTTCTTGCTGTGGCAGAAGGTGTTTTGCTGAGTCTATGGAGGGTACTGGCAAGACCAAAATAAAAGCTACCTCTCCAGTGAACAAAGCTATGGTGATTTCCTTGTGCCAATGGCAGCTTAGAAATCGCAGGATCAAGCAGGAACGCTGTGTTCAGGATCTTTTATTCTGGTTTCCCCATTGTCTGTTTCTGGCACTGAAGTCTTTTTCCAGCGTTGTCCCTTCGCTTGCAGTGAGATGCTGGCATCAGAGCTCTGCCGCTAAAGGAGCGTATTATGTGCCATGAGCACAACCCGCTCTGCTTTAAAAGCCCGGGAACAGGGCAGGGTGTAATTCCTGAATAGCTGTGATTTAGAGTAAACACGACCCTACAGCCTAATTCTCAGCACATGCCAGTGGTTCGATGTGCCATTGCAGAGAAGCAGAAACCTTTCTTTGGGGGTAAACAGTGGTGGCAATTTTGCCCACAAAGTGCTGATTCTGGATGCCCTGCAGTGTGGTGAGGAGGCAGAGCCCAAACCTCACCTTGGTGTCGAGGTGCCCACTTCACCTTACGAAGTGTACTCGGGATTTCAGATCCCTCCTCCACCCTAGGAATGCAGTTTTGTGACTCTGAACCCCTGAAATCTGACAAAGTTCCCAGGTGATGAAGAGGATGGCCATGCCCTCTCCAGCATCTCATTCCTCCACAGCATCCTGGCCATGCAAAGTAAAAGCTATGTCTGTGCAGCTGCCATGTTTTCCTGAGCTTTGCCCTCTCGCTGAGCTCCTTCAGAGGGCTGGTCCATCCTGTTAACGGCATTTCCATGCCAGAAGGCTGTACTTCACAGCCAGGAGGGTTGCGTGGTTGTTTGGGCATTCACAGTCCTCACAGTCTTCTGGCTCCCCCCTTTCTATAGCTTTGCATTTCTCTAGCATCCTCTTGTTAGCTGCCTCGGGGCTGCTCTGCCTGGCACATTGCATAGGAATGAATCCAGGGTAGTAAAAGTCGCATCCCTTTGAACTTTTCAGATCAAAAGGGGGCACAGTTGGGGCTTTACACTGAGATGCATTCAGAGATGCACCCTGGGCCCTTGTTCTAGCTGGAGGAGGGGAAGCTCTCTTGAGCCCTGGCTCTGTTCTCAATGCTGGTATGGCTGTTCTCATCTCCTGACATCCAGGGTACCTCTGCTTTTTGTGAAGGAGACTGAGCCAGGCTGCCTCCTCTGGGAAGAGGCACATATTGGTGCCGCTGCTAATTATTTCTCTCTATATATCCCCATGCAGGGCAGGAACACATCCTGTTGCAGCCACTTGCAAGGGCTCCTCTAATAGTATTATTGCTCTTAGTGGGGGATTTCAACAATGCACTTGAGTACTGTTAGACAGGAGACAAAAGCAGGCAGCTTCATTCAGCAGGCACTTCCATCTCCTGCAGTAGATGTGCAGAGGTTCACTCGCCCACTGCAAGCCAGGTAGCTTCAAGCAGAGGCTGAGAGCCAGCCTCAGCCACTTTTTTTTTGCCACCATCTGCAACGTCCGCAGTCTGGTTTGATTCTCCCTGTCTTCCATTCGCGTCAGGCATCAGCACCGTATGCGTGGTGTGCAGCACTGGGCGAGCAGGGATGATGCAGCACAGGAGGCCAGATCTTGCGGGTGAGGGGATGTAGTGGAGCAGCTCTGGGAAGGAAGACAGTGGGACTGTGGGGACATGACACAGCAGAACACGGCAGAGGATGCACAGAAGCCCGGAGGAGAGAAGCGCAGCATGCTAGGAGGGATTGGAGAGGTGCAGTGGTACGGAGAAATGGGGAACATGACAGTGTGGGGAGAGCAGCTTGGAGGCAAAGCAGGATGCTTTCCTGAAGCGTTAGATCAGAAAGACTCATCTTCCCTACCTGGTGGCATGGAAAACATCGGCCACTGATTTCAACCAGCTACCCCTGTTCAGAGCCCAAAAGCACTGTACTTCTTCTAGCCTCGGTCAGGCGGTAGAAGGGTAGAGCACGCCCCATGCTGCAAACTGTGGGCTGGGGTGCAAGGTATTTCTTTCAAAATGGCTGTCTTTCAGCCAGGGAAGGATGCAGTGTTTCCAGTACAGGCAGCTTTACCACCTCTGTTGCCCTGGTGTGGACACCTGGAAACACCTCTTCTCCCACACTGACCCCTCAGGGTTCTGCAGACCACTCCTGGGACATCCCTTACGGCGGTGACCTCCCATGACATCATATCCCAGCAGCACTGTCCTCCTTGCCTGCCCCTACAGCATCTATGCAAAGGGAACAGCCTTCCCAGCGCTGCTCTTTCCAATGACTCCCTTCCCTACAGCACAGCCCCTGAGAGTGGGCACCGTTCCCCTACTCCACCATAGCTTTCTGGGGCTGTTCTCCTGCACCATCGCTCCCTCCAGGTACCACTCCCTGGAGTGCTCACACCTACAGGTACCATTGCCTACAGCGCTGTTCCCTACAGGCACCATTCTCCTACCGTGGTACTGCTGACAGGTACCATTCTCCCATGCCACTGTTCTCTATAGGTACCACTCCCCTACAGCGTGACTACCTACAGGTATCGTTCCCCTACAGCGCTGTTCCCTACAGGTACTGTCCCCCACGGCGCGGTTACCGAAGGTACCACTCTCCCGCAGCATTGCTCTCTACAGGTGCCGTTCCCCCGCAGCGCCATTCCCGGGAAGCACCATTCCCCCACGGCACTGCTGCCTACAGGTACTGGTCCCCTACGGTGCCATGTCCTCCAGGTGCCATGTTCTATGCTGCTGCTCCCTCCAGGTATTGCCTCCCCCCTGCCCCCCGCTGTCTTCCCTCCAGGCACTGCTGCTCTAATGGTGCCATTTCCTCCAGGTACCATGTTTTACAGCGCTGTTCCCTCCAGATACCACTCCCCTGCGGTGCTGCTTCCTCCAGGCACCGTTGCTTCATGGTCTGTTCCCTCTTCACTACACCCTAACAGTACAGCTATTTGGATAGTGTGCCCCACCATCCCGTTTTCTTATACCAGCAGCCCCATTGCTATGCTATGCTATACTATGCTATGCTATTCTTCACATCTTTGCATCCCGGCACTGCTGGGATGAGTGCCTTGCACTATCCCACCCCTTGACTTACCCCTCTCTGTGCCTTTCCCCCACAGCAGCATGCCCGACCCAGTAGCCTGGAGGAGTCCCCCCCACATTGGCAGCAAGAGATGCTCAACAGCCCGTCCCCACGTGGCCAGCTCAGTGTGGGCTTCCTTTGGTGTACAGGAGCTCAGCGGTTCCTTCCCAGCATGTCTTCCCCTTGCAAGGGCTTTTAGGAGAGGGGAGCTGTGCTGTAGGTAGCTGTGGAGCCATGATCTCCTTTGCAAAGCCCAGACACAAGGTCCCCCTTCAAGGTCCCCAGATGAGGCGGGCACGGCCGGTGCATTATCCCCAGCGGGGAATGCCCACCCTCCAGACACAGGGGACCCAGAGTGGCAAGCTCGCCTTCTGCAGCTCCTCAGTCTGTCTCTTTTCTGGCCCCTGATTCCCACATCATATGTGGACATGGCCAGAGCCCTCTACCTCCAGAGCAGCACAAGCACACCACCAATTTCACTTTCCAGGCCTTGGGGAAGGCTGCTGGACTGCTGCCCATTTCCACAGCAATGCTCCAGAGATCAATAAGTACAGAAATATCGGAAGCTGAAAGCACAAGCGGAGACCTCCCCGCAATCCACATCAGTCCCTATTTTTCCTAGACTGAGCTAACATCATCCCTACAACACCCAGGCAGACGGTTTGCAGGACCATTCCTAGCACTACAACACCCAGACAGACGGCTTCAGGGACCAATTCTAGCACTACAACACCCAGACAGATGGCTTTCCAAACTTAACACCGTCACTACAGCACGCAGACAGATGGCTTCTGGTATCTGAGACCGACCCGACACTGCCCATAAAGGTGGTTACTGCAGTTCAACGCCACACCTACAGCTCTCAGGGCAATAACGAGCAACACCGGCTCTTACAATAAATACTGAGAAAGATCCTCAGACTGATGCCAGCATACAGATAGGTTTCTCCTAGGCACCAAAGTC
The DNA here is from genome assembly GCF_000699105.1 of Pygoscelis adeliae. Taxonomy (NCBI): domain Eukaryota; kingdom Metazoa; phylum Chordata; class Aves; order Sphenisciformes; family Spheniscidae; genus Pygoscelis; species Pygoscelis adeliae. The sequence continues at coordinate 395,588 of NW_008825302.1, read as the reverse complement.
AAGAGATATAACGTGCACAGCCATCTCCCCCAGACCCTACAGCACTCAGCACCTCTCCCCTCATGCTAAACAATAGTATCTAAACACCAGTACAGACAGCTTGCGCCGAAGTTAATGGCCTGTCAGCCCCCAGATGCACATGCGGATCAAACCATGGCCTCTGGAGTATATTACAACAGCACACACTAACTGCAGCACCGAAGAAAATGACTTCCCAGATCCCGCCAAGGGTATCACAGCAGAACCGGCATGTAATTAATGTGGACAGATGCACCCACCAGCCTCAGCCTCACCAGCACAGGTAGTGCTAAACCACTTTGTCGGCAGAGAGGGCCTGAGCCCAGGCTCCCAGAGGACATGTTCTTCCCTTGTTCACCATAGCTGGAGCTTGAGGGACAACCTCTCCGCTGCTGTTACCTCTGCAAACTGCAGGCAGCTGTGCGACAGTGGCAGGCTGGCTGGGGAGCGCAGACATCCCACGGCCACATCGCCACGGCAAAGGGAGGTGATCCGTACCCTGCACCAGCGGCAGGAGCATCCCGACGGATTGCTCTGGACACTGACCATGTTCCTGCAGGGACCAGGCAGGGCTCACAGAGCTCAGTGACAGACTATGGCACCCACTGGACTCCCAAAAGCACCATCTGGCCCCCAGCTTCACTGCAATCCCTGTGATACCCACCGAAACAAATTCAATCCCCCTATAACAGATTTTGTGTCACTTACGTGATCTCCTGCCCTGGCACAGTGGGGCTTCAACCTTCACTGGACTATAAAAAGCAGAATTATTACATTAAATTACTGAATAATTATGTTAAGAACTACCTTAATAGGATTACAGGGTTCAAAGGTTAGGAAATGCCAAAATTAGGATTGTCCATGCAGTCTTAATTAGCTTCATGAAAGTCTGCTTCATGATGCAGACCAGAATTAAGCTCTGGTGAAAAATATTTTCTCTTGGGGTCCCTTTGTGCCTCTGGGGGAGAGGACAGAACCACCTGGGAGATATACCAGGCTTTTCAGGAAGAAGAGGCTTTGCCAGTGAGACTCTACCCCACAGGCTGCAGAAATTGGGGAAGGTACAATGAAAAGGTCAAGAGATCACAGAAAATTCCTTCTCTAAAGCATGGGGCTAGAGGATAGGGGTATTGCTTTACTATTGAGAAAAAACTAGCAATTTCCTTTCCTACCTCCTTTTGGAAGTGAAATATCTGGATAGATTTCACTGCCACTTTTCAAAATATTTGGTAAGTGGCATATGTCCACTATGAAAAATTGTGTCCTTGCAGTTAAGTTTGCCAAAACTTCAAGCAACTGAAAAAAAGTCAGGTAATGAGCATTACTGGGCAATCCTCTTCACCCGTGTTGTATAAAACACAGTAACAAGTCTAGCTCCAAAATGAAATCCTGGTTCCTATAATATCCAAACACTGTCCTCTGGCCAACCAAGAACTTCTCATGACACCTACAGACAACAGGCATCCAAGAAAGAACCACCAGAAAGGTCAAGGAGTCACTCAATAACCAAACCATCTTCCCAGTCTCACTATTTGCTCCTGCAATATCCAGCCCAGGTGAGTAACAACTCCTGTAGTACGTTCAGGAGTGCACAAAGGTCTTGACAAGAAGTTGCGGGCAGCAGAGCAGCCACCCTTCTTCCCCCCCTGCCCAAGGAGGAGGGGCAGGTCGGAGCACAGGGCTTTTCTGGCTTTTGAGTCCTCTCTTGCAAGTGCTAATGATGGCTATGTAAATACGCAGAGGAACACCACCTGCTATCCCCAGGGGCTGTCAGCTCATGCATGCCTTGTATGCGCATTCCTG
>NW_008825302.1:392370-393734 GCF_000699105.1 Pygoscelis adeliae | reverse complement strand
TTCCCACCTTGCCTTTGCCGATGCCTCCTGTGCATAGGACTCCTCCCAGACCCTCCCTGTGGGGGTCCCAGCCTGGGTCTGTGGGGCTGACCTGTCCCCCTGTCCAGCCAGGGCCTCCCCGGGGACACATGGATGCATGGTCCAGAGCCTCCTGGCACGCCGCGGGTACCAACGTGCTGCCAGCTGATGGGAGAGGGGTGACAAGAACGGGCCAGGCCACCAGGGCCAGGAGCAGTGCCACCCATGCTGGTGAGAGCTCTGACTACCCGCTGACCTAGCTACAGGGTGCCTACAGCTGAGGTGCCCTTGCCCAGCCCTCCGGTGGAAGGCACTCTCCAGCCAGGGTCTGCTGCATCTGGGTGAACGGCAGGAGATGAGGTTGTGGCCCTTTCGGCACCAGGTCCTGGGGAGCTCCTGGTCCATATTATTATGGGTTGCTGACATACAGTGGTCCTCCTACCCCATCTCCCTCCTCCCATCTCAGAGCATCACTGAGACACATCACGGCTTCTGGAGGGGACTAGAGACCTGTCCCATGGCTCCTGCAGGAGGATTGTGCCCTGCACTCCTGCCCCTGCTGCAGAGGCTGGGGACACTTGTCCGCTTGCAGTGAAAGCCTTGGGGCAAGTGCAGCAACCCACATGCCCCAGGCCACCCCACAGCTGCCAGTCATAGGATGTGTTAAAGCAGCAAATGCTTCTTACAGAAGGAACCTGAGCGGCTAGTCCTTCAGCTTTACCTTGTGCCTGAGACTGTGAAAGGCAGGGGTCTAATCATCTCTGACCTAGCCCCTCTGCTCAGGCACAGGGGTCAGGGGGAGCACATAGAGGGGTCCCCTCCAGCCCACATCCCACATATGTTTCCAGGCAAATTGCAGCCCCCCATCCCTGGGGCTGGCCTCAGCACGCGGTGGTCTGCTGCAGCCCACCGCTCCAGCCAGCCTCCCTCCAAGGGTTAATCTTCCTCTCTAGAGCTTCTCAAAGCTAATTAGAAAGAGCCCGAGCAAGTGTGGTGGCAGACACCGCTGCACTTATCTCCCCACTTCCGGGGCTCTGCCCTTATCATTTAATTAAAGCTGCAGTCGTGCTTCCCTTCCTGGCAGCAGCTAATCAGGGAGGGCACTGGAGCTTGAGGCAGCCTTTGCCAGTTTGCCAGGGAAGAAGCGGGAGAAGGGCAGGGAACATGCCCCGGGAAGGACAATAAAAGGGAGAAGAAGATAAAGAAAGAGTCCCTTTGTGCTGGCAGCCTGGGAACCAGAAGGACAGCGAGGGACGGAGGCCCAGCCCCAGTGCTGTGCATGGGGGGATGCAGGGTCCTCTCAGCTCTGGATGGACCTCTGCGATGTCAGCATGGTCGTGAGCCAA
>NW_008825302.1:356139-392201 GCF_000699105.1 Pygoscelis adeliae | reverse complement strand
CCCAAATCAGCTCTCCCAGCAAGGCATGCTCAGACGCATTCTGACACCAGAGCCCATGCGTGCCACATGCCCCAGCGGCAGAGCAAGCCACACCCGATCCTCCCATAGGCAAGGAACACCCCGTGCCATGCAGTACCCAGCACCCCAAAGAAAACTGGGGACCCCCAGAGTACTGGGGAAGGGGCATGTCCAGGAGGGATGCCATCAAGCAACAGGAGGGATGTCCATAAAGCAACAGCAACTGCAGCAAGCTCCTGCACCAGATCTCTGAGGGAGGGCAAGGAGGCATAAGCCTTGAGAAATGCTATTGTCTGAAGGCCACACGACAGTGTGTGGGCGCAGCTACACAGGGATGCGTGCTGGCATACATTCAATGAAAGACTCAGCCATTTGGGGGCAAACAACCCCCAACCGATGCTGACAGCTTCTATGCCAAATTCCACACCTCTCTTCCAAAGCATGGTTAAGCTAATGGGTCTTGAAAAGAAATTCTTATAACCAGTTAGCAGGGCTGAGACAGCATGTCTTGTTCTCAAAAAACAGCTGGAACACCTCTGCTAAAACTTAAGAAAAAAAGAAAAAGGAATCAACCTGAGGGAAACCCAGCATGGAAAATTTAAGCTTTAGTGTTGGAAATCTGCTGAAGTGATAAGCAATCGAAAATAAGTCTGTATAATACAAAATGTCAAGCAGCCTGAGGCTGTGCAGTCTATATAATGATCCTTATTGCAGGTTCCAAAAGCTGCTCTGAAGGTGCAGCCTGGTTGGGAGATGTATGCGTGTGCTTGGCATGCTCGGAGCGGGACGAATACAAGAATTGTTTCAGCCTTATGCCAACACTGTACAGCCCTTCCACTGCTCCTGAAAAGGGTGGTCCTCTCCCACCATTGCTCACCTGGTAGTTCCTTAATCCTTCTAGTGACCTATTCATATGAGCAAGAATTAATGCACGATATTTTAATTTTTTTTTCATTAATTTTCAGCAAGACCAGTTTTCTCACCTCACCTACAGGCTTGTGTCAGACGGGAACAAGCAGGTAGCCACATGCGCAGCCTAGGAGTGTGTTGCAAGGTGCTCCAGTTCACGTGCACGGGGGCTTCGGAATACTGGTCTGGTTTTATATGAGCACTCTCTGCGTTTGCTCCTTGGTGGCTGCCTTTCATTGTATGTTTGTATTAAAGCTCTTGTGTCAAGGAGAAAAGAACTGGCATACGCATGTCTGCCTTTGAACCAAACCATTGTTAAGCTCCATCAACAATTTAATAATCTTTCACTAGCAGGACAATGAATCGGGGGATATTATTCTTGCAGGGGGGCCGATAGCCACACAGCAAAGTGCTGTTCAAGGCCTTTGAAGTCACATAGGTGTTTAACTGACAAAAGAAACCACAACTTTATGAAAAGGGCTTGCCACAACAAGGGGATCTGGAAACAAAGAAAACCAAGACCACTCGGAGAGAAGCAGAGCAGGGGAGAAGGAAGAGCCCTTGGAAGAGAGTCAAGCCAAACCCCAAGGAAACTGGGAGAGGAAATGACAGTATGGATTTGCATGCACACGCTTTGTTTTCTTTCCACAGATCTTTCCTGGGCTGCTTAAGAGTAAAGTGAGCACATTCACTTGTCATTTCAGCTTTTTTACAGTCCGTTCTGACTGTAGAAACGTGCTGGTTGCCTGAACCATAATGCAGACACTGAGGAGGAAGAGGCCAGATCCTTGCCAGAATTTGCGGTGGATATTTGAAGGATCAGGGGACAGGCACTGAATCCAGGGCTGATGCTCTTGGGCTGCCCTCAGGAGGAAGCGTCTGTCTGCCAGTGGAGGATGCACACATAGACCACACATACCACACCCAGACGCAGAGAACGAAATGCAGGTGAAACCCAACATACAGCAGTTTTGTGAGCATTAGACCAGGGGTATGGTCATGAAAATTTGGAGAAATGATCTGACACCAAATGAGAGTGTCCAACTGCTGATTGCTTGAAGATCAAAGCAGCCCACGCAGGAGAGCCTGAACCTTTGAACTACCCAGCCCATTTCTCTGCAGTGAAGAGACATGACATAAACCCAGCTGAAAACGCACATTATTGACGCCTCAAACACCCACAGGCTCAGAGGTTGAAAATCTGCAGTGGAAGCTAAACGGGGAGAGATTTTGTGGCTGACGCATGGCAGAAGCAGCATATGCACTGGTCAAATCTTCCTGTGGCGCAGCCAAAAGACATGCCAAGAAATCAACCCAGGTGGTTAACATTTCTGAATTGAACCACTTGCCATCTTGCTGGCATGATTCCCCACTGAGGCATTGAAAGGATTTGCAGCGCTGATGGCCACGGCTGGGGAGAATTCACCTCCTCATGTTAAAATAGGAGGTATCAACGCCAATGCAGCTCGCTAAAGGTGCAGCTCTGGGCAAACGGGAGGACATCAGTGTGCTGATGCAAACGGGGAGGTTTAGGAATGTGGCAGACTGGTTATGGTTTATTTGGGAAGACCCAGGAAAAAAGCCCAGATCCTGATGAATACTGCTCTGCCCGACGTTTGTTATTAGGATGGCAGAAAGGCGCTCTTGTGGGAGAGCGGGAAAAAGAAGGAGAATCACTTCTGATAGGGAATATCAACCTCCAGCTACCCCTGGGTGCTGCAGTTTACAGGCTGCTGGAGGTTAGATGCAATAAAGTTTGCACCACTCGAGGGAGACCTGCCAGAGGCAGTCCTAAAGGCACAGAATGAATAAAACGTGCTTTAAAGAACAAGCAAGGATTAAACCCGCTGCCTAACGTCCTGGCAGGACAATGGGGATACATCATCGCCTTGCATTAGAGGCAGATTGGCAAAGGGGATTTGCCAGCTCTGTCACCCCCAAAGCACAGCACAAAGGAACAGCAGGGTGATCATGAGAAGATTTTGATTTCACGGTCCAACAGAGATGTATGGAAACTTCCAGAATCAGTCCAAGGGCATAATTTTTACAGATTATTTTTCAAAAGGGAGAAGACAGTAATAGCAGGTCTGCTCTTTATGCATAGTCCATAGCAATAGAAAATATGTGTGTAGCATTGAGTAAAGCGGCAGGGTACCTGTTTGAAAGAGCAGCCCGGAACTGGACAGGTAAAGAGCTCAAAGGGATCTGTGATTTGAGAGGTCTAGGATCAGCAATTGACCCTTCGAAGGAAGCCATTAATCATCATTAAGGAGGTTTATGTCCTGAGGGACCAAGAGGCAAAACAATGCAAGTATTGCGTCTTATGATGTGGGTTAGCAAAGAGAAAAAACAGGGCTTGGAGAACAAAAAATAAAATGTGTGTGGGCAGCAGGGTTTACCTGCAGCAGGGAACTGCCTGAACATGGGAAGGGTTTGGGATCTGGCTGCTGAGGGAAACTGATACGGTGAACAATAACATCGAAGCAGCACTGTTTTCAGGAAAGGCAAGGTATTTGCCTTCTCTCACTGATTTATCTGCATCTCTGTGGGTGCCCCTTCCTGCGTGGCTAATAAGCAGCAAGATGCTAGACATGGAATACACAATTTCTTTTGCTTTTATTCATTTTCTTTCTAGAGAATAAGTCTTGCTTTTGTCAAGATCCCTGTTGTCTGGGTAATTTCATCTAGAGATCCTCAAGGAACAGAGGTCTCCATATCCCTCAAAGTTTAATATCTTGGTTTTGGCTGGCATATTTTCAAGCAATAACTTATACAGCTGAATAAGAAAAAAAACCCATTACTTATGTCTAATTGGCATTATACTAATTACCAGCAAAATACATCAAGCAAATATCTCATCTACTCACTCTCTGTCATTTTACATTCCCTACTCCATCTTCTCTTTCCTCAGCAGCTATAAAACAACACAACACGCTGTTCTGGCACATCCCTGAACAAAGATCACATCCGAACCCTCTCCTCCTTTCTCTCGCTGCCTCCTTGTTTTTTCACTTCCAAGCAAGGTTGTTTTAAAACAGACACAGACATATAACTGATTGAGAACTGCTGGTTTTATGAACTTGTGCTCATGTACTCCAGCATCCTGCTCTTCTCTGCTGGATCCCTTCCCCAGCCTCTCCCAGTGTTTCTTGTACAGAGGGTTTACGGACATCCATGTAAGAAAGTTTTACCTTTTATATCTGAGTAAGTATATGAACACAGATTAAAACAGAGGCACACCTCCTCTCACATCGGGGCCATCTGAGCTGGTTTATTCCTGACTCACAGCATTTTTGCCGGTTTACCCTAAATGATTTAAAAAGTGAAATAAGTTAAACCTGATAACGCCAGTCTTACGCTGGAGTAAGGGTCCTGAGTGTAAATCTAAGCTTCTCCAAGACCCACCACGAGCACTGTCCTCATCATCCGGCTCATTCTGAGGAGAGCCTGCTTTCGCCTGGTTCAGAGCAGCTCTCTGCCAGACAAGAGCCCTGGCACAGTTTGGGGGTGAGCACTGTGGAGGAATCCTTCCCAATGGACAGGATGGATGAAGCAACACTGACTGAGTTTAGCCTAGTAGACATAAGCTGTGCTGGGGCAGTTGGCCTCAAAGCCCAAAACCGAGATCTGGCTCTTTGTTTTTAGTGATACGACAGTGGAAGGAGCACCCATGTAGGACTCCGTATCCACCAGACCCTGGGCAGTCCTGTTCTTTCATCAGTGAGGTGCAGCCTTCCTTTCCCATGAGGAGCGAGGCTGAAGCCCACTGCAGAGATTATCTGGGAAGCCTTGTACCCGATGCAAAGGCACAGCCCCTTCTCCATCCCGCTGTGGTCTCCAGCAACAACAAACATGGACAACTTGTCACTGCATGCCTGAGACCTGTCCTCATGTGCCTGTCGGGGAAAATGGAGCCCGCCAGCCACGAAGCACATAAGCTTCCCCCATTTCTGCCTGTTGAAAGCTTCTTGTCCTGCTCAGACTGGATAGAAGGCTGAGGTGTTGGAAAGGGAGCCCAGGTCCAACCACACTGCCCAGGGAAGAAGGAGCTGGCCATCATGTGGCTTCTCTACACCGCTGTTGTTTCGGCACTGGCCCTGAGCAGACTGCGTGGTTGCATCAGCTCACATGAAATGAGCCCTGGTTCCTGCAGGGGAACCTCAGCTCTCTGAAAGGAAAGGCAAACGCAGGGGCTGATACGGTTAGATAACCTCTGAGTCAAAGCAGCCTATCCTTGGTATCTCTCGCCAGATGCCATGACTAATGTTAGATTTATGGAGTGTCCTCTCTGCAAGTAAAGCAAAGAGCTAGCGTTACAACCACTTAATCGAGATGACTTCAAATCAGAATGGATGAGAGCTTGTGGGAAGGAGACAGGAAGAGAGATTCATTGATAGTGAGAGCACAAAGCATAAAATCCCGGGGAAAAGCGAACAACTGAGACTGACATTTGACCTGTCTCAATAGCAAAGCTCACATTGATTTCACTGGGGACAGGAATGAATCCCTTATCCTCTATCTCATGCCTACGAGAGGGATTTTCCACCTGAGGGATCTACACCTGACCGATCCTTCAAACTCAGGCACATGCTATTTTTATGAGAAAGAAAATGCAGTGTGAAGTCCTCAAGGAGCTCAAACAGGAGACTTCATAAGCCTCTCTAGCATGAAGTTTAAATCCCACACTAATGCAGGTCCCTTTACATGGGAAGAGGTACATCCAAGCAGGAAGGTTTATAGAGACATTCAGGAGCATTCAGAGGCAAATACAGGGGAAATAACTGAGTTAGATCACACAGGAGCTATAAATGGCATGTCAAATTACTTCAACAGGAGCTTTCTAAGGAAGCAGGTCTTTGAAAACAAAAAATAGTCTCTGACTGTTGAGGGATTCTAGCTGTCTATTGCTTTTACACTTGGTCGCTTTTTCTGGTTTAGACGTATTCTAAACCTGAACGCAGACCTCATCTGGCTGCTCACTGCCCCTCTGCAAAATCCGTGCTTTCTGCAAGTTCAGCCCTTTTGGAGCCACAGAGTAGTCAGGTTAGGAAAATTGCTCTGGCTGAAGAGTAATATGGCAAAAAAAAGTGATCCAACAAAACTTCAGCCTAATCAGCTCCCCGATCCAGTTCGCCATGCAGCCAGACAAAAAGAGCTGTGTTGGCACAACAGACCACATGGCGCAGGGACAGGGATCAGCAAACCAAGACAGGGGAGCTGCCTATTTTGGCACTCTTGCTAACAAAACACACGGGGTGCTGGCTGTGGTTAACAGGTTCATCAGCAGAAATGCTCATAACTCAGCTGCTGGCTCTCCCCCATGGATATCACATGGACCATCTGCAATTGCTCCAGAGCACCTGTCCAAAGGCAGGACACCGGGTCTCAAGCCCTGTTCAAATGCGTATTTTAAAATGTTATAGAAAACACAAAAGAAGAGTCTGAAGGAGCTTCATCCAACCCCTCATTCTGAGGAAATGTCCTCTCTGGAGAGCAACATGGTACAAATGAAGAAGGGACCCACTCTTCTGTTCCTGTTGCAGATCTAATTCTGAAAGCTTCTTCCCGTAAAACAGTTTAGCGAACTTGAGTTGAATAGTTTGAGGATGACATAAACTCCTCTTTGGAAAATGGACCTCATACCAAAGAAGAGGTGTTTAGATTTGGTCCAGATAAGACTAGCTGTGCATGGGCATTTGCATGGGCATTTGCAACCATTGCCAGGCAAAAGCAAAAAACCTAAGTCCTGTGCGGTCTGAGTGGCAGTAACCTATATCTTACCTTGCAGCCACCTTGTGAAGGTGAAGTGTTCCCTGTTTTAATGTCACTAGGGCTGCCGGAGTGCATGTTCTGCCAGGTGAGAGCTATGACCCAACCCCAGGCCTGCTGAGATGAAATGGTGGTGGAAAATGTTCCTGCCCTGGACTGGAGGAGGTACATGACATTGCTTGGTCTCCCTGGTCTGGGAGACTGGGAAATCCTCCTTTCCCTGGGACAGTAGAAGTTGTCTTCCCTGCATAAGCTCATTTATAGTTCTTAGATAAAAATTATATGCTCCCACCTGCTTGCAGTTGGTTCCTCTAAGAAAAGTCTCAAAGTTTGCCATGGAGCTGATCAAGCCTAGTGAATAGGGAAAAGTGGTTCCAAAAAGCAAGGTGAGTTTTGGGCTAGCTCTCAGCATATTCTCCAAACCTGTGATGTCTGCAGTATTGCCCAGTAAATCAGCAAATTCAGAGCAGGGTCACCTCCCTGAGATGTGCACTCACGATAGCGCAGGGAGAGGATCATGTTGGGTAGGGCTTCCAAATGGAAGAAAGAATAAAGATTAAGAAAAATGACAGGATTTTCTCCATCCAGTAGGTTCAGAGCAGGAAGAATGTGAAGGACATAAAAGAAGGGAGATGACATTCACTAATTTCCATCATCTTGCCACAGACAGCAAGAGGGAATGGAAGATGTCACAGCCCAGCCCAGGATCGCAAGGAATAGCAGAAAACTCAAAAAATCCAGTCCCGAATGCAGGAGGCACACATACAGCCACAGGGACCTATATATTCTACAAGAGAAGGCACCTTCCTACTGAAATATGAAGCTTTTTGTCTCTTGGGCATTGACTCAGAACAACTATCCTGCCTAGATTTTTCATAATCACATAATGCAACCACAGTTGAGGGACAGAAAGGGTGAAAAAAGTCATCAGAACCCAACACAGAAATTTGGTTACTTCAAATAACTCCTCTAGAGAGGAGTCCAGGATCTGCCAAGGATCTTTGGAGAACTTGAGGACAATCATACATGTGCGCTGCCACATAATCCCGTGAAACAAGAAAGACGCTGTCAAACAAACTGTTAAAGCTATTTTGGACAACCTCTGAAGCAAGTAGCATCCTTCTTAGGTCTTGAGAGGATTAAAGGCATTCTCTGTAGCTAATAGCAATGTACTTGTTACTCAGTCTGGGGAAGAAAAAACAGCTGTACCCTGTTTACCCTGGGATCCTCGGTACAATTAAGGAAGGCGACCTGGTTGACGGTGGCATGCCACAACTGCTCTGACCTGAACAGCTCTTTCGTAAGAGAGAGTTTACCCAGACACAGGTGCTGGAAAATATGGAAAAGAAGAAATAGGGTGAGAACAAGTTTGAAATTAGAGCTCAGACAAATGGCATATTGAAACCAAGATGGTGTAATCCATGCCCATTTGCAAGCTGTCGGATGTTGTCTCTCATGATAAGAATCCTTTCCCACATCTCTCTTCAGTAGCGATTAGGAAAATTGGGAGCTGACTTTGGGGATGAACCAGCATTAAGTGAAGAAAGTAAAGAATCTCACGATTTCTTAAGAAGAAATGCAGATGCCTGTAGAGCTGAAGATCACTGAGAAACCCAGACATAATTTGTAGAAGTAGACAAGATGGAGAAGATGGTCACAGAGAGTATGAATACCCTAAACAAGAGCAGGACTTGGAAACGACTGGCAATGACAAAACATCTACAATAAGTAATTCCAGTCCCAATGTCAATGGTCAGTGTTAAAAAGGAAAGGGCTGCAGATCAGTTAAAAAAAATCCCACAATGTCTCAGCTAGAGAGGAGCCCAAGCACCAGTCAGACCCAAGCCAACGGTCCTCAGCTGGTCAGATGTGTGACCTGCTGGTTCTCAGTCAGCAAAGGGGAGACTGGTGCAGAATGCCAGCCAGAGACCATCTTTCTTTATTCCACAGACAGCAGCATTTATCCTATCCTACGCCATACCCTCAGTTTTCTCCTACAAGGCGTGAGGTCTTTCAGTAACAGGAGAGGTCTGTGTGCCAGACATCCTATCTGGGCCTACTGGAGTTTGACTGGGAACTGAGAACGGCACAGAGCTAGCTCGAATCCTACATCCCAGACCGGAGCCCAGTCAAAAGCATTCCTCAGCGCTCTGCAACAAAGCAAAAATGCTGCAGGGTACATTTGAAAAAAAATCCGCAGACTGAATATGTGCCTGGAACGCTTTCTGCAAGACAAAAGGGACATTTAAAGATAATGCAAAAAAAGAAGAATAGGTTTTAAGATCTAGAGACTTCACTCTGCCAGAGGAGGAGACAGAAAGTAATTTTTTTTGTCCCATCTGCTGGCTGGAAGGAACTGAACAGTGAGAATCTTAAAAAGAAGCTCATGACCAGACTGACACTAAGCAGAAGACAAGAGGTAGTGGCTGCCCAGTGCTGCAAATCCATCTCATCACCATGAGCAGGGAGAAGGGACCGCTGGCCTGGGAGTCCTCTTCTGAGCCACCCGCCTTCTCAAGGTGCTGTGATATTGCAGGGTGCACGCACAGCCCAGCACTAGCCAGAAGCAGCTCTGTTTGCATGCGATGGACACACATCCCTGTCCTGAGACTATGAAGACAAACACTAGCAGTCACATTATCTCTGTGCCTGGTGCTGCTATGGATGCCACTGAGTGCTGCTGGAGAGCCGCAGGCTATCATCTGGACACATCCACACCACTAAAAGGTTGTTGGCAAACTGGCGATCATGCAGAGAAAAAACGATATGAAGGAATGGAAGACTTGAACTATAATCAGAAGTGTAGAAAAGGGGAGCAGGAGGAAAAAATCTCCCCAGGCTGCCTTTGCAAGGGTTGCCAAAAAGCAGCATATACATCCAAGATGTGCCAGATGTTGCTGCTGCCCAGGAATGGGGCTGCAGGTCTGTGGTGGCGTCGTGAGCAGATGGCAATGGCTGGGAGGAGGAGCCCAAAGAAAGGTGGGAGGAAAGGAAGAGAGACTCAGCTGCCAAAATGTCTTGCCTTGGCTCTGCTCACAGTAAGGGACTTGACTCAGTTTTTGAGTGTATCAAAGAGAACTTTGAATGTTGACTTGCTTGCATGTGGTCTACAAGTACGCATGAAGTGAGGTGTCTTCTAATATTGTAAGATTCAATGGAAAGAAATGGGAGCTAGAGCAGCTCAAGCAGAATTTGCATGTAGGCTTGTGAAACTGGGGCCAGAGAGGATCTACCACTGGAAGGGCTCACCAGAGATCTCGCACACTTGCCACCATTTGCAATCTGCTATCAAGATGGGATCTTTCCAAAGGAGTGCTCCCACCCAGCCACGGTGAGATGCAGAAATCACAGGGTGAAATTTTATGGCCTGTGTCACACAGGGATTAGAGAAGCTGCTCCTTCTGGCTTTACAATGCATCAATCTACCAATCTTTCTCGAAACAAAGAAAAATCTGGACTGAAAGGATTTTATTAAGTCAGCAGTCAAACCCTGGAAATGGTATCTCAATTCATTTGGTCAAGCTGTGCTGAGGTGTACAGAGGAGGTAGAAGACCATGGAAAAAAGGCTGGTTTTGTCAGAAAAGCCTATGGCTATGAACCAAGCAAGAGGGTTTTACATCTAGCTCTGCCACAAAGTCCCAAAGCCATGCTGCTCGCGCTTCGTACGTCAGCAGCTGCCTGGAGGTGGCTGATGCAGCCTCGGCTTTGCTGTCCAAGAGCAGCTGGAGACCTGCCTCGTGGCTCAGGAGCACTGGAATCCTACAGCGGCTCTTACCTTCTGAAAAGAGCAGACCGAGGAGCTGCCAGCTCATCCAGGGGGTCACCCAAAGCTAGCAGACATCTCAGAAATGCAGATTATAATTTTCTATTTCATTCCCCACCTATGGTGGAATTTCTTCCCTGGAAAGGGAGCTGTGAGGATAAGCTCATTAACATCTGTGAAGTACAGATACTACAGCACTAAGTGCATTGCAAAAGCTCATGAGATGATTGTTAATTACATATTCAGTGCGGGGTTGTAATGGCATGCATTAAAAATGGCATGGGGTCCCCACTTTAAATAATGGGGATAAAACAGATTAAACATTTGTCCCTGTTCTGTGGGCTGAAGAACGCAATTCAGAAATACTTCATCCAATATGTTGTCGTGTCAGGCACCTTTGTACCACACAGGGACAGAGTGAAACAGCCTTCATGTAACGTTCCCTAACCTGCACATATTTGGTCCTGTAATCTTGCTAAATTCTCTCCATCATCAACGGAGAGAGACTGGCACTTTCATAACCCAAGCTCTGCCTGCATTATGGCAGGGCAGATCCTCTGCAGAGCAGAATCGCTCCCAGGCTCCTTCCAACTAAAGCAAATCTGTGATACAGGGGGAGCAGATGTCTTTAGTGAAAGCAACGGGTGGCCAAGTGGGAGACTAAGCTCAGTTCCCAGCTCAGTGTACCCCACAGAAGTGGATAACAGCATGGCAAAATGTTGGGGAGGAAACAGTGGGCAGCTAGGTAAAATACCAGGAATGACAAATGCCTGGGATGACTGAGGAGCTGGAACATCAGTGCCAAGATACTGGCGAAGTCTTCATCAGAAACATCGTAATTCCTCCTGAAAAGGACCTGGCTCAGCCCCTGCAATACAGCATTTTACTGCAGCCTGCACAGTAAAAGGTGTCCAAAAAAGGAGGACACTGATATGTGTGTTAATCAAGTGAAGAACCATCCACAAAGAAAAGGCATGGATCTGTCTTCCAGTTGAAAAACTATAAATAGCCTTGCATACTTGCTTATCAGATTGGTTCGGCTGCAGGGATAATCTCCTGGAGAAAGCAATGGAAGCCCTGTTATGTTGGATATTTATAACTAGATGAAAGCCTAGAAAATGCACAGTCGCGTCAGTCTTGTGCTCGTGCCGCGAGATAGGGTGTGTGGGATCCAATTAGTCTCTTCAGTTTAATATAAGGTCAAGATGGCTTAGTCTTCCCAGCTTCACAAAAAACCAAAATCTGGTCTCTTTGAGGGGCTGGTGCTGCTTAAGCAGCTACAGAAGCCAAGACAAGGGCATGATGAGACAGTCCCCCAAAACGTCATGATGGTCCCACATCACTGGAGACTCTGCAGGAAGCAAGACATGACCCTTCTCTGGACAAACAAAACAGAGGGGTCTTGTTTGCACCACAGAGAGGTCTGATGTGCCACGTCTCGGGCAGGCAGACCATGGGAAATGCAACTCTGATGAACTGATCTAACGTGACCAGTAACTCGTCATCTCCAAATCACCTGGCCCAGTGCCAGGTTCCCCTAATAGTCTGCTTAACAGATCATGACCCTGACCCCAACCCCTCAAGTTCATTGAACTGCCTTTGCCAGATTATCTGCAGAGCACCAGGACCGACTAGAGTGGTGGAATGCCGGTGGATTCCCCAGAGCCTTGGCCTGCCATGGCCTCTTCACTGAACTGGGTTTATCCAGCTCAGGACAGGTGCTGGACGCACCGGAGCCTGATTCCCAAGCGCTGCCACATGAAGGGAGTCAAGCCAGGACAGGCTGGGGGTCGGCGAGCGGAACAGGGTTACGGTTATCCCCTGGGAGCCTCTGCACATGTCTGTATCACAACTGGATTTGTTCGTGGATAGGTGTGTGGCGATTTCTGTCCTCCTGGACTGTGAACATACACAGGGTCTCTTGTGCAAAGGGAGGGAGCTGCCTAATTTATAGGAGAAGTTGGGTTTTGTGATGCTGTGGGCAGGGAGCCATGCCCAGGTACTCGGTCTCCGTGAGATCCACTGCTCCGGGCAGTGTTCCCTAGCCTTCCTTGGGTCTGCTCATCCCCATCAGGCAGACAACGAACATCCCAGGGACTACAGGCAGCCCTCTTCTGCCCTCCATCTCCTGCTCCTCCAGGTCCCCCTCTCTCTCTCCTCTTTCTAGTTTTAGTCCTGCTCCTCCCTCATCGTCTCTGGGTTGCCTGTCACCTCCAGGGGCTCAAACTTTCCTCTTCCAGCCCCACTGCCACACTATATCCTTCAGCACAGCCATGTGGCATGTCCTTGCCCACATGCCCTTCAAGCCTCTATTGCAGGCATCTGGCTGGTACTCGAGGGCACTTGGGAAGTCCAGTACTGTCATCCTGCGCCAGGACTCCAGGAACCTCTCCACACTGCTCTTTCCAGTTGACTGGCTGGTACTTTGGGGAAGAAAGTGATCTGCATGACACTCCTAGACAGGAGGGTGCCTTATATTGCAAGAGCAACAAATGGCTTCAGGAACCCTGCCCAACCCTACCACCATGCCTTGCTTCAATGGTCATAGCGTAGCGAACTCCAGCGTTACTCCAGGAACTAACCTGGGAAGAAGGGAGAGATGTTCAACTAGTCCTTCAAGACCACAAATTACCCTGGCCCCATGTGTTCCTTAATAGGGGGACCCAGCAGGTTTGCAGCTCCCTAGACCAGCTGAACACACTCTTAGCCCTTTTCACACCACATACAGACCTGTCCCAAAATCAAGGTTGCTCCCAGAAGTAGGAGGACACTTCAGGAGAACCCTTTCACCTCCTCTTTTTCCCTCCCAGAGGTTTCTTTGAACTTGACAGCTCCACTAGGACCTCCCCTCAGAACAAGAGCACAGAAGGCAGCAGGTACAGGAAAGAAGATGTTACGTGCACAGCCAGAGCCAAGTCCGAGGAAGCAACTTAAGCTGGCCAGAGAAGATAGCTTGGGGAGTGGGCTGGTTGAGGGTAGTCAGGCAGGCAGCACAGAGGCAGCACAAGGAGCAGAACTGGGGTTGAAGCTGCGCCAGGGTGGGGGAAAGCCAGCTCTCCCACGGTGAGATGGAAGACACCTCTGGTGGGGTTCTCAGGTAAAGGTGGACCCAAGCAGGAGGTGACCTGAAGGGCCCAATGAAGGCAGGACACGTCGCTCTCGGGTTTGCCACCACCACAATCTCTGTTCCTCCACTCCACATATCTCCTCATCCCAGTCTGTGCCACTAAACCTGCTCTCCCCCTCTGCTCCCCAAGAAACTTCCATGGCTCCGACACCCACCATAGCATGGAGAGCTGCATCATGCCCCGACCACCCCTATACCCCTGCCCTGCCATGGGGACAGGCACCCATGGGACCACCTGACTGCGGCACGCAAGCTCACCATTGACTGGGCTACAACCCCCTCCGTATGCCGCCTGTGCTGCCATCTCGGAACATCCTGTTGGGCCCCCTGTCTACATCATGCCAAACCCATCTGCCTCCTGCCAAACCTGTCTGCTTCCTCAGCTCCTCCCACTCCCACATCTCCTGGTCTCCCCCAGACCTCCTCCCCCTCATCCACCTCTCCCCTCCCCACCATCTCCTTGCTGCTCTCTTGCTTTGAGCCTCACTTCTTCTCCAGCCTCCCAGCCCCACCAGACTTGAGCTTGGCAAGCCTGTCCCAACTGAGCTCCTCGCCCCATCTCACCCGCACCAGGGGAGGTGCAGCGTTGAGGATGAAGAGCTTTGGGCACAGGGTCCCCAGGGAGGAGGCAGGCACGCGTGCCACGAGCACCTACCGTTCTCAGGGTGCTCCATCTCCCCAATGCTGCCGTCGGGCGTGGTACGTTCATAGTGATCCTCAGGCAGGGCTAGCGGCCCAATGCGGGGCCCCGATGATGATTTGCTGCTTGGGGTCTCTGACTCCTCCAGCCCACTGTCATAGTAGCTGTGCTGGGAGGGATCCTGCAGGTCCTGAGCCTGGCTGGCTGCAGAGAATGTCACTCGGCGATGAGGTAACTGGGAGAGAAGAGAAAAGCTGTTGCATCACCCACCCAGCAGATGAAGGCAAAGGGGGGGGGATCATCAAACCTGACCCCTAAACAGAAGCAGAGCACTCCTGCCCAGTGCTCCCAACACCAGCAGAGTCCATCATCAGCCCCCCACAGCGAGCCCAACAGACACAGTGCCGGGCTCCACCCCAGCCAAAAGCACCCCATCAGACACCATCCCATACAGGGAGCACACCTTGCACGGTCCCTGCGCTCCCCTGACCCAGCAGCTCCCTCCACGGCTCGTGCCCCAGCCTCCTCTTCCACCCAGAGACAACCCTGGGCAGATGCACTCTCCCATGACAGGCAGGCTCCAGAAAGGTCTCCCATTAGCACAACATCCTGAATCATTGGCCCCCACCCTTCTTCTGGGGTCTCCACTTTGCATTCAGACTCTGCATGCACCCTTGGTGCTCTCAGAGACCCACCTGGCCGAGCCCGCCTCTCCCAAGAGCTTCTGTAATGGGATCATGGCCCAGCACAGAGCTACTGCGACACCATGCCTCACCTTCCAGCCGCTGGCCTGACACTCTCTCTCATCCTAAGAGGTT
Source organism: Pygoscelis adeliae (assembly GCF_000699105.1). Classification (NCBI taxonomy): domain Eukaryota; kingdom Metazoa; phylum Chordata; class Aves; order Sphenisciformes; family Spheniscidae; genus Pygoscelis; species Pygoscelis adeliae. Next base: position 377,156 of record NW_008825302.1, on the reverse strand, counting down.
CTCCATCAAGGGTCACCATCACTTCTTTTGTCTGCTCGTTAAACATTTCAAAGACCCTACTTCACACTTTCTCTCCTCAGTTTTGCCTCATGCTTGGGAGGAGCTCCCTGCAAACAGCCATTAAGCTACATCATTATCCTCCTCCAAATCCTTCCATAAAATCCTTCTTTGTCATGATTACCGAGGAGCGGAAAGGGTAGCACAAGTTCATAGGGCAAGAGCAGGATGATGAGCGCACAGAATGAAACACAAACACCGAGAGAGAGAAAAAGACACAAAATCACCCATAAATGTAGGAAGGAGCTCAAGAAAGGAGCTATTTGATGGGGATCTGAAGGCGATCAGGAGAGAGAGGACCAAACACAACATTTAGGCTGGATACCTTTTTTGCTGATGTCTTTACTACAACTGAGTGGCAATCAGGCGTCCCACACAGCTAGCACCGACGAGGAAGGGGAAGGAATAGAGACTAACCAAGGGAAGGAATACACAGGGAGCATTTAGATGAGCTAGCTGCTTTTAGGTTGGTTGGACCTGATTAAATTCACCCCAGGTGCTTAGAGACCTGATTAAGTAACTTCAGAGCTGTTAGGGCTTTCTTTTTTTTTTTTTTTTTATACTTTTTTAGAAGAATTTGTAGAGAATCAAGGAGCTTCCAGAAGACTGGAAGTGAGCTAAAATAGTGCCTGTCTTTAAAGATGAGAAAAAAGAAGAGCTGGAGAATTATAAAACAGTTAGCTTAATTTCAGTTCCTGGAAAAATACTGAAACAGATAAAAGAACTCTTTGTAAGTACCTACAAGATAACAAGGAAATGAGTAACAGCCACTGTAGGTTTGTCACAAACAAACATGTCAGGCCATTGAACTTCTTCCTTTGAAAAGACATCAGGCCTTGTGGATGGAGGAGGAGCAGTAAATGTTGTATCTTGACTTTAGGAAGTTTTTTGACACTATTTTAGACAGTATTCTCATAAGTAATGCAGGAATTACTGTGGGTGCAGCTTAGTACTTCTCTGCTTAGGTAATGTAGTGCAATTCACTGCAGGGTGGATGCAAAGCATTTAGAAAGTTGTATTCAGAAAGTAATTATTGAAGACAGGCCTTTCAGCTGGGACGATGTATCAAATTAAATTCTTCAGGTTATGTCCCGAGTCCATTGCTAGGCTGTATTTTCATTAACTGCTTGGATGACAGATGTGGAATATATCTGTCACATTTGCACACTTGGGAAAAATAATCACCGCACAAGCAGCAGCCTGGCTGAAGGATTGGGGGTTACAACAGATCATGGGTTGACTATCCGTCAACGGTGTCAATCTCTCACCAAAAAATACGTCTATATTGGCATGCGTAAACAGGCGCTTTGTCTTTAAGTCACGCAGGGATCTGTCTGCTCTGCCGGGCTCAAGTAAGACTTCAGAGGCAGAGCTGTGTCCAGTCTGGGCACCATTTGCAAGAACACGTGCACCAGTTAAGCAGAGAGGAACCGAAACAAGCAGCTGTTAGAAATCATGACAAAACATAAAAAGACTGAGGAAACTGGTTTGGGGAAGAGAAGGCCAAGGGAGGCAAAGGCAGCACTCTTCAAGCTCATAAAAGCCTTCTGCAAAGAGAAAGCTGCTGCTTTTGACCACGGACAGACAAGGAGGAATGGCCTTCACCTGCAGCAGGGAAGACTGAGGTTAGCCACTATGGAAAAAATACAAGGGTAGGTTTAGCCAAGTGCGATAGATTGCCAAAGCAGAAGGTGCAATCTTTGTCATGAAGGGATAGGCAAGCATCTCTCAGGAGGTCTTCATGTACAGCTCTGGAGGAGCTGAGGTCAAGGCAGTCCTGCCCGCAGCAGAATTGTGTGCAGATGGCCCTCCAGACGTCACCTCCCAGCCCACTTCGTGGGCTGTGCAGCTGTGTGAAGCCTGCATAAGCCTTCACTGCACAGACGTCACTGCCCACCACGCCAGGCAATGCTGTCCCATAGCTTCCTCCTGCACCACAACTGCCTGTCTGAAACTGCTTTCCTCCACCACCATGGCTCATCCCTAGCTCAAAGATTCTACTTCCACTTTGTGCTTGGAAAACCCCAGACAAACAACTAGGGCTCCTTGGGGTGCCTGCAATAATACAAACAGCCTCAGAAACCCAGCCTGTGACAGCTACTATCCCCCCCCAAGGGGTCTCCTTCCAAATAGCATCACTTTTACCTAAAAACCACCTCCTTTAAATGTCAGATCCTGCCTGGCAGCCTTTGAAAGGGCTCTTTGCCTCACTGCAGGGCAAAGGCAACCCACGCTCGACCCCACTCCCCTCCAACCGACCCTGCGTGGCAGCATGGCAGTGACGGGAGCTAGTGCCCACCTCAAACACTGCACAGTCTCCACCATGCTGTGACCCATGCACTACTCCAAAAATAATAGTAGCTTGTGTCTGGCTGAAGCTACTCACCTGGAGAGCCTTGTTCTGGAGTCACGGAAAGACACTGCACCCATTTGTCTGGCACTGACTTAGAGAAATTGGGTTTTGTTTGACCTTCCTCTGCGAGGGTAAAGAGCCTTTCAGCACGCGGTGTTTCCTACACTGGAAGTTGCTTGTACAGCGCAGTCAAGGCACCCCTCAGTCTTCTTTTCGAAAAGTTAAACAAACTGGGTTCCTTAAGTCTCAACCTGCAAGCCAGCAAATCAGTCTTGTGGCCCGCATCTTTACTTGCCCCAGTTTTTCCCCGTTCCTTGTCAGAGGCGATCCCTGCAGGACTGCTGATGTCATCTCATCAGGCCTTTCTGCAGAGCCTTGCTTCTCCTCCCACCTCTCAGGTTTTTTCATCTGAGGACTGTATTAGCCCTTTGGTGGGAGCACTGCGAGCACTCAGGCTGAACCACTCATGCAGCGTGACCCTTAAATCCATTTTAAAGTCACTGCTTTCCAGGATATAAACCAGCATTCCCTATTTCTCAATGTACAGCTTTGCATTTGGCTGTGTTAAAATGCACTTTGTTTAAATGGGCCCAGTTTACCAAGCGAGCTGGATTGCTCTGCATGACTGCTCTATCTTCATCATGATCTCCCACTCCACCAATCTCTGTGTCAGCTGCAAATTTTATCAGCGGTGATTTTATATTTACTTCCAGATCATTGATTACAACGTTGAATGGCAGCAGGCACAGTGCTGCTGCCGAAGAGCTCCTGCAGGAGAACCTCATTCCACGAGGACTCCTAACCAACGACTGTTTTTCTTCGCTAAGCTGTTGATAAACCAGATCTTCATCTATCTAACAATGCTTTACTTATAATGAGTAGTGTTAATTCATAATAATAATAATAATAACATAACACATTATCAACTCGGCATCTTCATCAAACTCCAAGTTGAGCAGCTGCACGCTGTAATCTCACACCGACATAAAACCAGCTCTGCTGCTTCAGACCCACAGGTATGCCTAGAGCAGATCCTGTTCCTCATAGTGGCCAGGAACAGACGCCTAAGGAAAGGCTTGAGAGCTGGACCTGTCATGTAATGACACTGCCCAGTATCTCTTCCCATCAAACTGTGTTGACTGACGTCAGTGCTACTTCCATCATTGAGTTTCCTGCCTTAGCTATTAATCCAGCCGTTCCCTGGGGCTGGCGAGGACACACAGCATCCCCATCACTATTCCAGCTGGCTCACGGCATCACTGCCCTCCCACTCCTCCTGGCCCATCCTGGGGTCCCCAGCTCCATTAACACCCCCGGATCACAGAGCTCCTACTCCAGACCTTTGAAGACTCTTTGGTGCAAATTATTTTATTCGATTATTTCAAATATCACTATTTCAAGGAGATGATATTTTGAATGTCTTTGCTGGTTACCAATGCATTGGCAGGTACTGCATGCTACGTTGTTCTGTCTCAGTCCAAATGACTGGAACACTTTATTGAATACTTTAGCATTTTTCTACCTAATTAACAATTTTGCATTCTCCATTTGGAAATGACAATTACTGGATTCCACCTCTTCCTAGCACATTTTTTAAAGTACTCCTTATTGTGTTTAGCTTGTCAAAATTGATTTTCCCCCAACGTTTTTGGCTTTCCTTGTCAATTTTCTACACTCCATAACTACTCATTTCTACTAATTGCTATGCACTCCCTCCCTTTTCCCTCCCCCACCCCCAGTATTTATTGTTTTTCTATTTCTAACTGCTGTCTCCGCTTTGCCACTGCACTGGAGTGGGATTTGGGGCAAAGCTGTCTATTTTCTTAGCTGAGGAATTGTGGCTCTGAAAAGACTCCTTTCAAGGGCTCCCCAGTGCTTGCTCTTATATTCCTGAGGGGGACACCTGCCTGTGCCAGCCCATACATATGAGGAGCAAACGGAGCCCCCGTCCCCCACTTTCCGCAGGGAGCCCCGGCCCCGGCGGCTGCCTCCAGCAGCGGCAGGTGCTCTGATGAAGACATTCACCTCCTGGTAAATCCTGTGGGTTTCTGTTGTGCTGCAGCTCAGCTTTTTTTCCTGAGCAAGGAATCATTTGCAGCTCATACGTTTAATGCCCCCCATCCTCTGTGAACTGCTCTCACACCTTTTTGAGTCCATGCCTGTTTTTGGCCCCAGTGGCATCCTGCAGCAATGAACTCTCCGCCCATGTGCTACACGGAAAAGCACTTCCCTTTGGTTTTACATCTGCTGCCTGGTAATTTTTCCTTGAACTTCTCCTACCTGCGGGGTTATGAGAAAACATGAGTAATTGTTCCTCGCTCTACCCCTTTCCAATTTCACAGATCCACGCTGCATCCTGCCCCGCTGTGTCCTCTGCAAGCTGCAGCACACAAGCATGTGCAGCCTGTCCTCCTGCAGATGCTGGGCAGGTCGGGCCAGCTTTGCTGCCCTTCTCTGTGCCTGTTCCAGCTCTGCCACAGCCTTTCCGCAATGGGGAAGCCAGGGTCACACCCATGGTTCCAGTTTTGGGGCTTATCTGACAGTAGCAGGGACTTGTTTTGATGAGAAATTTTCTCAGGCTCTCCCCAACAGCCTTCCCCAGCCTGGTCCTGGCTGCACACCCCAAAACCCCCCAACACCAGTCCCTGGCAAGGGGCTCCTCTGTCCTGATGCGCTCTACCATGAGGGTCCCCAGCCACGGGTGCTGGAGGGGGACTAAGGGGACCCCCTCCCTCCTCAGTCCCACTCTGCTCCCTCCTGCATCTTCCCTTCATCGCAAACATCTCCAGCTCTCATCGGGACCCACACCAAGCTGATTCTCCTTGCTAAACCCAGGGAAAACAAACTCAGCCAAAACGAGAGCAGTGCTATGAGGAAACAGGGCTGCGGAGCGTCACACCAGCTCCCCCCAAATGCACGGCATCACCCCCTGCGCAGACGGCATGGGACGGGCGGCAGGAGATGCAGCCCCGTCTGACGGACCAGAAATTGCACTGTTCACAAAGGAAACCTTAAAATCCACCCTTTTTTTTTCAGTGCAACAACCCCCACAGAGGTGAGCCGCCCTGCTCCCCCCCCCAGCCCCGAGCACCAATTAACACCGGAGTGGTGGAAATATCAAAATTGTTAACTCCCTCGCTGCTGATCCAAAAGCAGGATCCGCAGCTAATGGGCTTATCTGGCAGCCTCCAATTGCTCCTGCACCTCCCCACATGCCAGAAGCCTCAACGGCCTTTCAGCCAGCTGCCAAAGGAGCTTGCTTCCCCAACAGCAGCCACAATGCAGCAACTCACAGGGCTGAAAGTGAAAGGCAATGTCAGACCCAATGCCCAGAATATAAAAATAAGTGACAAGGGAGCCATTGTAGCACATGAGTTAGTCAACTTCAGATTAATTCATGAACCCCTCTCTTTTACAAACCAACCTGGAGCTATGCAACATCCCTGGTTACTGAAAAAAAAAAAAAGATAAGCCCAGGGACCATGCCCCAAACTACACAGGTCCAGCTTTTCATGTATGGAGGCTTTGCTGCATTGGGGAATTATTTTATTTGCTAGTGTCATGTCTGGAGAGGAGCACGGCACCAGCGCAATGCAACACAGGCTTTGGGGCAGGAGGCTGAGGAGAATATTATGCCCACGGAAACCAGGGCAAGCCTCGAGGAAAGCTGGATCTGAATTGCCAAGAACTGTCCAGGGCAACACTCTAGCTCTAGGGAACAGGACACAAGCTCAGCTCGTGGCCATAAACAGTCGACCATTTTACAGCTCGTCCGAGCAGCATGTGCTTCTGATGGTGTTTTGGGGTGAGGACGGAGTCAGAGCAGATAGCTCTTCCCATCCTTTCCCGTGCACACTGTCTGGCTGCTGCACTGACTTTTGGAGAAGAAACCCACCAAGAGCACCCCTCATTCCTCCTGCACCCACCCTCACGCCCGGGGCTGCCATACCTGCATGTGATGTGAAGAGCTCACAATGCTACATGGCACCGGGCAGAGCAGCACGATGAGGGAGAGTGTTTGCATATGAGCAAGCAAAGGCAAATGCTGCCCTGGCTTGGTGTCAGCCTCCTGGCACCTATGGCAACCCTCTGCTCCTCAAGGACTGCACTTCTCCCTCTTGTGCCCCTCTGGTCCCCTTCGTGGTCTGGGGATCCTGTCTGCCCCAGAGGTTCCTCCCTGCCCTTCCAAAGCATCTCCAGGTCCAGATTTTCAGAGGCACAAGGGCTAACTATCACTTTGTAAAGTGGACTGAACCATGCCAGAGCTGCAGTTCCCAGCAGTACTGGATTGCTTCCCTTTAGCACAACACGAAGGAATTGAGGAAAGAGCTGGTGCAGAGCGAGGGAACAGGACCCAGGGGCTCTGCCTGCTTTGCACAAGGGAGGGATGGAGCAACCAGGCAGGACAACTGCCTGCCTGGAGCTCCAGGCACCACAATCAAGGGAGGGAGACAGATGGACCCAGCTCTAAGCAAGAGTGTGGTCTATGCACACCTGTAAGACCCCTCCTGCATTCAAAAAAACCATTCAGGCCTTCCAAAAAATTTGTCATTGAAGGTGGTGTCTCCAAACGAGCACTGACAATTCTGGACAGGACTACTAGCAGACTTAAAGGCCCAGTTTTCTGATCTATCAGTCTGACGATTTGCTGGGGTCACCTCCATCACAGCTACTGTGGTTGCACAAGGCACATTAACTGACAGTTCTGGTCCATCTGATGTTCATGAGGTCTTCTTTGATGGCTGTGCTCTGCCCACAAATCCTTGTGTCCATCCCCATCCGAGTGTCTGAAGTGAAGGTTGTTCCCAACAACCCTTTAGCTCCTTCACTGTTGACAAATGAAGCTACAGAAGCAATCCACAACTGGACGCACAGGAATCCATGTGAATCACACCTCCCAAAACCAGGTATTATCTGAAAAGCAACTCTTCTAGGTGGCTGTTTGCATGGCTTCCATTGCTGACAATTAGCAAGTGCTGACCTTGCAGTCAGAAGAGAGGTGCTACAAGGCCTGCTGAAATAATGATAGCAGAACAGCCGTCCTAAAATGGACATCAGATCCCAAGGCACTATTTATGAATAAATCTGGGTAAAATGTGGGCTGGCTCCACATAGGTGCCCTGAAGCCTCCTGAAATTTGCATGATGCTCAAAGAAGCCGCCAAAGCCCGGTGCCAACCTGCCTGGTCAGATCGAATTTATCTAACTCATAGCAAGATCTAATGCAATTAGAAACCCATTTAGACAGCCTCAGGACATAGATTGCCTAACCTCTCAGCCTATCAGAGCTCTGAGCCCATCAAGGATGTGCAATTTGGCTTTTCTTTGGTTGAAATGAAGACTGGAAAGGAAAATATGGAAATAAATCATCTGAAGGGTGAATCATAAAAACTAAAGGGGTCATAATCTTTATGGAATAATGTCTAAATTGGACTGACCAGGGTGTCCTGAAATGTCTATCACCTTCAAGCTGATAACAGAGCCATTTTGTAGATAGTTGGCATAGAGCAGAAATTGCTCGGTACACAGAAGGGGGTCTCATAATCACGTTAAAACCATCTGAAGATCCCAGAGAGAAAAAGGTTCCAGGACTGGGAGCAACACTTGAATAAAGCCCTCAAGGAATCCAACAGCTGTACAGTGGGAAAATAATGCTGGGAAAATAATGAGCTAATCTGGCTCCCAGTTGCACCCAGTGGAGCTGACAGATAGTAGTGAAAGCTCTGTGGAGAGCAGGGGGTCCCAAGCCATAGACTCAGGACTCTAAAAGAAGAGAGATAACCAGGAACACTTCAACAGAAACTTTGCATAGAAAAAAACGTCAATTTGTTGAAATCAGATCATTTTTCAAGTGAGTTTCTTGTTTCAAAGTTGGGGCAGGGGGGATATCTTTGCTGACATGTAAAAATGAAAAAATGATGCTCTTGCAAAGGTAACTTTCACTTCAGAATTCAAGCCAAGTATTAATTATGAAGCTAAATTCAAAAAGGTCAGTCAGAATCATGCCTTTAGAAATTATTAGGAAAAATATATATATTTATACATCTATATCTGTTGATTGACTTGAGCCAAAATAGAAAAAAAAAAAGTCAATTCTTGCTGATTTGTTTTAAATTGAAAATTTTCCTCTGATGGCAACCCTGTTTTCTAACCACCTCTATTTCCATAGGCAAAGGGCAGAAGCACCAACACTCTCTAGACATCGGCAGAGCCCTTACTTTAGTGGTCTGCAATGAACCTGTACCTAATGATGAATGATGATACCGGGTAAGACAAGCCTGCATTTGGAGAGATCAAACAGGTAAGACAAGTAATATTGTAAGGCTTGTTAAGGCCACTTATCTTGCCTGCACTGGTCTGGCATTACCACTCTTACTGACACAGGAACCCTGGTATGGCTGAGATAAGGACAGCTTTCTTTTACCCTGTCCTCAAATCCTGGGTGAGCTGTCAAGTCCTTGCAGATCGTGGCTCAAGAAAAATTTCCTGAACATTACAGAAGGTTTCTGAGCTCTCTTCTCTGGGCAAGAGACATCCTGATAGTCCTTAATAAACTGTGATCTACTTGAAATCCTTGGAAAAAACAGCCCAAGCTCCTCCAGGCACTCCCAGGGCCTTGAATCACAACACCCCAAAAGGTCTTGCCCAGCCTGAATAATAATGAAGGGCTCTTCAGACATCTGAAACACTGATTTTGCTTTCTGCTGGGCTTGAGTGCTTTTGATGAAGAAGCAGAAAGATTAACAGATTAGTGTAAGAGGAACATCAGACATCACATTAGCAAGACATTTAGAGCACGATCTCAGTCCCCAGCTCAGACAAGAAGTTCCCCCCCCCAGCAGGGACAGATATCTGTCAGAGTCTCCCTGGCAGCAGCTTTGCAGCTGCTCAAGAGCATCGGGGAGTTTGGAGCATGTGAAAACCAGGGCATGTGGGAGCTAAATAGCTCCAGGCTTTCAGGTTGCTCGGGCCTTTAGAGTTGTCTCAGAGGAGCTGAATCAGGGCGCTCTGCTCCGACAACTTCGCTACGGAGCAGGATCGGTTCCAAGGGAGAGGTGGTGATTCGCTGCCCTCCCAAAAGGATGGCTCTAAAGACAGCTTTGATGAAACCTGCCAAGATCAGCGGCTGCCCAACCGTGCCATGTTTAGATAGTAGGTCAGGAGGTGGGTATTTTGCAAGTGAAGAGGTGCTCAGAAGGATGTTTACCTCCCAGGGCAGGGGCATCTTTAGGGATCTTTGGGCAGGACCCACAAGGCATGGCTGTGAATGCCAAAATGGATGTAGATGAGATAGCGTACGAGCTTTCTCCTGCCGTCCTAGCAGGTCACTGCCACAAACCTACTCTCCCACCCACCCTTTCCTGTGAGCATCTGAAGGACTGAGGCAGTAAACAGCTTACACCACATGAAGACATGGATGCAAGACAACTAGGAGATGTTTTTCAGGGATCCTGGGGAGTTGTTTTCTTTCTGTTCCTTTGCCCAACCTCGTCTTCCTCTTGTGCTCTCAACCACAGGGTTGAGTCGAGAACCCCACTAGGAAAAGAAAACTATACTGCTGGTGGGATATGGAAAGCAGGTCCTCAAAGGTGCAGACTAAGACCTCCAGAAAAGTCCAGAAAGTCAGAGAGAAGACAAGGTCAACAGGGGACCTACTGGGGGAAGGCTGAGTGGGTCTGAGTCGCAGGTGATCCTGGCTCCCAGAGGTGAAACGAAGACCGAGCTTCATCCAGGTTGGACTGATGGACGCTGCAGCTGGCATCAGAGGTGACAAGAAGAGGGGGAGCAAGGTGCCAGAGGTGGCCTGTGCCCCTGCAGCCAGGCTCCTCCTCACCCACGTTCAATCCTTCTCTGCCTCAGCCCAGCAGACTGCGTGCTTCCTGGGGCACTGAAGGAGCAGGGGACTGTGGGAAAAGTCCCTTTTGGAGTAATCTCCATCGTCCATCTTGGTTTCTCCCAAGAGCAGAGCTTGGGTTGTGTAACTGCAGTTTGGATGGACCGGCTTGCAGGGCAGTACATAGGAGCACAGCTTTCCCATGGAGATGGGCTGTGCCTGGAGTTTCATGGGCAGGTGCTCTGACACGACAGGTTTGCGTGGGGATGGAGGGTGGAGGTGGGGGAGGAAGGTGCTTTGGGCTTGGCACAGGGCTCAGCTCCAGGGGCAGCGTTCAGAAGAACATGCTTGCAAGAGAGAGATTTGGCAGCGTACTGCAGGGGCTGAATGTCCAAGACCCCACAAACCATGAAGGGGAGCTCCTGCTCTTTGCGACCCACGCCGGCACAGCCCCACATGAGTCAGCCCGTGCACAGCTGCACGGCTCTTGCACACTATTCACACCAGGGGCCCAGGAGGACACCACCTCCAGGGACACAAACACACAGCGTCCACCTCTTTGCTGCTGCCCCACGCCCTCCTGGGACTGCCCTCCCCACCTTGAGCTGACACAGTTCCCAGGGACAGAGCCGGTCTGTGTCCCTTTGCTCCACGCACCCTTTAGCCCTCGCTCTCCCCTGCAACACCCCACCCCATCCTGCCCTACATCATGCACCCTCTCATTACCCCAGCCTCCTCCCCATCCCATCCCAGAACACCTCGGCTCTGTCCTGACTCGGGAGCACCCCACCCTCCCCCACCTTCAGCTGCGTCCCACCCTCCGCCTTTCACCTTATCCACTGCCTCCTGGCTGCTCTCTGGGTGGAGGGACCACAAAATGCCTGGGGACACACCCCGTTGCAGTATCGGGTTTTGCCCCAGGATTTGGGTGACTGATTAAGCAGGCTGCAGGGCTGGGCCCTGCTCCAGGCTGGTCTGTGCATGCAGGGAACAGCACTGCAGCTGAGAGCCCGGCCGAGCGGGCAGAGCAGTGCTGGGAATATCAATCAGCGCAGCTTGGACCGGGCAGCTACCCACACAGCCAGCGCTTTCATCGCACAGAGGATCCACAGCTCGGCTGTTGGAGCCAGCCGGGGACTCAGCCCTGCACTGCGCAGGGCTCAGCATCCCTCTGTACCAGGGCCAGCAGACAGCCGGTCAGGAGAGACTGGTGGGGAGGGAAAAGCGACAGGGAAGGGGGAGGTCACTGCTTGAGCAGAGCAGGGGGAGAGTTCAGGAGAGAGGGATGGTAGGGAGCAGATACAATTGTGAAAGAAAAGACGGGAGGGGGGGGGAGAAGCTCCCGAGATTCAAGCTAGGGAAGCCCGTGTTCACCACAGACCAAAATGGCTCCAAGGGTATCAGGCAGGGGAGAGCCTGGAGGTCTGAGAAGCGAGAGGAAGAGGAGGGCAGGGAAGAATGAGCAGCACTTGGCTCAGCAGGGTGGGAAGAGGGAAACCAGCCAGAGCTGCAAGCCCCCCAGGCAGCCCAGCCCGATGTGAGGAGCCCCAGACAGGTAGCACAGGCTGGGTGAGCCTTCAAGGAAGCAAAAGATGAGGTCTCAAGCAACAGTGGCGACAGGGACTGTCAGGCAGGAGAGACCCGATGCTCTCCTCAATGGGATAGGGACAGTAAGCGCCACTGTCTCCTTGCAGACACGCTGCTTACAGAGGAGTCGTCACCTGTCCAAGGCTGCACGCTATGTACACCCCGCTGTCACCTCCCGACACGTACAGGCTGTGTACACCCCACTGCCACCGCTCCACACCGTACAGCTTGCGCATAACCCTGTGCCACCAGCTGTGTATACGCCCGCGCCTCCTCCCGCTGCAGTACAGGCTGCACGCACCCGGCTGCCACCTCCTCCAGGGACAGAGGCTGTACCCCTCCCTGTGCCACCTCCTCCCAGAGGAGACACAGGCTGCACCCCCCCGCATCACCTACCCCTGCCGCAGCTCCGTCCCCCCCCCCCTGCCACAGAGACCACGCACACCTCCGTGCCACCCCTCCGTGGGGTACAGGTCGTGAGCACCCCGCTGTCACCTCCCACACACAGAGCACAGGCTGAGTACACCCTGCTGTCACCTCCCCCTGCAGCACAGCCTGTGCACGCCCACGCTGTCTCTGGCTGTACAGGCCAGGCTGTACCGTGGGGTTGCTCGTCTCCGTGGCTAAAGCTCTTCTTTTTGAGGTCCCAAATGCCCCATGGTGCTCTGCCAGGCACAGGCACCTCTCCCTGCCATAAATCGAAGTCCCCCAGCACAGACCTGCCAGGAGCCACTGCACATTCCTGCCTTGCTCATGGGGATCTCAGCATCCTCACCAACTCCCCAGAAGCCAGCACGGTGTACGACACGCTCCTCACCCCCTTTTGTGCTCCCCCAGCTCCCACAAGCACCCCATTGATGCTCACAAGCCACTGTGCATTCATAGCTGTTTTGCAGAGCCCAGCCACTCTTCCCAGCACAGCTAGGGCTCAGCCCCTGCACTGCAGCCCCCGCGATCTCACCGACACACTCCCTCGTTCAGTCACTGCACGCCAGAGCCAAATCTGAACTAAGTGCACTTGATCCCGGGAGCAGGAGCTGATTTGCAGTGCCTGGAAACTGCTCCCAGCACAGCGTCTTTCTGAAACTGGGGAAAAACAGGGCAGGTCCCCCATGAACCCTCAGCTCCATCTGCAGCTCGTTGCTGGATCCATTTATCAGCTCATCCCACGTGAACGACCTTGAGAAAATCCACTGACCCAGGACAGTAGGAGACTTTCCCAGACATCTGCCAACACCTAAACCTGCAATTTATGGAAACTCTAAGCTAAATTCTAAAATAAGACAATTTCATTTCTGTCCATTACCGTTACATCCTTCCCCCCCCCCCCCCCCCGCAGAAAGTAACTAATACTGCACCGTGCTCCTGAGCCTGCAGGCAGGTGCAGGCACCTCTGCTGAGCTCGCAGTAGCACGCTGAAGTTAACACCACTCCAGCCAGCTTCTCAGATGGTGGGAGGCTGTAAGGACCTGGGGCAGTCTTGGGTTTGTGCAGCCAGGAAAGGATGTAGCATAGTCCCCTCTGGTATGAAAAAGTCCCAAAGGATGGAGCCTGGGAGACGGGCAGAAAGAAGAAAGAGACGCTCCCCACGCCAGCGTCTGAGAGGTTGCTTACGTTCATCAAAGAGCTGCCGAGGACAAGGAAGGAATGGAAACTTCTCTCAGAAAGTTCCCAAAGGGAAGCAGATAGCAATGCTGAGCCAAGCCCCCAGACTGCCCGCCCAGCCCTGCAGGGACTAGTTATTTAGGTGGTTGCCGGTGTCTCCTTTCCTCCTCTGCAGCCATCGCATCTCCCCGCAGGTCCCAGCCCTGCCTGCCTAGGAGGCCCAGACACTTCCTGGACGGTTCAAGATAAAACCTTATGCTGTTAGCAAAACAAACTAGGAGGCTGTGAGAGCCAAGGCTGGCACAGGGCTGAAACCACCGAAGCCAGAACCACTGGTTTCCCCGGATGATCTAATCTCTCCCAGTGCCAGAGCTCCTCTTCTCCAGCAGCCTGCTGTGGCCGGTTGGAGCCCCTGGGGAAGAGGTGAAGCTGGTGTGACAGGCGCCCCAGTTTGAAAGAAAAACCATGAGAAAGAGGAAGGGGTGGCCAGGGAGGGGGTCCCTGAGATGCGATGCTTTGCTGGAGGGAGGGGGGTGTAGAATGGCCCCATCCAGGGCCTGGGGAAGGGGTGCTGCACTGCTCCTGCCATTCAGGATCTATCCTCTCTCCAGCCCGCTGGAGACAAGAGCCTGAGCAAGCCCCACAGCAGCAGCATCACCCCCAACCTGCCAGCCAGGAGGGGCAGAGCCATCTTTATGGGGAGCGTGGCCGTCTGGCTCCATTGCCCTCCTGCAGCCCGCCACCGCCAGCAAGCCTGCCTGGGAGGACCTCTTCTTCGCTGCAAGGGTGCCCATCGCATCCCGGGGTGGGGGGAGCACCTTGCTTCGGGTGCTTCCCCCCGGTGCTGCTGATGCACCGAGGCTCCATCTGCAACCGCATGCGTCCTCATTCCAGCACTGCGGCAGGTGAGAGGCAGGGATCTTCCAGCCCTCACCGGCAGGATTTGAGGCATGCTAGCCAGGCACCGCACAGCAGGGATCTGCTCCTCCATGTACCGGCTTTGGGACATGGGTGGGTCTCAAAAGGACATGGGGATGAACCAGGAGAAGCTATGCAGGGGGATGGTGGGGTGGAAGAAAGCTGGGCTGGCTGGTCTGTGGCTCAGACTGCCTCCACGTCCACACATGTACATGTGTGTGTGTAAGTACATGCATGTGTTGTGAACCATGTCCTGGAGGAAGCTGCGTCCTTAGAGGGCTGGGGAGGGGGGGTCAGTACCATGAGGCCTCTGGACTGGCCATGCTGGGGCATGGTGAAGGGCTTGTGGAGATGGCTGGCCCACGTGAGCATCACTTCTGGGCGCTGCGGGGCTGGCCGAGGACGTGGAAAATATGCCTGGGAAATTGCTGGGAGCAAGAGCATCTTCAGGGGCAGCAGGGAAAATAAGGCACAACCGGTCAAAAATAGAAAACTTTATTGAAGTCAAATCCAACAGGGCAGCTGAGCTCAGCCCCACGGCAGGAGCCCAGCCTGCCGCTCACCGGGATACAAAGAAGGGAGCAGGGGTCTCCATAGGGCACAGAGGGTACAGCACACGGTGGGGGAGTGGGTGGTCCTCACCCACAGGGCCCCAGGAAGAAGGCAAAGCCACAGGCACTCGTCCCCCCTCTCCCTCCCTAGCTAGTTAAGGATAGACCCGACAGGCGCCAAAGCAGAAACGTGGTGCAAGCTAACTGGCCAGACAGCCCAAAGAAAGAGGGTCCTGCAAGCTCTGTGTTCATCCCATGACCTCCTGGGACAGCTCCAAGCTCCAGTGCACACCAGCGAGCAGCCCTTCCCAGTCCGCAGCAAAGACCTACCCCCACCCTGCCCCGCACGCAGCAGAAACCCCTGGCTAGACCATGAGCAGTGACCTGACCGCAGCACGCAGCAGAGACCCCAGTGCCCTGCTCCTCCAGCCCTGAGCACAAGACCCAGACCCAGCCCCGGCACATGGCCAGACCCGTGCCGCCTGGAGGAAGTGCCCTGGCCACCAGGATCCACCCTCCTCCTCCGCAGCGGCTGAAGCACAGCTCCCGCAGAGCCGTAGCTCCGGGCCCGATGCTCGCACTAAGGGAAGCCCGGTTTTCACCATGCCGGCTATGGCAGAGGGCCCAAGCCTGGGGGAAGCCAGAGCCTGAGCCTGGGAAAAAGGCAGAGCTTTGCTCCTCCACCCAGCCCCACCTGCCTGGGCAGCCACAGCGGGTGCAAAACTCCCTTTTGGACAGCTTTGCGCAGGGATGGTGAAAGATTCAGCCACACCAGCAGAGCCAGGCTGGCACCAGCAAGGTTAGCGCCTTCCTCACTGCTTCCTGGACACGGGCAGGACTGGAAACTGGCTGCCCACAGCTGTGGCAGGAGCAGGACCGGTCTCTCCTCCCCACGAGTCAGCCCAAGCGGAGGGATGGATGGGAGGGTGGGCATTGCCCTCCTCAGTGCTCTTAGAGCCGGTCCCCAAAGGGGACGTGGGTGAGTGGGATTCCCTCCCCGGAGCTCCACATGTAGAAGCACACACATGCAGTGCCCTTTGCATCACCACCACCCAGGCAGCGCAGCCAGGAGCCAGCCCCGGGCGCTCTGACAAGGGCTCCAACAGTTTTTGGCCTCCCCCCTCCCACCATCCCCATCCCCTCCCCGCCCCACGACCCGGGCTCCGGCGTAGTCCTCTGCCCGCGCCCCAGGCCACGCATGCAGGGCTGGGGGCCAGTCCACGCTCACTCCCACACCTCTGTCCAGATGGCTCCCCGGTGCAGGGGGGGGGCCGCTGCCGGCCTCAGGATGAGCTCTCCTACCTGCTTGTTGGTGTATTTCTGGGGATTGGGGCGGTAGCTGTAGTCCGAGTACTGCTCGGAGCCCGTCGAGTTGTTGTCCCCGGTGCCAACAAAGGTGTTGGTGGCCGGCAGGTCCTGCACCACTTGGTGCTTCTTGGAGGCAGAGGGTGACTGAGGCTGCAGCTGGATGGAGGGCAGCGGCGAGTTGGAGCGGTAGTGGCGACCCAGGTCTGGGCTGCCCGGCGGGTAGTTGAGGGGCAGGTGGATTCGGGGGCTGTCGCTGACAGAGTCGTTCATGAGGTTGAACTTGAGCGATTTCTGCAGCCCTGTCTCCTCCTCATCCTCCGTGGGCTTGGGCGGCTTCGGGGACTTGCTCTTCTTCACCTTGCTCTTGCTCTTACCACTCTTGCTGGCCTGCTTGGGTGCATACAGGTCCTTGGTCTCCTTCTTGCCTGCCTGGTAGCCACTCTTGGCCTCCCGCTGCCGGCAGTAGCGCACCAGGACGACCAGCACGATGACCAGGGTGACGGCCACGATGCCGGCGATGACTCCGAAGAGGATGTTGCTTCGCTGCTTGCTGCGCTCATATTCGGGGTCTCCAGCGATGTCTATGTCGAGCGGTGTGTCCAGGCTGTGCCCCACCAGCGTGTCCAGCAGCGTGCGGTTGGCCAGTGTCTCATTGACGTAGAAATGCACCAGCGCCGTGCCATGCCGCGAGGGCTTGCCCTTGTCATTGACACGCACTACCAAGCGGTGCAGGCCATGGTGCTTGCGCAGGATCTCCTTCTCCAGGGTGATGTCTCCACTGTGCGGGGAGATCTGGAAGAGCTCGAAGGGGTTGCCTCCTGTGATGCTGTAAGTCAGCTCCGCGTTGACGCCAGAGTCAATGTCCTCTGCCTTGACCTTGCTCACCTGCTGGCCAGGGTTGGTGTGGGGCAGGATGTGTTTGTAGGTGGCATTAGAGGGTGAAGTGATGAAGGGGGCATTATCATTCTCATCCAAGACGTTGATGGTCACCCCCACGTAGGCAGACCTGGGAGGATCCCCACCATCCACTGCCTTGAGTCGGAAAGTGTATGTGCTCTGCTGCTCCCGATCAAAAGAGATGCTGGAGAGGATGGTGCCAGTGCCATTTTGGATGACAAAATCCCCATTGTCTTGCTCCACCGACAGCTGGATGCGGGCGTTTTCTCCTTTGTCAGCATCGATCACTGTCACCATGCCCACAGGGCTGAGGGGTGGCATGTTCTCCATCACTGAGAAGTTGTAGCCGCTCAGCATGAACTTGGGGTCATTGTCATTCCTGTCCATGACATTGATGGCCACAGACGCTGTGCCCTTGAGGCTGGGGCTGCCCTTGTCTGCCGCTACCACCAAGAACTCATAGCGCTCCCGCTGCTCTCGGTCCAGCACCGCCTTCACCCGGATCTCCCCGGAGTCGGGGTCAATGGTGAAGGAGCCCTTGGAGGAGGGGTCCGTCACCAGGGAGTAAACCAGCTTGGCGTTGGAGCCGCTGTCAGCATCACTGGCGCTCACCTCCATCACCAGGTCGTCGGGCTCATTGTTCTCGGGGAAGGCCACCTCGGTGAAGCTCTGGCTGAAGACAGGCGCATTGTCATTCACGTCCACCACCTGCACCTTCAAAGAGTTGGTGCTGGAGAGGGGCGGGTTCCCGGAGTCCACCGCCACAATCTCAATCGTGTACTCCTTCACCGACTCATAGTCCAGCGGCGTGGTGGTCTGCAGGAAGTATTTCTTCTTGCTGTCGCTCCCTGTTTCACTAGCCTGCCGCAACTGGAATGGAACATCACCAGCCACCACGCAGGTCACCACAGCGTTTTCACCCTCATCTCGGTCGGACACCTGCACCAGAGCCACTGCTGTCTCTACTGGCACGTCCTCCGAGATGTTCGCCATGCCATCCTGGTGGGTCACAAGCCCAATGCCTCGTATCTCTATGGAGGGCTCATTGTCATTCATGTCCTTGATGGTGACCACCACCTGGGTGCGGGCGCTCTTGGGGTTGGCCCCCTTGTCCTTGGCCATGACGGAGAACTTGAGGATGCTGACATCCTCACGGTCGATGGGCCCCTGCACGGTGATGAGTCCCGTGGTGCGGTCCAGGCGCAGCAGCCGGCGCACCATGTCCGAGGCTTGGTGGAAGGAGTAGTCGATTTCCGCATTGGCGCCCTGGTCCGAGTCGTTGGCTTTCACCTGTGGGATGGAGGGAGAAACAGTGAGCAGCAGGGCAAGGCGGCGTGAGCCCCTCCGCAAACCACCACGCTGCCCGCCGCGGCCTCCTTTGGGGACAGCTGGTGGGGAAAAACCAGGATTTCCTCTTCTGGGGCCAAGGACTACAGGGCAAAGAGTCTGGGACCGTCAGAGCGGCTGGGAGCCTCCCTCGGCACAGAGGCTTTTCCTTGCTCTTCCAGCGAAACCGGCTGGGCCAGTCGGCCACACTCCCCTCCCGGCCAGCTCCGGCATGCAGGGAATCCTCCGGGAATCCTCGCTGCCACGACCCAGGCAGCAGTGTGGAGGGATTGCTCTGGCTGCACCCACTCCGCAAAACCCTCCCCAAATAGGGGCTCGGGGAAAGGATGAGGAGGCAGGTGAGGATGTGCAGAGCCACAGCAACTCCACCCCGGCATTCAGGGATGCAGCCAAGCGGGGACCAGGGCTGCCTAAGCTCTGCACGGCACCAGCCATCCCTGCCCGCCCGTCAGGAGCTCTGCATTCACATAAACCTGCCTCTACACCTATTATTTGCTTTCTAAAGAAGATGAGGTTTGTCTAACATTTGCCTCCCTAATCGGCTCTCCGAGCAGCCTCTTCTCTGCACCATTTGCTGCTCTGCCGTTATCTTGCTCAGCAGATTTGGATGGAGAACGAAAGTTGTTAAATGTAAATTCCACCTTTTACCTCCACTCACAAAAAAGGCGGAAGTCATTTTCCCCCTGAAAGATAAAGGCTGAGCAATGGCAGCAGCAGCGTCTCAGCCCATTCTCCTCCCGGCCGTGCAGCTCCCTTATCTGCTTCCAACTTCCATTCTCTTAACAGTGAAAAATGAATTCTTAAAAAATTCACATCAGAATTAGCAAGCAGATGAGAGCTGGCTGTGCTTCGTTTATTAAGATGGCAGCTGCAGATAAACAGATGTCGGCTACTATCATCCCAATGCTCCCTCCAAGCCAAATCCACCGAGATCCACTGGCTCCCCAGGCCAGTTTGCACCGCTGCCTGAGACAGGGCAGAGCGCCTGGCCCCTGCAGACAGCAAGGCACCCCCGGAGTCATGGGCAGCCCCCCCAGACGGGCAGCAGGGATGCTGCCTGCCCCCCGTCTCCTGTGCGAGCCCGAGTTTCCATGGAGCAGCCAAGGGAATGCAACTTATGAAAGGGTCTATGTCTTGTCTGCGGGCAGCATTGAGACCAGCCTGGCATGAAGCCAGACTCCCCGTGGACCTCGGGTCCCAGCCCTCCCTGTAACCTGGAGCCTTGCTCCCACATACCCGCCAGCCCTGCTGCTGCCCCTGTCGTGTCCTGCAGCCCCTGCTCTAGCTGCACCTTCCCACACATCCTTTCCAACCTCATTTTAGCAGATGTGACATCCCAGGTACCTGCCTGCCTGCTGGCCCTGGGTGACACTGTGGGCTCCTACAGCTTGCAACCCTTCTAGGCTCCCTCCTCCCTTGAGGAACCGTGGCAGCAAGCGGCTGTATAAATGCTCCCTGGGTTGTCCCTGCTGCAGCCAGGCAGGAGGGGAGCTGGGGAGGAGAAGAAAGCCCCCACACTCACCTGCAGGACTGAGTGCCCCACGGGGCTGTTTTCAGAGAGCTCTGCCTCATACAGGGCCTTCTCGAACTTGGGCGCGTTGTCATTCATGTCCAGGATGGTGATGCGAAGCAGGGCGCTGCTCGCCCGTGGCGGGTTGCCTCCGTCCTGCACCTTGATGGTCAGATCATAGGAGTCCCACTGCTCCCGGTCCAGGTTCCCCATGACAATCAGCTGTGGCTGCTTCTCGTCCTGATCCTCTGCCACCTGCAGCCCAAAGAGTTCCTGTGCCTCCGGACCAGCCGTCAGCTCGTAAGAGGCAACGCCGTTGGCGCCCGAGTCCCGGTCCATGGCCAGGGGGATGGGGAAAAGCGTCCCGATATTGGTGTTTTCGGGGATGGAAAGGGTGAGAACGGGCGAGGCAAAGTTGGGGGTGTTGTCATTGATATCGAGCACCTCTATCTGCCCCTCGAGCAGGCGTGGGCTGCTGTTCAAGATCAGGTCAGTGATGGACACTTCAAACTCCAGGAAGCAGGGCTTTCCAGGCAGGAGGTGCTGGCACTCACGCAAGCTCTCCCGGTCAATGGAGGTCTCTGTGGTGTAGATGTCCCCAGTCTTGCCGTCCACACGTAGGTACGGGGCCCCCACTTCCAGCTTGTAGAGGTGCCCCACGTCTGGGAAGCCGTAGTCAGAGGCAAGGCTCCCTATGAGGGTGTTGGGGGGTTGTTCCTCCTGCACTTTGTAGACCACACGTGTCCCACAGACCAGGGTAGGGAGCTGGAAGAGGAGCCACAGGCCCAGGCAGGATGCCAGTGGTTTCATCCTGCGCTGCAGGGGAGCTGGAAGGAGACACAGACACCAGAGGTTAGGCAGTCCCAGGCCCCCGGGACTGCTCTGCCCCAGCCCATTTCTGTGGTGTGTCCTTTTGGGTACAAGCCCTGTGCCATGGAGGACTGCACATGGTCCCAAAGCAGTCCCCCAAAGGGAAGGGGCTTCAGGGGCTTGCCGGGCAGAGCTGGCCCCAGCCGTGGTCTCCTGACAGCCTCCCCAAGCAAAGGCCCAG
>NW_008825302.1:353763-356108 GCF_000699105.1 Pygoscelis adeliae | reverse complement strand
TGAAGGCCAGGCCCCGCCCTTGGTCACCGGACAGCCTCCACAAGCAAGTGCCCAGGGAACCAGTCCTGGCTTGCAAAGCTCCTGCAACGCCCTGCTCGAGTGAGCAACCCAGTCATTGAAACCTCAGCCCTGGTTTCCTGCCACTTGCAGGAAGCCACTCCTGCCACTGTCCACCCTCTTCATCACTACGCAAACTGTAATTAGACCCAACGAGGCACACTAACAGGGCGGACTGCACGCAGCCTGCTGCCAGCAACCCTATGGGAGCCGGGCAGGCTCGGAGACAGCTTCTCACCACAGAAACACAGGAGCATTGTGTGCCACGCACTGCAGGGGCACTGTCTGCCACGCACGGCGGGGACACAGAGGCACTGCATGTGTCTGCCAGCCCTGCAGAAACAGGAGCATTAAAAGGAGGGCAGAGGCTCTGCCTGCTCTGCAGGGGCACGGGGCAATGCAGGGCTGCAGGGCTGCCACCCACCCAGCACTGCAGGGACATGGGGCACTGCCAGGATACAGAGCTACCTCCCATCCATCACTGCAGGGATTCAGGGCACTGCCTGCACTGCAGGAATACCACCCATCCATCACTGCAGGGACACAAGGCACTGCCACGGCAGGGACAGAGCAGCACTGCCCTCCCTGCACTGCCGACACGGCAGCACTGCCAGCCTCGCACTGCGAGATACGAAGGCACCACCCATCTGGCACTGCAGGGATGCAGGAGCCCCGTGCATCACCCGTCCTGCACTGCATGCGGGGCACTGCCATCCATCTGCACCCCTCGCAGAAAGAGGGGCACTGCCCACGCCTGTATTAGAGGGACACAGACTCACTGCCCACCCTGCACCGCATAGCAGACATACCCCACAGGGCAGACCGCCGAGCAGCGGCACTGCACAGCCCCAGCACACTGCAATGGTAGGCACACCATCTCCCCTCTGCTGCACAGTCACTAGGCAACCCCACACCCTGCGCCAGCAAATACTGTTCCCTTCGCTCACTGCAGACACACTGTTCCTTCCCATTCCCTCCCACTCCCGACTGGGACACTGCACGCACGTACTGGGTGCCCACCCTGCCCCGCAGGGACAGCCCCGCACTGCCCACCCAGTGCCAACGTCCACCCCACCCGCTGCAGAGACAGTGACAGAAGTGCTGCCCGCCTGCATTGCAGAGACACACACTGCACACGCTGCACCGCAGGCACCCAGCCACTGGAAACCTCCTCCCAGTATGCACACACTGCAGAGGCAGTGCCAGGCACGCTGCCAGCCCCATAGAGACTGTCCCCTTCGGCGCCGAGCCACATGCCCTGTCACCAAGCTTCTGCCTAGTGCTGTGCCTGGCCACCAGCTTTCCCATCCCCTGCTTTCCATTCTGGGAACACACCTTCCTCCAGGGTCCAGGTGCACGCACGCAGCTTCTGCTGAGCCGTAAGCGTGAAGGGGTGCAGACCAGCTCACCGGCACCCAGAAAGCCCAGTGGCTGGATGCCCTAAAATCAACAGCCACAAGCATCTGCCATGGCCCCACAGCAGCAACCCTCTCTCGTCACTCCCAGTCACTCGCTCTCTCCATACTCTGCACCCAGCCTGTGGGATGGGTGAGCGCTCTTCTACCATCTCCCCACCGTGGTGCCACACAGCAAGTGCCTAATTCCTGGTTACCCCAGCATCGTACAGATCCTCAACAAGTGGAGCATCCTGCACTGTCCACCCTGGTACTTTCCGCAAGCCAGCAGCTCCCAGTCCCTCCACCCTTCTGCTTGCCCATGGACAAGTGCCTCATCGGTGACACAGAAGAGAGGAGTTCTCCCTCCTCAGGTGAAAATACACCTCTGTTTCTGGAGACGAAACTATGGTCCTAAAGCCTAGCTTGACTCTGCACCCTCATCCTGCAAGCATCCTTCATGCAAAGAAGAGGTATTTCCACCTTGCTGAGGGCATGCATAACTGTCCAGACCGGCGCTGTGTGCAGATACCTCTGAGATGTATATTCCCAGGAGGAAGGGAAGAGGCAAGCAAGCCTTCCTCCATTCCTGCACAGGGCTGAGGACGGAGGAGGTAAGAAGCTGAGCAGAAACGCAACACATGTCTGCATCAGTACAGGCAAAACCCAACAATGCGTGTATGTGCACACACATGTGTCTGCACTGAGTGTGCACGTATCCGTGTGTGCACTATGAGCATTCCGGTGTATGTGCACCTACCCAGAGCACGACTGTGTGTCTGTAGGAAAAAGTGCACACGTGTGCACTAGCAGGGTGTGCAGGCATGCCATACGTGTGCACGCATTGCGAGGAGCGCATCTGTGCCTGCACCGGGAGAGCCTGTGCATCAGACA
>NW_008825302.1:351754-353725 GCF_000699105.1 Pygoscelis adeliae | reverse complement strand
CACCGAGCAATGCATGTGCCTGCACGGGGGGGAGCATGTGTGCGTGCCCCTGTTGCCACCGGGTGTGCATTTGTGTGATGTCACCCCATGCAGGGGTACTTGCACCTTGTGCATGTGCACGCCCCGGCTGGGTCACGCACATGTCTGCCCGCAGCATGTGTGTGTACTCGCACCGGACCCCCCCCCACATCCACCTGCCTTCACGGGGTGTCCGAACCCGCACTGGGCTTCATCACCCCGTTGCCCTGCGCTCCCTTTGGAAATGGCTGTGCGGCAAGGATGGGGAGAAGGGGAAGACGGGCAGCCCTGGCCGCTGGGAAGGTGCTCCTGGAGGATGTCCCAGCTGGGAGAGGCACCTGTGTCCACCACCAGACTGTTTGCACAAGCCTGTTTGCACTAGGCTGGGCCGCAACTGCTGATGACGTAGCGCTGTCCTGACTAAGCCTTGATGGGAGGTGGAAGATCGCAGGTAAAGGTGAAAGTCCCAAAACGGGGCGATGCCTCACACGGCCCTGACTGAGCCGGGAGGGAGGGCCCCAGGAGCTGGAAACGCCAGGAGCCCTGTGCCAGCCGGGAGGAGGAAGGGAGTTACCCAAGGCTGCCCAGCACCCATGCTTTCTGCTCCAAAAAAAGGGCTGGAGTTTGAACCCAAGCCCTATTCCCACGGGTGAAGGAAAGCTCCAAAGCAGGGAGGCTGGAGGAAGAGGGGGGCTGGGAACCTGAGCGGGACCATCACCCAGCGAGGGACTGCCGGCAGGCGTGAGGGGCCCCGGGTTCGCCGGGGTAAGGAATCCTGCTTGGCGCCTAGGGGTGCGAATGACACAGCACAGACGTGAGAGCCCAGAGCTGGGCGTGAGGAGGAGGCGGAAGCCTCCACCACCGGGGAAAAGCACGTCTGTGCAGGAGACAGAGGCTTCCCAGGGACCAGTCCAAGGCATCGGGCTATTTTCCCATGGGATCTAAGGACCATCCCACACTTTCTTCTCCAGTGCCAGGCACCTTTTTCCGACCTGCTGGCAGAGCACAGAGCACTTAAAAATAAAAACCCCTCCCAAAACAACTATTCCTACACACACACAATTCTCCCTACGGGAAGAGTGTGAGAGAGACTGAACCACATGAGAGAGGCGTTAGTCACGCTGCTTAATGCATGACTGGGAAGCTCTCAGAGGACAGTGGCATGCAAAATCCTACAGAATTCAGCCATCCCCCCTAAAAAAAACAAGCCCTAATGAGAGAGAGGTTATAAAGCGCCGAGAATTTAAGCAACTGCTTGAACAAGCCTGTGCTCCCTGTGATTCCCACAGCCCCTTGGCCCCGTTCCACAGAAGGCAGCACCGCTCCGGGAACGGGCACCAAAGTCCACCCTCTTATTGCTCCCAACGGCTGATTGCGTGGCTCGGAGCCATGCTTACAAGTCTATCCAAACCCTGCACTGAGCACACAAGTACTAATCCCCCCCCCCAAGCTCTGCTCTGACGCTCGGAGCTGGAGCAACATCCGAGCAAGCAGCAAATGCTAATCACGGCTCCACCGGCTCCGCTCCACGCGAAGGGCTGAGATCAAGGACCATATTGTCCAAAAAACGGCCAGTGATGTTCAGTCCTGCATCGAAGGCGCGGATGGGCTGAATCCTGGGCATTTTGTGGCACGTCCCACAGTTTCCTTCGGCTCTGGCTGCCACTGCAGCTGCTCGGCATTTATACAGGCTGGGCCCAAGCGCCCCGAGCTGGAGCACCCCACGATGAGGAACCTCACTCGCTTGTGAACAGCTTTACCCCAAAATCATCTCTTAGGAGCTGCACAGTGATGAAAACAGGGCGAAGCCCAGGGCCCTCCCTCCTCCAGCCTCCTTCTCCACATCCCTTCCAACTCCGGCAGCCAGCGAGGCAGAGACCTGTCAGAGCCTCCCCAGGGCGGCAGCCCCCATCCTCCCACCCCGGGGGTCCCCCACAGCCTCTCCGGGATCCG
>NW_008825302.1:332221-349947 GCF_000699105.1 Pygoscelis adeliae | reverse complement strand
CCCGCCCGTCGCACCGCGCACCGCCCGGCTCCGTTGGAGAAGGGGGTGGAGAAGGGGGTGTCCCCGCAGCCCCCCGGGACCCCCTTACCCCGGGGACCCCTTCAGCTCACGTGTGGGACGGGTCTCCCCTTTTGCTCCCCTCCCGGTGCTCTTATTTCTTTATTCATTCATTTATTTTTACACCCGGCGCTTCACACCCCCGCAGCCCCTGCACGGGAAAGGGGGCCCGGCCGGCAGTGCACCCCGCTGTGCTAAGGGGAGGGCCCCTCCGTGGGAGCGAGCCCACCGGGGGGCTGTGCCTGCCCCTCCTTGGATCCCCCCAACCAAAGAGGGCTCCTGGCAGGCTGCAAGCAATGGCTCCTGCAGCCCTGCCCAGGTGAGGTAGTGGGGCCTGGAAAAACAACTGTCCCCTCCTGTCACACCTCGGTGAATCACACTTTTATTGCAGGGTGTCGGGACTCGGGAGCGGAGAGCACCTGTGAGCTCCCAAAAGCACCTGCAAGCTCCTGGCTGCCCTTGCGATGCCTTTGCAAGCTGCGCTACCTCAGCTGGGTCCTCACTTGCCTGCTGGCCCCCGTGAGACCTCAGATAGGCAAGTGCCAAGTCCCAGGGGGCCTGGGGACAGCGTGCTCCAGGGGTGCCCCTTCCCTCGATGCCTCCACTGGCCTCTGTGTTCCTGCGAGGAGAGCCAGTGCTCCCTGCCAGCGGGCTGGCTCTGCAGCCTGGCCCTGCCAAAGGCCTCAGTGCTCTCAGATGGAGACGCTGGGTGGCTCTCGGCACCCTGCAAGGACCGGGCACCCCACGGGGCTGCAGGGCCCCTCACCAAGTAGCACCCGCCTTCTTGGCCGGTTGCAGTGCAGCTTTCTCGCCAGGATGCTGGAAAGTCCTTTCTGCTTCGCTGCAGCGTGAGGATGGGAGCATTGCTTCCCGCTGAGCTACGCCAACCTGTTGCGCAGCTCCCTTCGCTGCACACATGCTCAGCTCGGCTTCGATGACTGCACCATCTAGAGGCTGCGCTGGCCTGCTCGGAGGAGCCCTGGCTCCGGCTCAGCCCAAATCTCCCCGCTTTTCCCCTGCAAGAAGAGAGCTCAGCCCCTGGGAGGGCTTCATCCTGCCGGGCAGGAGAAAGGGGCTGGAGAGTCATCCCCTCTGGGTGGAAAACCTTGCTTTCCTCGCGACTTTCCTGTAGCAGGGCCATCTCTGCTCCTGCAGGGATGTCGGCTTCTCCGCATTTGTGTGTTGGTTTTTTTTCTGGGTGTCAATTCTCATGAAGCCAATTTAGCAGAAGATGTGAAGTGAGAACCCAGGGAAGGTCAAAGCCTACCATGGAAGGGCACGGGAAGGAGCTGTAGGGTTTGTCAGGGTTTACCCTGCTGATACAGTGTAAGCCGGGGATCTGGACAGAGAGAGGGAATGAAATTCTTCGGAGACAACGTGAGATTTAACTTATCAGTCACTGGCAACCCTCCTTGGAGGGCTGGAGAGCTGTAGCAAAGGGAAGAACTGAGGAAGTGACTCTGTGCATCCAAGGCTTTCTGTGGAGCAGTGAAGGCAAACTTAAGAGATTGCTGGTGACCAAAGTTTTCCATTTCGCAAGAGGCACAAGTAGTCGATAGGCAGGCTGCGGCAGGGAGCAGCCGGGGAAGCTGTGCATGCGCGCAGTTTACTAGATGCCGCCTATTTGTGGGGGACCGGTGCCTGCCATCTGCACCCTGTGCTCGGGCACGTTTCTGAGAGGTTCTAGGAGGGGGGGGGAGGGGAGGTGTCCCAGCCTCAGGAGTCACCTCTCTGCAGCCCAGAGGAGGTGCCTGGCAAAGCCCTCTGCAGTGCCAGCAGCATCTGATGGCCAGGGGAGCCGGCGGGATGCTGTGTCCAGACCACTGGAGGCCTGGCATCCCAGGGGTGAACTGTGTGTTTCTACCTTCCTCCTCTGCCCGCTGCCTTTGAAAGCGGCCAGGCTCCTCCCAGAGTGCTCCTTGCCCTCTGGCAGCAAGGAAAGCCTGATGCTGGCATTGCCATTCCCTGTCCTCCCTTTACTTGGGCGTTACAGTGTGAGTCACTGGTCCTTACCTTGTCTTCCCCATTTCCCAGAAGGTAGGGCCAGTCTAAGCAACGGGAAACCATCAAACCGCAGCTTGGGAGGTGGACTTCTTTAGCGAGACCCTCCAGATCCTTCCCACCCACCTGCCCCGGTGCCGGCAGTGCCACCGACCCTGGAGATGCTGCTGGAGGCGCTGGCTTGCCCCGCGCAGCGGGTACCCCGCGCCGGGATGCTCTGACGTCATGCAGAGACAGCTGCTTCGTGGCGCCGGTGGGGCCTTGTCAGAACAAAGCCTGCGAGGGAAGAGCATCCAGCTAAATCGCTGGGAAAGCGAGAAGAAAGGGAAACACGGAGAGCAAATGAACCTTACAAGAGAATAAATACCCCCTCCCCAACACACACACGCAGCAACCTGGCTGCCGTCTGCTGCAAGGAGTTCAAAGGCTCTTCTGTTCTCTCTCTCATCAGCTCTGGGCTCCACAGGAGAAGCAGCAGCCCGGATTTGGGCAGCAAATGCTAATAACACAGATGTTCTGACAATTCGCTTGTTTCTACAATTAAAAACAAAAAGATCCTCAAAACCCAAATGCAAGGAAATGAGCACATTAAAGAACTTCTCCTCTGCATGCCTACCGCGTAATGAAGGGCTGCAGGTTTGCGGGGGAAGGGGCTGGGAGGTTTCAGCCCGATCCGGAGCGTAAGCGGGATGCTGCGGGAGAGGCGCATCCCCCGGACCGCGCCGCGCTGGCGAGCGCAGCCGGGAGATGCGCTGGCCATGGGATGTGGGCGGCCGACCCCCACACCAGGATCGGCGGAGGGGCTGAACGGCTCGGGTGGGCCCTGCCTGTCTTGCCTGTGGGACGCTTGTTGCCGAATTGGGAGATTGTTTTTATTACTGTTTTAACTCTTTTTTTAACCTTGTTTTTCTCTCGGCTGCACTTTCACTCACTCATTAATTTTGGTATTTTTCTCACGGTATATAACCCCTGTCACGGCTGCCATGGCAACAGGAGGGAATGTGCTCAGCGCTAAAATATCCTCTCAAAAATAACAAAAATAAGACAACAGAGGCAGCTTCTGTGGGCTGCTGCAAATGCAGATCTGGCCCGGCTTTGTGGTGACGGAGGATGAAAGATCCTGCAAGCCGGGGAAGCCCCTGAGCTCTGGTCCTCCCATGGCGCTCAGCCCACCTCGCATCTCAGGGACGCATGGGTTCCATCATTGCCACGCTGGAAGCTCCTCCTGGGACGGACCCTTGGGGCTGAGCGTCACAGACCTCCTCGTCCAGCCTTGAAAGCTCATCCCCTTCCTCAGGGACCACCATCCCCAAAATATCACTGCAAATGAGGAGGAAATACGGGTATAAGCTAGGAGAAGGGGGTGAGGGTATTGCTCAGGGGGGTTTGCTGGTCTCCGGTGGGTTTTCAGTCCACATGTGGATCCCTGGGTCGAGGAACAAATGGTGTTGTGAGGTCCCCAGAGTCAGGAGCTGCAGCCAGCATGGTGGCACGAATGGCGGGGCTTGTCTCACAAACCTGTTGTCTTTTTCTGACAGGGTTACTGGTCTGGTTGAGAAAGGCAATTGTGTTGATACAGTACACTCGGATTTCTCCGAGGCATTTGAGTTACTTCCACCTGACATTTTGATTAAAACTTGCATTATAAGGAATTAACAGGGCACATATTAGACGGATTAAAAATGCTTCCCTAGCAGATCTCAGAGGTAGTTGCTAATGGGTAGATATCAGTAAGTAGCGCTATTTCTACCTACCTCCCCCCGGGGACCCGTTCTTCGTCCACTGCTATTAAACATTTTTATCAATGATGGAGATGAAGATATGAAATCTTTGCTGGTAAAGCTTGAAGATTACACCGAGAATGATGAGATAGAAAGGAACGAGGACGGTTTCATGCTGAATCACCTGGTTAAATGGTCAGGGTGCATCTGAATACAAATAAACACAGGAATATATCTGGAAATGAAGCTTGCATGTTAAGCCTGCAGGCTAGATCTTGGAGAGCAATGACTCTAGGCATGCCTATACAGGGTGGAGATATGAAGCCTGGCTTTTAACCAGCAACCAAGGGAGCTCATTTGAAGCCCTCCCACGAGTATCTGCCTCATCCAGTGATGCAGATTTGTCCGTGGAAGAGGAATCAGGGATCAGCGTGAACAGGTACCCCAAAATGAACTTGGTGCGCCCTGCTGTGGGTGTCTGAAAGGGGAGCGCTAGTAAATAGTTCACTGCTGGAGCGCCGCATCTGGCACCCACACTCAGAGGAAGGCAGGGAAATACCAGGAGAGCTTGAAGGAGCACCGCAGACCTGACCACAGGCTGGAAAGCCAGGCCTAATGATGTGATGCTCGTTAAAAAGTATGTTGTCAGGTGATCTGAGGGCCTGGCCTATGTCCTCCCACGTGGAAAAGATAGTGGGGAACCGTTAAATCCCACAGAAAGGTGTAACAAGAGCAGGGCTGGAGCTGAAGAGAGGCAGCTTCAGCCCTGAATTGAAAGCCAGTGTCCTAGTGGTGAAAGCATTTGAAGGTTGGAAGAGCTTTTCTCAGGGAAATGACGGGCTCACAGCATTGCTCAAGCTTTTGTAGAGAGATTAGATCTCTTTTTTAAAAAGAAACCATTTAAACCAGCTTCTGGGAGCAACTCTGAGGCTGACATGCGAATGGGCTGAGGGGAGTGACCTCCCCTGGCCTCACAGGGGCCCAATCGTCCACCTCATCCCTTCCCTTCACAGGCCATTGGGAACAGATTGTCTGCAGTGCCCTGCAATTATTCAAGCAATGATTAATCAATCTCTTGCTTCAGGGTTCGGGCGGACTTCTGCAGAGAACAGGAAGGTTTCTCCAATCTCCACCCATCGTCTGCGGCACCAGAGATTTCTTCAAGTAGAAACAGCAGAGCACCAGAAATGAAACCCCGCTGGCAAATTGAGCTTTGTTGCTCAAAGCCCGAGCTGATCTTGGGATTCAGAGGACTTGAGAGGAGCTTCCCAGAGACTATCAGACTATTGGAAACCCATGGGGATGCTCAGCTTCCCCGGGCTGTGAGCCACCCCCAAGGGGCAGCTCCTGCCGTTCCCAGCACCATGCCCATGCCAGGGACCTGGGCTGCGGTGGCCTCCTTCCCATCCCCTGCCTGTGGCGCTCTGTTTATTCCCCCACAGACTCAAATTCTTCCTCATGGGGCTTAGCACGGGGGCTCCTGGGTAGGAAGCAGTGAGCCGTGCTATGCATGAGGTGCGGGGGGTCCTTTCGCCCCCTCCACTGCCTCCCCATCCCTATACCCCTGGACCTGGCAGGGTGCAGGTCTAGCAGCAGGCACCTCAGCCATGCCTGGACAGGACACTGTTGGGTTCACGTCCTGCTAGTGCAGGAGCTGCTGAGGGTCTGGCAGAGCTGGCCCAAAGGGAGGAGAGGCTGGAGAGGAGCAGGAAGAGGGAAGGTCTCTGGAAGCACAGCTTTGCAAGGAATCAGCCAAATCTACCACGTCCCTGCTGCTTTCTAAGCTGGCCTCACCTCCTCTTGGGGATCTGCTATTCATACCTCCTCCACAAGGAGAATTACACCCATTTCCTGCTTTTGTTAGGGTCCAATGGTCTCCTGCTTGTAAGCCCACCTCCAGCCAGCCTCCAGCTGCTACTGGGAGGTGGTCCAGCCCTGGAGACAGTCTCTGAGAGCAGGCACCCATGAAAGGAGGTTTCCACATTCTCAGAACAGGAGTTGTCTGCTGTTGGGGCAGCTGTGACCTCTCCCCACGAGATCCTGCCTTTTGGCTGCAGTCTAGGGGAGCCAGGAGGAAACTCGGGGAGAAGAGACCAGATCAGACCTGCCCCGCCCGACATGACTTACACGGGGGACGGGAGACACAACAGCAGGAAACTCAGCTCACGCTCTGACTTGCCCACAGAGACTGGGCTGGGCAGGAGAGGAGCTGTTCTGCGTACAGAGGAAGGGAGAGGCTGGGCTCCCCTCACCCCCACTCCTGGCAGGGCAGACATTGTCTCGGGGAGCCCTGGCCAGCTGTGCTGTCAAGCATGCTTCTGTAGGGCTCAGGGTTGCATCAGGGGTGGGCATCACGGCAGGGCGGGTGCTGGGTACCCACTGTGGGGCAGGGATCATGGCGGGGGCAGACAGACCATGTGCATGTGCACCAGAAGATGGAGAGCTCAGGGACGACGTGGGCTTGGCAGGAGATGGCAGGGACAGACTGAGAGGCGGGGGCCCAACACAAGGTTAGTGGATGGAGACAGTAAAGGAGAAGGGAGGTGGAGGACAGGGACCCCAGGGTGCTATGAGCATCAGCAGGGTAGAAACAAGATCACTGTGGGTACGGGGGCAGGATCAGGCAGCCCTGGCACTGGGACCTCATGGATAGGGGGGACCAGGGCAGCATGGGGTGGGGATGGAGAAGCACTGAGGCCATGCAGGAAGCATCTGGTGGGAGGTCAGTGTGCTGCCTGCTGGGGCTGGCATGTGGCCTCCCTGCACCACGAGGCAGGAGCACAGGCAGAGGCTTGGGGCCAGCGAGGGGCTGGGGTGGGAGGTGATGGCAGTGGTGGACCTGTGTGGCCTTTGCAGCCGCTGGGATGGAGGTTGAAGAGTTGTGTTTGCTCTGACAGGATCGTGCTGTCCCTTTATCTCTGCTCTTTGTTTGCTCTGTAATATCCCAGAGCCAACACTCTTCCAGGGCAAAATCCAGAGACACCTGAGTGAGACTCCAAGGGGAACACAGTGCTAAACAAGTGACAAACAAGCTGAGCTCTACTGAAGTAGTCTAACTGAGACCCTCTCACAAGGGATGCAGCTCCCAGCAGTGGGAGCCCTGCACAGCAGGGCTGGCCACAGTGGGCCTGATCCAGCTCCATGCAGAAGTGGCATATCCCTAGGGAGAGAAAGAGCCTGAACTAGGAGGTCTGCAGGTCTGGAGCGTGGGATCCTTGTGTTGGGATCTTCACGTGGGGCTGGGGCACATGGGTATGGTGGCTGTGCCGGGGTGCCTGTGCTGGTGTGGGGATCAGCTGGACCTGGGATGCAGTGGGTGGCATACTGGGGATGGGATACATGTGGTGAGCACCGCTGTGCTCTGTACCGGGGCCCACCATTTACACTCCCTGCTCGTGCCCAGGTGCCAGGATGATGGACACACCACTGACACAGAGTGCACAGCACGTCCTGCTTCCCCTTGCCCCTGAGCATCACCGCCCCAGGCTGGGATCCAGTATGGGTCTTCACCCCTCTTGCTCCTTGATAAAGTACTTCTGTCCCCAAAGCTCAGGAGACCCCCCTGGCCCGTGCAGCAGCGTGTCAGCCGGTTTGCTTGGTGCCACGCAGGTGAGTGTGCTCTCCACACAAGCAGGAAGGCCAAGGAGGCAGAAGAGAGGTGGCAGGGCTGTGTGGGCATGGTGGCGAGACAGCTTTGGGGCAGGTTCATGAGGAGCTGTGCGCAAGATGTGTTCAGGGAGACTAGACTTTGCCCGTCCTGGTAAACAAATAGCATCGATTGCTCCAAAGCAATAACTGACTCAGTCATCCGTTTCTCTTGCTAACAGACACAACCTGCAGGGCCCTGAACTTTTGTATATTTATTTTAGGACAAAAGCATTAAAGGGAAAATATCAAACAACAAATAATCTACATGCATACTGGCTTCCCAGGCATTCTCTGCTCCCCAGGGCATGCTGGCAGGTACAGCCTGTGCTGGTGAGTCCCAGATCACATAAGCATGTCTGCCTGTCCCCAAGCCCACAGCAAGATTGTCTCTAGTCCCTCCACATCCACCGTTCATCCAGCGTCTCAAAGTAGAACAACCCACTCTGGGTAGTTTTCCTCCAGGAGGTGAGGCTTTCTTCAGACTCGTTTGCTGCACTGGCCCTTGCATTTATTTTTCCCCTTCAGATGGGCCCTGTGGGTCCTGGGGACTTGAGGATTTGTGCAGCACCTTATTGGCAGGGTGCCCTTTGAACATCTATAGCATCTCCACATAATCCTCTAGAACGTTCCTTTGTAGGTTGTCTTTCATGCCACACGATTGCCAGCGTGCAGCCAGTTAGAAATGAATTAGAAAAGCCCTGTGTTGGTGGGCTTTGTCTGAGGGGGGAATTTTCAGCCTGGAGGATGGCTCCTTTGGCCTCAAGCCTGCTGAGGTCACCAAAGTGCCCAGCTTGGGGTAGCCCCAGGACCACTGACCTGGTCCAATGCTCACCAGCAGCCCAGTCACTGTCCCACCAGGAGCTCCAGCTTCAGCAGCAATCGCTGACGCTTGCAAACAGCCTTATTTCATCTCCAGAGGAAACTCTTCAAAGCCACCCAAGCACTTTGATTTGGGAAAGGTTTTCATTCCTATAAAGGTAAGAAAAGCTCCCTTGTCACGGTGCAAGGGCCCCCGAGGGGCACCGCAGCCCACGTGCATGTGAGCCTGGCAAGCAAGGGCGTGAGACAGCAAGGCAGGCAAACAAGTCCATGGCCACTGCTGGCAGTGTGCGTCACTGGCGGCCTGGCACAGGACAGGAGCTGGCCCTGCACTGCTGGAACCGGACCCTGCCCTCTGCCAGGGACAGCGATGATGTGGGGTCACCCAGAGATAGGCTGTCTCAGCCCCTGGGAAATGGGGTGGCCACCTCCAAGCACTCGGGACAGGGCTTGTGATGTGTGATGGGGAGGTGTCTCCTTGCCAGGGTCCGGGAGGGAGGCGAGCAGCACGCCCAGCATGGCCTTTTGTAGGGATCACGGTGCGGTGGCCCAGGTGCTGCACCCAGCTCTGGGCTCTGCTGCCCAGGGGGTTGTTTTGGAAATGGGTGGAGTGTGTCCGGGTTTGAGAGCTGTGAAATGAGAAAGTGCAAGAGGGACAGATTGATGGGATGGGCTGAAAGCGGGGTGTAAAGGGCCACGTGGAGACTTGGAGAGGGTAGGGCCCAGGCTCTCGGGGCAGTCTGTCTGGCTCTAGGGAATGATGGGGACAGTCATGACCATGGGGGCGACCTTCTTCCTGTTACCCTCCCTGCGGCCAGAGCCTTGCCCCAGCCTTCCAGCCTCGTGGGGCAGTCTGTCTGGCTCTAGGGAATGATGGGGACAGTCATGACCATGGGGGCGACCTTCTTCCTGTTACCCTCCCTGCGGCCAGAGCCTTGCCCCAGCCTTCCAGCCTCGTCCTGGCCCAGAGTAATCAAGGCTTTAATCACAAGAGGCTTTGAGCTGCAGGATCTAGGGGCCAAGAAGAAAAAGCAATCTTGGTGTCCAGGTCTTCTCCATAGCAAAAAGTAAAACTAATGTCCTTAGACAACTTGGAAGGGAGGTTAGGATAACGAGATCCCATCCATCCAGCTGAGGTCCCTGGCAAAACCACCACGACCCGGCCAACAGGCAGCAAGGAAAGCCTTTTGGAAATCAAGATATCCCAAGCCTGAGTATGGAGGTGGCTCTGTTGGAGGGATGTCACAGGGAACTGCAGCCTTTGGTAAAAGCTGGAGGAAAGTTAATTCGGTGCTGCATGGCACGAAACAGTGGTCTCTCCCACCCAGCAAATTCAATGGCGTTGTGCATGAGACGTGAAAGCAACACAAGTGGAGCCAAGCGTGGGAAGTGCCACTGGGGTTAGAGCGGGCTGTGCATGCAGATACACATTGTCAAGCAAAGGGGTAGATGAGCAGAGAAAGGAAAAACACTGGAGAGTGTTGGCCTGGCTCGCAGCGAGACATTTTTAGTGAACCTGTTCGCATTACGTTTTGCTCACAAAATTAAATCTCTTGGCTTGATTACAGCAGTGTCACTTGGGCCTGAAGTGGGCTGAAGAGCCGCATGCAAAGGGCATTGTGAAGTGGCGCAAGGAGCTGGTTGGCCCCTCATTAGTGGTGAGAAAGGTGAAGAGGGCAGCGTGCTGGTGTCCCCAGGGTGCTCTGTGATGGGAGGTGGCAGCACGGAGAGGGAGGACGCAAGGCACAGCCAGCACACAGGCTGCTGAAATGCAAGTGGGACGGGACCCTGTGCGCCGCCCCTGCTCCCCTACTCTTGCCCCAGCCTTCCAGCCTCGGCCTGGCCCAGAGTAATCAAGGCTTTAATCACAAGAGGCTTTGAGCTGCAGGATCTAGGGGCCAAGAAGAAAAAGCAATCTTGGTGTCCAGGTCTTCTCCATAGCAAAAAGTAAAACTAATGTCCTTAGACAACTTGGAAGGGAGGTTAGGATAACGAGATCCCATCCATCCAGCTGAGGTCCCTGGCAAAACCACCACGACCCGGCCAACAGGCAGCAAGGAAAGCCTTTTGGAAATCAAGATATCCCAAGCCTGAGTATGGAGGTGGCTCTGTTGGAGGGATGTCACAGGGAACTGCAGCCTTTGGTAAAAGCTGGAGGAAAGTTAATTCGGTGCTGCATGGCACGAAACAGTGGTCTCTCCCACCCAGCAAATTCAATGGCGTTGTGCATGAGACGTGAAAGCAACACAAGTGGAGCCAAGCGTGGGAAGTGCCACTGGGGTTAGAGCGGGCTGTGCATGCAGATACACATTGTCAAGCAAAGGGGTAGATGAGCAGAGAAAGGAAAAACACTGGAGAGTGTTGGCCTGGCTCGCAGCGAGACATTTTTAGTGAACCTGTTCGCATTACGTTTTGCTCACAAAATTAAATCTCTTGGCTTGATTACAGCAGTGTCACTTGGGCCTGAAGTGGGCTGAAGAGCCGCATGCAAAGGGCATTGTGAAGTGGCGCAAGGAGCTGGTTGGCCCCTCATTAGTGGTGAGAAAGGTGAAGAGGGCAGCGTGCTGGTGTCCCCAGGGTGCTCTGTGATGGGAGGTGGCAGCACGGAGAGGGAGGACGCAAGGCACAGCCAGCACGGCTCTCGGGGCAGTCTGTCTGGCTCTAGGGAATGATGGGGACAGTCATGACCATGGGGACGACCTTCTTCCTGTTACCCTCCCTGTGGCCAGAGCCTTGCCCCAGCCTTCCAGCCTCGTCCTGGCCCAGAGTAATCAAGGCTTTAATCACAAGAGGCTTTGAGCTGCAGGATCTAGGGGCCAAGAAGAAAAAGCAATCTTGGTGTCCAGGTCTTCTCCATAGCAAAAAGTAAAACTAATGTCCTTAGACAACTTGGAAGGGAGGTTAGGATAACGAGATCCCATCCATCCAGCTGAGGTCCCTGGCAAAACCACCACGACCCGGCCAACAGGCAGCAAGGAAAGCCTTTTGGAAATCAAGATATCCCAAGCCTGAGTATGGAGGTGGCTCTGTTGGAGGGATGTCACAGGGAACTGCAGCCTTTGGTAAAAGCTGGAGGAAAGTTAATTCGGTGCTGCATGGCACGAAACAGTGGTCTCTCCCACCCAGCAAATTCAATGGCGTTGTGCATGAGACGTGAAAGCAACACAAGTGGAGCCAAGCGTGGGAAGTGCCACTGGGGTTAGAGCGGGCTGTGCATGCAGATACACATTGTCAAGCAAAGGGGTAGATGAGCAGAGAAAGGAAAAACACTGGAGAGTGTTGGCCTGGCTCCCAGCGAGACATTTTTAGTGAACCTGTTCGCATTACGTTTTGCTCACAAAATTAAATCTCTTGGCTTGATTACAGCAGTGTCACTTGGGCCTGAAGTGGGCTGAAGAGCCGCATGCAAAGGGCATTGTGAAGTGGCGCAAGGAGCTGGTTGGCCCCTCATTAGTGGTGAGAAAGGTGAAGAGGGCAGCGTGCTGGTGTCCCCAGGGTGCTCTGTGATGGGAGGTGGCAGCACGGAGAGGGAGGACGCAAGGCACAGCCAGCACACAGGCTGCTGAAATGCAAGTGGGACGGGACCCTGTGCGCCGCCCCTGCTCCCCTACTCTTGCCCCAGCCTTCCAGCCTCGGCCTGGCCCAGAGTAATCAAGGCTTTAATCACAAGAGGCTTTGAGCTGCAGGATCTAGGGGCCAAGAAGAAAAAGCAATCTGGGGCATGCTTTTGCATGCTGCCCTGGGGGGCAAAGCCCTGGGGATTCAAAGCCCGTCAAGCTGAGGCAGGGCTGGTCCCAAGTGAAAGCTCAGCTGTTGGCCCTTGTACAAAACCCACTCCACTTCAGTGTGGCCCCAGGCCCCAGTTGTGATGGTGCAACTAAGGAAGGCATAGGAGATACGGGGCGGACAGGGCATGTAACACCATCGCTCCACCACATCAGCCCCGCACGGTCACCAGCACAGGATCCTCTGGTGATGTGCGTGGTCCATCTTGGGGATGCCTGAGAGTGCACGTGCCTCATCGAGCACCAAGAGGCTCCTGAGCTGCCTGCAGTGGCTGTTTTAGCTGGGCTGAAGGGACAATTCCCAGGCTGGGCAACATGTTCCTCTTCCCTGCCCTTCTTTTGCTCTTTGTGACTCCATGCCTACAGTATTAGCATCCTGTGAGACACCAGACAGGCCCAGCTTAAAGGGGGTGCAGTTAAATCGGGGACACTATTGAGTTTGAAGATTACATTGGTGGAGCAAGAGAGGGCAGGGTGAGGTAGGAGTGAACTGGAGAGACGCTGGGAGTGATGGAAGGAGCACAGGAGAGCCTGGGAGACCTGTCCTACTTTTTCAACATTTCCGGGGGGGGGGTTGTGTCCCTCCTGATTTCTTGTCCTCAGGCCCCTTGGCATATGCTGTGGGAAGTTGCAGTGGGGATTTTCAGACCAGCGTCCCTCCAGACCAGCCTGCAGTCTCACCGTGCAAATGCTCCAGAGAAAGGTGTATGAATGCCCTGGGGCAAAAGGCAGGCAGAGGAGGCCCTTGAGGGAGGTGCTTGCTCTTCTTTCTGCCAAGAAAAGCCCAGGGCAGAAACATTCATCTGTGCTGGCTGCCTGCCTGTACCCCCACCTCATAACAACAGGGGGCTCAGCAGGGCTGGTTTGGGGGCACAGCGAGCTCCAAAGGACTGGAGTGGGCAAAGAGGTACTCTCCGAGCATCAGGACCTCTGCTGATGTGTCCTGAGGGCCTGAGGTTCCTTGCAGGGGGCTTTGTCACAAAAGGCACTATAGAAAAGTCTTTCTCAGCTTTTTTTGGGGGTGGGTTTTTTCAGTCTGAGTCAGGTATTTAAGGCCCCATGGACCTTTCCACACCGCTCCACCTAGTTAGGAAAGTGGGAGGGGAGGAAGTGGTGAAACAGATCCCATAATACATTTTTGTTTTGCAATTCTATTGTTAGCACTGAAAAAATATAACCCAAAACAGCATCAATGGAAGGCAGCACGCCCAATCCCTGTTGGCGAAACCAGCCCAGTCGGAGACACCCTGGCTGGCTTCTGGGGACTGATGGCTATTTGGTCATTTGGGTGTTTGGTTTATGTTCCTTGTATTTCAGCCTGGTTTTATAAGGAAATGAGGTGACTTTAGCTCTTGGCTGATTCCACCAATGGGGGTGAGCTTTGCAGGATTTACCTTCCTTGAGGTGTCCCCAGAATCGGTGGCTGGATATGGGG
The DNA here is from genome assembly GCF_000699105.1 of Pygoscelis adeliae. Taxonomy (NCBI): domain Eukaryota; kingdom Metazoa; phylum Chordata; class Aves; order Sphenisciformes; family Spheniscidae; genus Pygoscelis; species Pygoscelis adeliae. Next base: position 336,481 of record NW_008825302.1, on the reverse strand, counting down.
AGGTGCAAAAGGTGCCCTGAAGGAGGAAAAGATACAACATGAGCAAATGGCAACCTCCTCCGTGGCTGCCAGCATCTTCCCGGCACTGCAGCACCCCTGAGACACGGTGCTGGCGGCAGGGGCCAATTCTCAGTCAGGGGCCGGATCCTGATGTGCAGATGTGCAGAAACACTGGGGATGGAGCTGCTCAGTGCTCCCACAGCCTCTTCCTTGACTGTGCATGAACAGTAGGTTCCCTTCCGTGCTTGAATGTGCTCCTTCCTCCCAGCAAGCACTCCCTTGTTTGTGCAGAGCATCCGTGCTGGGTGCAGCGTCTTGGGGAAATTAAGAGGGAAGTGACCCTTCAGAACACAGGGGCAAAGCCGCATGCCCTGGGCTATGCTGGGTCTGACCTGCTGCTGTTAGTGTGAGTGCCAGCAGCTTGGCAGAGTCTAAACCCCTCTGCTGATAAGGGTCCTGCTCTCCCCAAGGCCCTGGGGGTCTGCTCACAGCTTCAGTGGCAGCTCTGCCTGCTGCCAGCCCCTCCATCCTGGCCCCAAACAGTGCCTCCTGTTGCATGGGCACAACCTGTGTGTCCGTGAGGGGACCAGACCTACAAATAACCTGGCCTAGAAAAGAGGAGCTGCTTGGGTGATGTGAACTCATTTGAAGTGGCTGGATATGGCAGCTCAGTAACCCCTGCTCTACGAGATTTCCAATTACGTTTGTGCATAATTGTTTCAACCATTTCCTCATGCTGAAGCAAAGTTTATTGGTTTGTAATCCCTAGCACACCCCGGGGCCTTCTTTAAATTGTAGGCCCAGCATTTACTGCCCCCGGTCCAATAGTTGGAGGATGTGAATTTGTGTGTTATTGCTAAGAGCTTAGTCACTTGGTTTCTAGCTCTTTGAGGACTCCAGATGTGTCATCCGGGCTCGGGGATTTGCTACCTTTTGTGCGTTCCAGCATCATGGCTTTGAATCCTCCATCTCTGCCTTTTGCTTCCCCGCCTGAGGAGGATGAATTTGGGAACACGGCTCCCTGCTCCTGCACGACCATTTCATTTCGGGATGCCCCCCTGTTCGGCCAGGTGGTCCCACAGCTCCACCACGTTTCCTCCATGCCCCCATCCCCAGCAGGCTCCCCTGTGCACGCGTTGCATTGGCTGTGTGTGCTCTCAGCCATCTCTGCCTCCCAATTTCCATCCCACGTTTTACCCGCTGCATTTTCTCCTTCTTTCTTTCTGTTAGCTCTCTGGAGGTTAATATCTATTTTCTCCACAGAATTTGGCTCAAACAATCTCATGCATCTGCCAATAAGAGCAATATGAACCTTCCCTGTTTCTTTTCCCAGTTGTTCCCAAAGAACTGCTAAGTAGGCTCGAGCCCGAGTCCCATCACATTGCACACTGCCACATTCGGGTCTCTGCCTTTTCCACAGCTCTGCAGGACCAGGCTTGAGCCTCCTTCATCTCCATCCCCCACTCCTAGGACACGTGTCACGGTGAGAACTGCCCTTCCTTCGATCCCAGGCATGGCAGCTTTAATCACCTGCCTCCATGTCTCCGGGATTGCTCTGTGGGAGTCACACCACCCCTGAGAGGCAGGATCAGAGGCAGAGTCACGAGCAGGGACTGAGATTAAACCCTGTTCTGGCTTGTGACAGACCTACAGGGAAGGACAGCCTAATGGGAACCTCCACGGGAAGGGAAAGGGCATGCCACCCTGCTCAGGGAGAGGGCTTGGGCTCATGCTGATGCTCGGGCAAGTGTAACCTTTGGGAATGCATAAATGATGTGCCCTGTGTGCCCTTCCAGCTGAGGTGGCACGGCGAGGCTTTGGAATTGGGTGCGCGGGGATGCACAGGCATGGAAGGTGGTATCCCCCGGCATGGACAGTACTGGAGCAGCAAGCTGATACCCTGGCAGGAGCAGCTCCTTCAACTGCTGTTTCCTCCCACCTCCACCTGCAGCCTCCTCTTATTTTACAGGCGCTGCCAGAGCCTGCTTGCCTTCCGCTCCACATGCCCCTCTGCAGAGACCATGCCACATGCCCAGGGGACTGCTCCCAGCAGGATTTTGCGATCTTTCCCCGTGACTTTCCCATTTCCATAAGCCTTTGTGGAGGGATGGGAAGTGCTGAGCTTCAGGACAGCCTGCCAGCAGTCAGGAACCTGTGCCGGGTGGAGGGCTCCCAGGAAGGGAGGCTCGCTGTGTTCAGCACAGACAGATTGCTTGCAGAGCACCAGTGTCTTCAGCCAGAGGAGAGGGACATTGCGGACCATCAGTGTCTTGCCATGATTTCTGCTGATGAGCATCTGAGTGCCTGGCCCCACCTGCACAGTCCAGGTCAGCGATGAGCTGTTGAACACACAAGCTTCCCACACCCTCGCAGACTGTCAGAAATTAGGAAAGCACCCCTGGCAACCCCCTCCCCGTGCCCTGTGGGGTCATGCCTGGGGAGACACAATATGTGATGGAGTAACAGAAAACTGGGAACGTGTCTCCACAAAAGTCCCAGTGAGGCTTGGGAATGTGGTGCCAAGAAGCCACCTGTGAAGGCCTGCACACTTGGGACCACTGGGAGCGTGGACAAGTGGCTTCTTCCACAAGCCCCAAATTCTGGTGGTGCTGTCCACACTGGGATGAAGAAAGGCTATCTTGTGTTAGACCTGCTGCGGCTCTTAAGAAAACAGAAGGGAGAAATTTTGGGATCCAAGCAGCAGCAGATGTGATGGAGCAGCAGCACCAAGGGGAGATGTGTGCCGCCAGCACCAGCACCAGCTTCCCCCTGCTCCAGAGATGCTTCACCCTGCTTGATCTGGGGATCCAAGGCCCCTCTGGCCTCCTCTCAACAGCACCCCGCTGTCCAGCTGCCTCCCCGCTGCGAACTCAGCCCTGCGCCATGCTGATCTGTCAGGCAGGAGGAGGGATCAGGCCAGGGCATCTTCCCAGGGCTGCCAGGTTTGGCACCCCAATGACCTCTCCCAGGTCGCCACTATCCCTGGCCGCCGGCTGCTGTGGGAACAGGCGGCTCCATCCCCAGCCTCTGCCCCAGCCACCTCCATCTCTTTGCAGCTGTGAGCTGAATGGCACTGTGGATGGATGCTTGGGTGGGCTGAGCCATCTATCCAGGCTAGAGCTCCCCGTGCTCTCCTCCACGGACAAAGCCTCTTGAGTGGCTCCGAAGTTGCAGGAGCCCTGAGCACCCTGGCCAGGACACAGCCTTCCTTCAGTTGTGCGTGTAGCATCTTCAGACAGGGATCTCTTCTAAGAGACAAGGCCACCACAGGGGCCCTGCAGAGCTTCCAGGGCAGGACACACATGGCTGTGCCATGATGCTGCCCAGGCAGAGAAGAATAGCAGCAGCAGGCCTGCACACAGTTATGCAGTAATATCCAAATCTGCTTACTGTCTGCCGCTGTGATTGAAGGAGTTTCTGTAATAATGTATTAGCTAAAGCTTCCAGATTATCCCAAAAACATCAGCTTTAACAAAGGGGTAATGCCTCTTTAATCCCCGCATGATCCCAGTTCCCAGTCTCTGCAGGACATTAATTCACGGCTAATACACAGACTCCAGGCGGGCTGCTAATGTGGGCTGCATCCGAGGCCAAAGTCAGCCGGCCGCACGCTGCTCCTGCTTCGCCAGGCCACCGCTTTGTTCCCCCTGCTCCCTGGGAGCAGCTGAGATCTCCAGCCTGGCCCCAGTTTCTGTGCTTTCTGGCCCCCACACAGGTCTAACACTCCTGGCTTTGGCCGGCTGCAGTAGGTCGATACAGGATGCTCCCCTCTCCCCTGCATCGTGAGACAGGCAGGCTCTCGATGCTGGGTGTTGGACATTGGTTCCTCACCCCCACATCCCTGGAGGAGGACAAGCCGGTGTAATCGGCTGCGGCTGGTTTTGTTGCACTTGGCAAACAGCTTCCTTGAGGCTTGCTGGCTGGAAATGCCATGGCCAGGGCTGACGGGGGCTGCTGGGTGAGTGCGGAAAGGTGCATCCCTTGCAAGCACGAAGACCTCAGCGGGGGGTTCACCCTGGTCCCACCCCTTGTGCCAGAGAAGCTGTTGTCTGTCTGCTCCTGGGAGCTGGTTTTTGGAGAAGGACGGTGCAGGCTGTTGGCGGACAGCAGCCTCCTGAGGGCCCAGCGAAGGCAGGGCTGCACATCCAAAACCTAGTGTGTGTGGAGACTAGCCGGGAAACAAGACAAGACAGGAGCTGGATGGACAAACCTAACAGCAGGTGGGGACCACGCGACGCCTGCCCCCTTCACCAGGACCTC
>NW_008825302.1:326559-332198 GCF_000699105.1 Pygoscelis adeliae | reverse complement strand
AGACTGTAAAACACTAAGGAAATTGCTGTTGTCATCCTGGAGTGCTGCAGTTGGAGCTGCTGAGCCCAGGCCTGCAGCTAAGCCTCCACTCCCGCCCCGTTACCAGCCCAGCCACGTACAGGATGAAGCCAGTTCAAGGAGAGGTCCCTTGTGAAACAGCTTCTCAGCCTCCTCCTTCTGCACCCTGTTCTTGTTCTCCTCCAGGCCCAACTCCATGAGCAGAAGAAGGGGCTATAACTGAAAGTGATGATGGTGATGGTCCAAAATCTGCTTTATCAGAGAAGATATTTTGCCCTGCAAAACTATGGTCATCTGGTGGCAACATCTGGCTGATTCCAGTCAACTCTTCAGAAAGCTTTTTTTCTCCATGGCACAGAAAGTAATCCACCTCCATCCTGACCTGCTAGGGATGTGCACATGGGGCCATCTCTCTTGAAAACATTTGGTGGTGGGAGGGCAAGAGAGGAACCACAGGATTTTGTAGGTACGAGCACCCTGGGTGGAGAATGCCCCTTCCACTGCTCGTCCCTCTGTGAAGCTTGGGACAAGGCTACAGCGCAAAGCACAAGGCAAAAGGCAGAGGAAAACAACGCGTACCACAGCAGCTAAGGCATCAGAGATGGTGGCTGTCCAGCCGCACATGTGTGGGATCCCTGGCCATGAAAACTTTGCAGTGGTGCTTTCCATCCCACTGGTCATTCCCTCACATAGCCAAGCCCCGGGATCTGCATCTACAGACTGCTCCAGAAGCAGTTGAGACACCTGTCTTGGAGGTACATGAGAATGTCACAAATTGTCTTCCAGAGGTGTCCATCTTCCCCACAGCCTATAAAGGGACAACTCAGAGCAGACTCAACAGGGAGGCAGTTTGAGCTGGCAGGGACGCATCCTACCCCATCTGCTGAGGCCAGTAGCCATCTGGGTGAGGACCTGAGCACAGTTCAGCTGCAACCTTTGGGCAGGCTTTTCTCAGTTTCCTCTTTTGATGTGTAAATCGGCAGCTACCTCAAAGAGCTTTGCAATGGCTGAATTCAGCAGGTGCCTTTGTCAGATTTTTCCTTTCTCACCAATTACCTTTCTGGTATCCACGGTTACTGCATCATCCTGCATCGGGAAGGTTTCTCTGCCTGCTCATCCGTCACCCGCCACCTGTGGGGTATTGCTCCAGACCCAGTGCTGCAGACACCCAGCTGCAACAAGAGCAGGAGGCTTGAGGGTCCTCAGGGAGAAGATCTTCCCTGGTTGCCTGTGATGCCTGACTGCCCTGAGATGCAGCCTGGCTTGCTGGGAACATGCAGGCACCTGCCCTGACCATGCTTCTGTTTCTGCCGCTCCACTGTGTGCATACAGACACTGGTGTTGCTGAGGCACCAGTGTTGGCTGAGCTCCTGAGGAAAGACACACATGGATCCATATGAAGGCATAAGGTGCCACCCCTGTGGGGATACCGTTTGGACATGCAGAGGCCAAATGCACTACAGTTTGGCAGAGATTGTGCCCTCAATTTTTCCTAGGCAACGTGAAGGCTCTTAGGTGGAGCCACACACAAGCAATGTGACTGTGAGACACCACCTTTGAACCTGGGTTCTTGCTACAGCTGGTGGTGTAGGCACAAACCAGGAGCCGTCACTGGTCATACTGGGAGCCTGATGGAGCCAGGACCTGAAACCAGCCCTCCCACTGTGTCTGGACCTGCAGTGAGTCAGTCACCTCCTGTCTGCTCTCTGCCATGCAGGCATTGGAGAGGCTGCTGCAACAGGTCCTTTTTAAGGTGGTTGCCCATGCCTGGGCATTCCCCAGAGCTGTGTCACTGCAGGGAAGATACCCGTGAGCTTGCACACACAGACACATGCACATGCATGCACACAGGTGTGCACAGAGTATGTGCAAGCACACATCCTATCATGGGGTGAGCGACAGAGGGTCCAGGGCAGCAAAACAGTTAGACCATCCTCCTGTTCAGCTCCTGGAGATGTCTCCAAGATTCATTTTGGCATCTGCTTTCCCAGCCTCTGTTTTCTCCCCAGCACTCAGTTCCCACACAGTTTCCGCAGCCGGTATTCTTGCGAATGTTGGTTAATGCTCCCCCTGCCTCTGATCTGGGTTTCTGATGCCAGCACAAGGAGCTGCAGCAACAAACATGGGCCGGTGCCAGCTCCTGAAAGTCTGGCTCTGACATACCGCACCTCAGCACACTCACAGGGAATCAGCCCCTGCAATCAGGTTGGGGGAGAGGGGATGGGGGGGGGAGCAGCACATGTTGATCCAGTCAGTGGAGCCAGAGGTGGGACACCCATGCAAGAAAGAGCCAAGGCTGTCAGAGAGGCTGGACTCGCCCTCCCCACCACGCTGCGGAGTGCAGGGCTTGCTTGCAGCCCGGCAGCCTGGCTCCGCACCAGGCCTGGGTCGGTGCAGCCGGCAGCCTGCATGCACTCCACGTGCAGGCGCAGTGCTCCCCGCTTGGGTTCCCAGCAAGCGTGACGCTACGCCTGGCCCCATGCCCCGGAGCTGCCTCCAGCAGGGCTCTCCCCCATGCCAGGGAATGCGTGATCCTTGCAGCGAGGACATCACATGCCAGGGAGACTCCAGCAGCCTGCGGAGGTTTAGGAAAGGCATGGGGCTCCCTGCAGAGAGCTACCCTGACAGGTTGGATAGCATTTTCCTGCAAGGCACCATTTCACAGCTACAGGGTGTTTTCTCCCCAGACACACGTACAGGAGGTGCACAGGCAGGCACAGAGGAGCAGGACGGGCACGCAGGGAGCTTGGATGCAGGCCTGGGAATATCAGGAGCCGAGCCAAGGGGCTGGCATGAGAAAAAGCGAGTCCAAACTGGGCACGGACACATGGAGGCTAGGAAGAGGAGGCAGCTTTGGCCTGATTAGAGATGGCATCTCCTAGGGGTGTGGGGAGGCAGGTCACTGAAATGCTTTCACACAGAGCCTGAGCATGGCCTCGATGGTGGTGCCTGTGCTAAATGGGGATGGATTTGTGACCCTGGAAGTTCACCTGTGCTTCTGTCTACAGCTCGTGACCATTTGGCTTGGGTCTCTTGCATTTCTAACCAAGCCATGCAGCTCCCCTCTGACATGGGGAGAGTCAACTGGACCTTTGGGCACGGGAACAGGGAGAGCCTGCAGGACCGCTGCCCCAGCACCCAGGAGTTTGGGGGTTAGTGATGGTACCTTTAGCACATTTCAGCTCCGTGCCATCACTCCTGCTGTGTAAGCAGCCTGCCACCCTAATTAGAAATACTTTAACGACAAATAAATGCCACATACCACCCACAGCAAGAGGGATTGGAAAGCTAAAAATACCCTCCCCTTACGGCTGCCAGCAAACCCCAGTGGGCCACCTGCTAGTAGAGAGCCAGAACCACCCAGAGCAGAGACAGGCACCCGCCGCACGCTAAGGTATATAAATGAATCTTGCAGTGTGACCTGGTGCTGCCAGCATGGGCTCCGTGGCACGGCCCTCGCAGTGGAGATGAGTGCCCAGGCAGCTCAGCCCAGCTGGCAGCTCCCCACACTGCCTCCAGACGCAGCGGGAGGTGCAGCTCCTGGGGAGACAGGCTTGGAAAATACCAGGGGGGTTATATCCTTCCCTGCCTCCTCCCCAGGGTGGCAGAGAGGAACCGCCAGGCCAGGGGGAAATGCATCAGCAAGGGCATTGGGACTGATGGCAAAGGGGCTGGGGAGCTGGTGGGGACACTGCTGTACTGGGGGGACATTGCTGGTGGGATAGGGGCATTGCAGTGGGGGCTACAGCAGAGGCGTTGCTGTAGAATTGGGGTGAGGACGTTTGCTCTGTTGGTGCAGCCTGTTCTGCACTGGAGGCAGATGAATATAGCACCAGCAGTGATAGAGGTGTAGGTATGACGGTGGGGAGATGCTCCTCAGCCTGCAACACCCTGGACAATGTATACCCAGTTCCAGATGGTGGAGATGGCACCTTCCCACCAGTGGCTGCAGGGAAGGGCCTCAGTGACCTGCAGAGACCCACGAAGCAGGGAGGCATGGGCAGCACGGGGAGACATGGAGGTGCAGATGGAGCAGGAGCTGCTGGTTCCAGCCCTGCATGGCACTCCCGTCCCCAGAAAGATCCTACAAACTCAACCCCTCCCCACCCTCCTCTAACCATTACTCATCAAAGTGCCCATAAAGAGCAAGGTTTGCTCCCTGCTTTGAAAGCTCCTGGACTCGCAGGGGTGGCTGATACAGACTGCAATTCCTCTGATCTCTGAGTAGGCAGCACCCCAGGAGCTGCGGGAAGCACAGGGGATGAGTATGCCTTCAGCTCCCCTTGCTCAGGTAAACACCTGGGACCTCAGGGAATGGATCTGGAGGGGAGCAATGGGCCACATGCTGCCTTTCATTCAACAAAATGGAAACAAGGGGTCCTGGAGGACACATCACAGTGTAAAGAGCATGAAACTAGGAAACATCTTGCAGCTCCCTGCCTGCCTAGCTCTGGAGAGATCTGCCCACTCAGCCCAAATGATGAGAGATGGAAAAGGAGCAAACCAGAAGAGCTTTGTCTCTGTTCCAACCCATCGGAGATTTGAAACTTGACAACAATGCAGGAGAGATTTTCACCCTATTGTTACAGATTATCAGTGCATGAAAATGCCTGCCACACTTTGCACCAGACCCACGGAGCAAACCTGTTCTGAATGTCCATGTTGAGAAAATGCAAGCAAGCCCCAGTGAGCAGAATGCGTCCCATCAGCACCAGAAAGCCCACAGCTTCCTGCAGCAGCACCAGACCACCAGATGAGCAGGACCCAGAGCCCCTCGGAAAGCTGCAGTCAGGCTCTTGCTCAGGACGGCTTTGCTTGGGCTGCATTTCACTCCCCAAAAGAGACCCCTCTTCCCCCATACATCCTCCATGTATTCAGGCTTTCATGTCCTGCTGCCTGCGTTTGCGAGTCCTGGGGGCCCACGCAAGCTCACCCCATCCTCCAGCAGGACAGGCAATTTGCCCAGGGGAAGTCAAGCCTGGAGGACCCTGCGTTTCCCACAGAAGAGGAATTTCGCCAGAAAGACAAAACAGACGTAGCGACCCTCAGCCGGTGGCAGTCCTCGAGACACAGGGCGGCTGCATTGCAAGGAACTGAGTCATACAGTCTTTCTTGCTGTCTCATGTCAAATATAATGGACATGAAAAAAATTTTAAAAAAAGCAAGGACTAGGTTTTCCCTTCTTTCACACAGTGATGATGCTGAAGTGTGTGCAGGTGGCATGATGGGGACCGGCCTGATGCCTTCTGGGGCAAGGCTCAACTCTGTAAAAGCTGTAAGAGTCTCTCCTTGCTGTCTGGAGGTTTTCTCACCTGCACAGGGTTTCCTCTCCCGGTACAGAGCAGGTGAGATGCTTTCTGCCGGTATCTGCTCCGGAATCAGGGCAACCCGCACATAATGGGTGCCACATTACAGGTTATGAGCTGTTATTATGGCATGTTTATTCAATCAATCGGTAGTTGAATAGCTGGGGTTAGGAAAGGCTCTGATTCACCACCCGGGTGGGCTGATCCGAGGGTAGTGTTTCCTGTCCCTGCTCTGCTCCACCCTCTGCCCGCACTGCCAGACTGGTTGCGCTGCTGGTGAAGCAGCCACTGAACCTCCATAGCACAAGACAGCCA
>NW_008825302.1:308878-326513 GCF_000699105.1 Pygoscelis adeliae | reverse complement strand
GGGCGGTCGCGGCGGGGGGGGTCGCACCCACCAGCCGGAGGTGGTCCCCTCCACTGGTGACTCTGCCCCTGCACCCTGAAATGCTCACACTTGAGACTTCCCCAGAGGATGTTGAGACCAGCAAAAGTGCTGTTCATTGCTATGCCACATTTTCATCAGTGGTCTGGAAGTGAATCTAAAATCTTGCTGCTAATATTTGCAGCTGACACATGAGCCTGGCAGAGCAGTAAATAGTGATGGAGAGCCGGCAGTCTTCAGACCAGCACAGGCCGATCCAACCATCTTATTTAATACAACCAGCTGAGAGTTATAACTAGGAACAAGCAGTGCAGGCTGTTCCTGCCAAACTGAGGTTGGTGTTTTGAGAAGAAATATGCGGGAGCCATAGCAAGTGAGCATTAGCATCCCTGCAAGCACTGGGGAGAGGGCAGCCGCGGTGCTGAGCAGAGGAGGGGAGAGCAGCTATGGGTAGCTCATGCATGGGCTAAGAAATGCTGAGCCTCGGCCCCTGCCCAAGGCAGCATGTGAGGTTCGCAGCATTAGCTCTTGGCTTTCCCAAAGGTGCACCCAGCTCCACACCAATGAACCTCCCTGCCTGGGGAGGAGATAGTCAAACCACAGAGAAAGACAAGGTAGGTGTTTGCAGGAGCATCTGCCCTGGCAGCACAGCCCTGGCCAAGGGGTATGCACGGTCCTGTGACCTGCTGATGAGCCAGGCACGGCAAGGCAGGGACACAGATCATGCCAAGCAGCTGATGTGAGATGCAGCGCCCTCAAAAGCACCGTGGATTTCCTTCTCAGCTCCCGGGCACCCCAGGTAAGAGGTTCCTGCCCTCCTTGTGTTTCTGAGGCTGGAGCACTGGCCAGGCCCTGGCTGCCAAGATGGGTTTAAATTCCCATGAAAGGCAGATAAATGTGTCCTGAAGAGCAAGAAAGCAATGGGAGCAGTGAGGGGTGTGTTGCTACTGGATATAGCCCTAGGGAAAAGGCTGCAGAAATACTCCCATCTGCAGGGAATGCCCATCTACCCCGAGAACAAACAGTCTCACTCCCTCCTTGTGCTGGCACTGGCCACGGGGAGGCTGTGGAGCAGACAGCTCAGCAAGCTACCCGGCTAGGAAGTGATACAGCAACGGGAAAAATAGAAAAGGAGCATTTTTTTCACCAAACTGACTCATGTCTGCATTGTCATGGGTTGGGGTGGCAGGACCATGCAGCGAGGGATGGGGTGGCAGAGCAGCTCTGCCCCTTCTGGTGCTCCGGCTGGCTTGGGCAGGCTGCAGCCTGGTGTAAACGCCTCTGGGATGTGACCCTGTGTTCTGGTATGTGTCCTGCCTGCACTGGTACCGATGCCAGGTCAGGGTATTCCATCCCACATGCCCTCACGCCTGCCCCGGTGTCACCCAGCACTTGGGTGCAGACTGCCAGGCGGGTCAGATCCAGATCCAAGAACTGATTCAGGCTAAAAATAGCCCTTTCTTTTGCCATATATATACATGTATTTCAACCTGGCTCAGTTCTGTGAGCTGGTTCCCTGCATGACCCCCAGCCAAGCAGGCTGACGTTCCCCGGGAGCGCACAACCAGGAGCAGGAGAGCCCAATGCTCTCCCACCCTGCCCCAGGGACTCCCTTCATGCCTGTTCAGGATTAGTGCAGCGGGAAGTGACACCTCTGTCACCACTGCCAGTGGGGTGAGCAAGGCTGGCAGTGGAGAGAGACCCCCTCCCAACACAGGGCACCCACAAAATCGCGAAGCCGCTGTAGCCAAAGTAGGAATCCCCCTTGCAGTTGGTTGCTTGGTCTCCTCCAGCCAGCACTCTGTGATGGAGGTGAGCTGCGTTCAGCCCAAGAGCACATCCCCATGCTCACTTTCACACAGGTTTAAAGAGGATGACAAACAGCCTCTGCTTTCTCACATTTGCCTTTGGGAGAGCAGGCGTGTGCACAGAGCCATGTAGGAGAGCTAAGCAGAGCGAGTGAACAGGGCTGGAGCAATTTGCATCTGCTAACGCGCCTGAGCTCTGCACAGCCTCCCGAGGCGTACTGCAGCCCTGCGCGTGAGCAGGACTCTCACCTCACCCACCGCTCCTGCCTGGCACCCTTCCTTGCTTTTCCACCCTGCTTTCTGCCCTCTCCCACTCCAGCCAGCTCCCAGGGCTGCAGCCCTGCAAGAGCATCCTCCTCCCCGCACCCCAGCCCTCGGCTGGCCTCCCGCCGAGCCGCGGCAGCTCCCCACCCCACTACCAGTAAAGCGGAGAGTGCTGGGATCCCTGCCAGAGCCCCGTCTCCTGCATTTCAGCTTCCAGCTAAATGCCAGAAACGTGATCTCCAGAGCCTGCCAGGTTACAGGGACGGACGTTTTCTCCTGCCGCTCCATGCCACCGCCCGCAGCTGTGGCAATGGGGCAGCTGGTGCGGTCCATGGCTCGCCGTGGGGTGCATCGCCAGTGGTCCCGCTCCCGTGAGCACCTGGGCCTCCCCTCTCCCCCTGCCTGGGAAGTTTCTGGTGAACCAAAACCTACCAGACCCTGCTGAGTTTCAGAGCTGCTTGCAAGAAAACCCCTCGATGGACATCAGCATATTGGGGATTCAGAGGGAGGCAGCTCATGCTTCAGAGGCACTGGGGGAAATGGGGCAGGACCCTAAAAAGCCTGAAGAGAGCTGACATCACGCCCAAGCCAGGAGAGTCTCCTGCTCCTTGTGTAACCCTTCTCTGGGCAAATCGATGCTGGTCATCCCCCTCCTCAGAAAATCACCAGCTGGACGAGTAACGCCCAGGACGTGGGTGACTTGGCTGGATGCATGGGGCACAGGCACCGTGGGGTGCTCAGACCCCATCCCCACATCCTCACTGCCCCCCCGTTGCCTCCCGGGCTGTGGGCCGAGGGAACCCAATGGGAAGTTGGATGCTGTGTGGACCTGGGGACAGAGCACAGTGTCACCAGTGACTCCCACCCCAGCACCCACGTGCCCTGGGGCACCACGGGGACACCTGTCGCTGGCAACCTCTTCCTCAGCCAACGGGGAAGAGGCAGCAGTGCGAAGCAGAGGACCAGTTGCCACCAGCCACGCTCTGGCAGGGAGCTCCATCGGGCTTTGTCATGGAAACCTTCACCCAAGGAGAACCTCCTCCTCTCACCAACCTGACATACCCTGCTGTGCCAAGGGTTTTTCTTTTTTTTCCCATTTTTTCCTTGTTCACATCATTCCAAGCTAGCGCTGATCACTGCCCGTCAAGGGATTGTAAGTCACAGCACAGGTTCCTGGGGTGCTTCTCTGCCCATTCCCCAGCACACAGACCTGCACAAACCACCCCACAGGCAAACCCCTCTGGGCCTCGTGTGCTCCCACTGTCTGGGCAGTGCCATGCTCTGCAGCTCAACAGGGTTTGACTAGCCTCCAGAGACGTTTGGGTGATGTCCCCTTCCAATCCTGCTGCTGCCTGACACCCACACACCCGACAGCAAACTCTGCAAGGGAATAGGACAACTGTCACCCACCAGTTCTGCACTGGGAGACAAAGCAACAGGAGGGATGGGCATGAATGGTCCCTGGGGCATTAACAGCAGTGTGTGCACTCACCAACATGGGAGTTTTTCATCATAAAGCATGCAAAAACGTTACAAAATGTCCCATTTTCAAAAACAACCATGCAAAAGACAAGAAATGCAAAGTTAAGCCTCTGCTTTCAAACCTCCTTCCTCCACCTGGGAATAGTAAAGCCAGGGTTAGTACAAGCTGCTCTGGCCTGACCCCCACACATGCCAGGCTAAGCCACTGCTGGCAGGGCAGGGTGGTATTGAAAGCTGACATTGCCCAAAAGGGCTGTGCTACCCCTCCAGAGGCCAGAGGAGACAAGATCCTGCCCTCTGGCCATCCCTTGGATGCAACACTGCAGCTAGGCTGTGTGTACGTGCTGCTGGTTTCACAACATGGCGTATCACCTGGCTTGGCGTTCACGCAGCAGTGGGATCCAGCATCATTACCAAAAGCTGCATCTTCCTCTGCTTGATGAACGACACAAAGTCCACATGAGTCCTGCTCAGCTCCCCACAGCACATGGCCCTTGATACCCTTTGTTCACGGTCAGCAGAGCTAGAGCCGCTTGGGGTGAGAGCAGCATTATCCAAACGCCAAGGCAGCATCAGCAGCACTCGCCAAGACCCCGGAGCACCCGGTCCCTGGCTCTGCTCGTGGGAGCAGACACATTACCTCTCTGCACACACCTCGTTCTGCACAGCCACGCCACGCGGGTCCAGGCTGTGGGATGCATGGGGCCCGAGTATTTTTATCCTCTGCATGTGTGCGTGAGTCACTCATTTGTCTCTCTTCAATATTAAACCGTTCCAGCACAGGGCGAGCTCGGGGGGGAGTGAGCAGCGGAAAAGGATTTAAAATAAAGCTTTCCTTACAGGCTGGAGGAGGGGAAAGGATGAAAACCATCTCCGCTTCCCCCAGCCCCCAGGCAATAGCCGTCTCCCTCGCCTCAACCCACCCAACCCTCCCTTCTCTGCAGATCCTCTCCAGCTCAACCCCAGACCTGCAAATCTCCTTTCTCCAGGCATGGCCAGTTCTCAGCACAGCCCGGTCCCCTCCCAAAGAGGTGGCTGGGAATGGGCTGGCCCTCGGCAGGAGCTGGACAGTGACACATGGCCAGGGGAGACCTGAAGTCCCAGTTTGCTGGGTCTGCCCTGGGGTCCAAGTGTGGCCATGCCCAAAGCAGCATTTACGCATTTTCTTTGCAAAGGAGAAATTTTCCCTGAATGCAACTTACCCCTCTGCAAAATGCCAGTGTCTGGGAGACTCACAGCGAGGTGACACATTGGCAGTTGCTCGCGTGTGCTTCTTGGTGTGCGTGCTGGTGTGTGCCTCTCCCTCGGTGCGTGCGAGCGTGTCTCTGCAAGTGTGAATTTACATCCACATGCACCTATGCGCTGGAGGTGTCCTGCCCACGTGGCCATGTGCACAGTAGTATTGCAGCAGCAGGCAAGGTCAGCCCTGGCTCTGCCTTGCCAAACCTCCAAAGAGGCAGATCCTCCCTCCTCTCTAACAACCTGCGCCAGGGGAAGAAGTTTTTCCTTACATCCAGCGCAAGCCACTGAGGTGCAACCTCTGGCCGCCTGGGCTACCATCTGCCACCACGGAGATGTTCACCTCCAACATCTTTGCCGCTTCTCTTTAGATAGTTGCATGATGCTGTTAGCTACCTCCTGGCCAGCTAAACCAGCCCAAATCCCACAACGTCACCTCGTGCAACATGGGGCATGGGCCAGTAAGAGCTTGTATCCCCTTCACAGGGGCTTACCTGCGAGGCAGTGAGGGGAGAGAAGAGGGTGGTGGGACCCGAGCAAAGAGCTTTGAGTCCACCTGAGATAGTAAAGACAGATGTGACTTTAGGGTCTTGGTTGCAGGCAAAAGGCAGAGGATGTGACTTTAGGATCTTGGTTGCAGGCAAAAGGCAGAGGTCTGGGGGCTGCTCTGCTCCCTGCAGCCCCCCAAGTTCCAGTGCTGCTAGCTCAGGAGCATCATCCATCAGGAGCTGCAGGGTGGGGGTCCCGCCACACTCCCCTTGCTCGTCGCAGTATCTTGCCTGCCCTCCGCCGTGCTGCTGGTGGGGCTTTGCCAGGAATGGAGCCAAGACCTTCGTAGCTGGATCAATTCAATGATCTGGGCTGCAGCATAATGCAGCAAGCAGATATATTGGCAGAGGATGAGGGCTGAGATGTGGGAGCCCAGAAACTGTCCCTGGCACTGCCACCACCGCATAGGGCTGCCTGCCGTTGCACCCAGTTACATGGAGCATCGCACCCAGCCGGAGACCCAGGGCTGAAGTCTCCAGCTGCCATTCCTTGGCTTTTCCAGCTTCTGACCTTGGGCAGGTTTTGCAATTTTAGCTTCACTCCTGCACTGATAGACTGGAGGGAGGAGAGCTGTTCCTCCGGTCCTGCTTCCAGCCCCACTGAGCTCCTTCTGCTGGGCTCCAGCAGTTCCTACCCCAGAGTGGTGGTTTGGAGAAGGAGCTGGGGTCCTGGGGAGAGCTTGGGGAGCAAGGGACTCACAGGAGCACCTCAGCTCACTGGGAAACCAGGCAGAGAGAGCACCTCACGTGCCCAGCAGCCTTGAGTGGCAGGAGGTGAGCACAGGACGCAAGCGCCAGCTCCTGGCTGTGGAGGGCTGCATGGGGCCAGGAGCTGCTGCACTGACACACAGTCTGTACCGCAGATCTGCTGGCTTGTGGTGCCAGGGTGACACAGAGTGTCTCAGGGCCAGAAGCTGCTGGCCAATGTGTCAGGGATGAGAGGTCCCTGCTGGGCATGGGGACTTGGGGACAGCCCATGATGGCTTTTCACATCTCCCTGCTCTCCGAGGGCTTCCCACGCGTTACCTCCGCTCTCTGCCTGCTGCATGGGTTGTTGGGCTGAGGTTGTGCGGGAATGGGGTAAAAGGCAGCTAAACCATGTGGATGGGGAAGATGGGGTCAGGCCAGGCTTGGGCTCAGTATGGGGTGGGTTTTCATCCCCCTGACGGGGCTAGGCAGAGTGAGTCTTCTGCAGTTCTGTGCATGGCCCTGAGGCCCTGGGCAGGGACCCACAAGGGACTGGCAGCCCTTGGAGATGGGAGCGTGAGTTTAGGGCATCTCCAGAGCCCTCCCAGCCAGTCGAGGGACCGAGTCCTTTTGGCTCAGTGCTTGTTTGCTGTGTGGCACCAGTAAGCAACTCTGCATCCTGCAGCACCCCCGACAACACTCCTAATCGCCCTAATCCTTTGAAACAAAATATTAATCCCGTGGAGCTCAGTAAAGCAGAGCGGGGTTACTGCACCGTGCTATGGCTAAACAGTGCTCTAATCCCAGAACAAACTGCTCTAATCCTGGCGCAAGGCTCCCTGCCCCCCGCCTGCCAGCAGATCTGTAAGCGATCTGCACGGGGGGTCAGGGATGCAGCTCGGGGCACCGATGGACTTGGGCCACCCTTGGCTGGTCACCTTTGGGCGGTGCACCCCAGGATGCTGTGGCCGGGAGGGAGGATGTGGGGGGAATGGGGTGTCCCCATGCAGCTGTGCAGATGCTCTGGCTGAGGGGAACGGGCCTGGGGACATCTGAGGTGACACTGCTGGGACCATTGCTGAGGCAGCCAGGCACCTGAGCCCTCTCCCCTCCATGCCGGACAGCTCTTGGCAAGGGCCGCACTGGGCTTCTGCCCACCCCATCAATTGGCTTCAGCAATTTTTAAAGCTCCCGTTTAATTTCCAAATGGAGAGGAGTGGTTTCCACTTGTCTGGCTGGCTGTGAGCATTTCCAGGTCTTCTTGGCTCCAGCACGCACTCCTGCACCAGCACCAATGAGAAGGTGGGCGGGGACGGGGGACAGAGTGCCTGGTGGGGGTGACAGGCGTGTCAAGGTGCCCAAAACAAGACCCCTGCTTTCACAGCGCAGCCGGCTGTGCCTTGCTGGGATGAGGCTGCTCGGAGCAGCGCAGGGTGTGAGCGATGCTGGGAGCTGCAGAGCCCGAGCTGGCCAAGCCACGCATGCCTGGCAGCCTGCCCGTGGGGCCATTTCGGTGCACAGGCGGACAGGGAGGGCTCTGCAAGCGGTAATTGCCTCCCTCTCCTCACCAAGCAGGAGGAAGATGATTCCCCTGGGGCTTCGCGCCCTCCCCTGCTGCTGCTTAGCTCATTTCTGCAGCGCCAGGGAGCACCCCGGCAGCAGCGGGTCCTGGCCCTCCCAGTGCTTCAGCCCCTCCAGCCCCATAGCAGCAGCCAGGTATCCTCATCATTTGGTGGCAGGTCCCAAAGCAGCCTGCAGAAACATCAGTCACATCGGCTTTCCCAGAGCAAGGCAGCACCGGGGCTCGCACTCCATGTTGCAAATCCCCAGCTCAGCATCTTCCCCAGTGAGTGGTGTCCACTGGCGTTTCAGGGGTGTGAGTCCCAGGTCCCATCTCCACCAGTTTGCAGGAGAAGTTACTTTATCCAAACTGGGCAGCGGCAAGAACAGCTCCCCTGGGAGCAGTCTTCATACCTCGGTCCGTAATGTGCTCTGGCCAGTGTGATTCAATGCCTGTTTGTATAAATCTGTTCCCCTAATAGCCTTTGAAGCCCGCACATGCAGTTAAAATACCGGCTGAAATATTTATTGAGTCAATTTTCAACTAACATAAACTCTGTGCTTACTAAGTAAAAAAATCACTCTTGTTTTCCGTGAATCCCAGAAATGCAAATACAGCAGTCAGTGCCAGGCGGGCTGGGCCGCCATCTGCCCCAGGGCTGCTGCTGACCGTGGAGCCAGCCCCTAGCCCACCCCATCCCTGGGGCTGTGGGGTACAAAGGGGAGATGCTCTGCACTTTTGCACTGCCTCTGTCAGCTTCTGGCGCCGGCCGGTGCCCGTGGCCCTGATGGGCTGTGCGTGCTCTCCCCGCGCCTCTGCTTTCTGCCTGGATACATCTGCTCCTTGCACAAGGGAGCTTTGTTAGCTCCCCCAGTGCTGGTTTAGCAGCTGCTTTGGACCTTTTCTTTGCAAACATCCAGGCCATGTGTCTGCAGCCTGCTCTGCCTGGGCTCGTCCTCCGGCAGCGCTGATGGTCCCTGGGAGCTGGGCTTCCTCAGCCAGAGCGGCTTTGCTGGGACTCTGCAGTGAGGAGCCTTTGTCCTCCTCGAGGGGGAGTGGGGGGGGAGACTTGCAATGAAAATGGAGTGGTTGCTATTTGAATATCCCCAGCAAAAGAGCCATTAGCGCTAATAACAGCTTTCAGCACAGTGCAGAGGGCACTTCCCATCCCCAGCCTCAGAGCACTTTGCACTGAGCCATTTCCCCATCACATGAGATACGAGGAGTGCAGAAGCATCTTACCCGGGAGCACTGGCTGATGTGGGGATGCCAAGGCTGCCCCTTCCACTGCCCTCCCAGTGCTGCCAGGGGCTGAAATGGGAGGGCACAGGGGCTGGGACCCAGCTCCCTGCCCCACGCCATGGCTCTGGGGCAGACAATGCCCTGGCATAGGTGGCATTTCACTTGTCCTCTCCACCAGGGACTTTCTATCACCCCTTGAAGGTCTCTCAGGGACTCTGGGGTTGGAGATGGGTTGCAGAGTTCATCCTGCAAGGGCTTCCCTCAACCTACAGGTGACCTGGCCTGTGGACAGAGAGGGTGTCATGAGCTGAGCAGAGGGACACCTGCCAGTCCAGAGATGCCAACAGAGCCTGGCAAGGGCCAGGACCTCATCCCACCCAGTGCCAAGGGATGCAAGGAATGGGAGAGGGACAGGCAGGGAGCTGATGTGAGGTGAGCTTCCCTTGCCACAGTGCGAGCCAGCGCAGGGGTGTGTGGGGACATTTTCCAGGCAAAAACCTCAGGTCTGAAGCTGAGATCTTCCTGTAATGGAGCTGAGCTGGAGCACCGCACTGAGAGGGGCTGGGGAGACAAGCTCTGACAGGCTCCAGTGATAAGCAGGAATTAGAAATGCATTAGAAGCCGCTTCAAAGCTCTCCAGATCGGAGCAGCACATCTGATGCCGCAAATGCTCTCTGCTGAAAGGCAGGCAAAGCAGGCAGTCACATGAGAGCTCCCAGCTCTGCGTCCCCAGGGTGACATGGGCTCACTGGCCACCACGCTGCCAGCTGGCTGGTACCAGGACTGTGCATCCACCCTGGCCCTGGGTACCCCAGCACAAGTGCCACGTCCTGGGAAAGAGCCACGCTCGCCGGCACCCACAGGCACACTAAGGGTGCCAGGATATTGGACCCACCTCTGCAACCAGCTCCTCGCAGGTCCCAGCCCCTGGCGTGTTTGCTTGGATGCAGGTCTGGTGTGGATGCTCCTGGTAAGTCATCCCTGGGTGCTGGGGGCAGATCAGATCTGGGGGTTGCACACAGGGCTTGTGACCTGAGGCTGCAGCTAAGAGCAGGTCAGTTCTCCTGGGGATGCTGCTGTCAGGGCAGTGGGACCCCAATGGGGAGGTGACAGATGATGCTGCCATCCTGCCCTGAGTGCCTGGTGCTGGCCCCTCACCATGCACAGCCAGGCTTGCTCATGGGGTTTGGTTTCTGTCTGGCTTTCTGACATGCAGAGTGCGTAGAGCCCAGCTTTGCTGGGCTGGACTCTCCAGCCCTGCTCTTCCAGCCAGATGTTGAGTGGACGTTAGGCAATGCTCCTTGTTGCCTTGGCCCTGGGAGAGAATAGGTTCAGCTGTCATGTGCCCCCTCTCCATAGCAGACATCCCAGCTCTGTTTAGGAATCACGCTCCCCTCACTCCCCAGCGCAGGACATTTACCCTGGGTCTATTTTATAAACCTTGCCAGGGAAGCAGATATGCCAGCTTTGAGTCCCACGGGGCAATGCAGAGGCCCAGGCACTGTGGTGGGATCCCAGCCAAAGGACATTTCCACCGGAGAATCTCGTAGAGGGGAGACGCCAGCCCTCGGGCCTCATCCTGCACCGGGCTGAGCCCTCCTGTATGTAAGGGGACTGAGGATGCTCAGCCCTGCGAAGCACTGAGCCCCGGCCACGAGGGTGAAGGGAGGGTGCTGTGTCGGGGTGCGGAGGTTAACGCCGGGGTCCTGCTCCTCCCGCCAGCCCCAGGGCCTGTTTGCATGCTGTTTATTTTTATCCTGTGCTTGATGGATCGGTGCATGGCTTCGATGTTGCCAGATGATTTTCCACCAGTTCCATCACATAGCAATTTAAGGTTAGTCCTGACTGCCAGAATGAGTCAAAAGCTTTTAAAAAGCCTATAAAACAGGCATCTGTCTTGCCCTGGTTTTATTCCGCTTCTTTGTTTA
Source organism: Pygoscelis adeliae (assembly GCF_000699105.1). Lineage (NCBI taxonomy): Eukaryota > Metazoa > Chordata > Aves > Sphenisciformes > Spheniscidae > Pygoscelis > Pygoscelis adeliae. Next base: position 315,736 of record NW_008825302.1, on the reverse strand, counting down.
TTGCTGAGGTCACCGGCTCGTGTCTCAGGGAGGAATCCAGGTCGCCGGTGGCAGTGACGTGGGGCGAGGGAGGCGCTCCCTGCCTGGCTTTTGGTGGAGCTGGGACACCTCTGCCTTTGCGTATGAGTCCATGTGGCGGCTGCCTGCCGCTTGATGCACGCAGCGCAGGGCTGCCTGCCTGGGAACGGACCATGCGGGACACAGGGACTGGAAGGGGCCCGTGTTTTCAGAGAGCAGTGACGCTGAAACGCTGTAAGCATCAGGAAACTGCAGGAGCCAGGCCTAAAAATACCTCCCGGAGAGGAGCTTTCTCCTTGCAGAGTTCATCAGGCGATGGCGAGACCCAGGCGGGGTCTTGCTTGAATCCTGAGAAGGATTCAAGGGAGCAGGAGGCTTATGCCCATCAGGGCAGGGTCTAACCTGGGGGGCACCAGCTAGAGGATGCTGGAGATGCTCTGCTGTGGATTTTGGGAGGCAGTGGGTGTCTTTTCCCCAAAACCGCCCCCACCTCTGCTGTCAGGTCAGATGGTAGTGTGGCCCCCTGCTAAGCAGCAGCTGGATGCCCCTCTGGACTGCTGGTGGGAGCACTCCAGAGGGCCCACGGAGACACAGGGACACCCACCGCACTTCACAGACGTTCGGGCAGTGGCTTAGGATCAGCATGGCCAAAATGCATCCCTTAATCCTCCTCCCAGCCCTCCCTCCTCTGGCTCCGGCAGTTGCCATGGAGAGCACCACAGAGCACTTCTTCTCACCCCCTACCCTGGGTGAGACCCTCCTCCGAGCCCACTCTCTCTCAATTTTCCCATTCCAGGTATAAATCCTACTGGTTTTCCCAATGCCCTCAGACTTTCCCAGCCTGGCTTTCATCATCTGCCTCCCTTCCTCCTGCCTGGGACAGTCCTCATCTCTCCGTGCCCCCACCCAAACCTGCCACAGCCACCCCCAAACAGCCAGCACGCTCAGCCAGCCCTCCCTGCGCAGACACCCACCTCACTACCCCCAAATCCCACCTCCTGCTGGGTTGGCACGTGTCCTTGCTGCATCCCTCCCTGCCTTTCCCCTGGGATGGGGACCATGGTCCCTTGGGAGAGGTGTCACCGTGGCACGGATGTGGCTACCTGGCCCCAGTGCCAGCATTGCGGGGAGGCAATGGCAGCTCCAGGACTGTGGTGGTGAAGAAAGGCCAGGCTACGGATAAGTGCATAGTTATATGGGCAAGCGCACACACCCATCCGGGCAGCCAAGAGGGCTCGGAGGCTGCCACTCGCTGAGCCGCGTCCCTGCTCCTTCTGCTCACTCCCAGCCCTGGGCTGTGCGTGTGCCAAGCCAGGCTGGGGTTTTGGGAGAGTTATTTTTAAGACAGCTGATTTGGGGATGTGGCTGGCAGTGAGGATCCGCGGGGCCAGTGCAATTTAAGGGACAGCAGACTGCAGTTTGGAGAGGGGAAGGAGCAGGCGGATGGATGGGATCTTTTTATCTGGCGCCTTTGATGTTTCCAGGGGATCCCAGTTCGCTTCGCAGTTGGGGGAGGGCAATAGGGAACGGGAGGGCACCCAGCCTATGTCAGGAGGAGAGGACACATGCCTGCACGTCACCTCTCTGCTCACCTCCAGTGACCCCCGGGCTGCAGAGCAGCTCTGCCTGTGCTTCGCTTGGTGGTCCCTGGGGAGGATGCAGCAAAGTAGTGCCAGCGGCACGCTCAGCCCTGACAAGGAAGAGGAGATGCCCTCCAAGGTCTGGGCTAGGTGCATGACGAATGTGGCTGGTATCCCCACAGACTGGGGTGTTGTGGGTGTTTAGGGGTATGACGTGGGTGTTTAGGGGTGTGCCGTGGGGAAGTTGCTGTAACTCCCTCCTGGCCTTGCAGCTCATAGAGCTGGTTATCTGTGCCCTTGTACGGAGCGTGGACTGCTGAAATCCAGCCCAGCCCCAAGATTTTGGCCCTTCTGTGGCCCCCCTTTTGGCCCCTCCAAGGGAACAAGGGGAAGGCACAGCTGCCCCCATGCCATGCAACGTGGAGATGCCCAAACTACATATGAATGAGCTGGTTCTTCCTTGCAACACTGCACAGATCCCAGTCTGCACCCTGCACCCCACATCCCAGCCTGCATTAGCTGGCCGGGATGTACTGGGATGGGAATGCTGGTGCCAGAGTGAGCGGGGCATCCTTTCAGCTACCTGGAAGGCTGCTGGTTGCTGCCTGCTGCCCACCTCAGGAGGGGCATTTCATGGCTGGGATGGTATTGCAGATAACTCCAGCAACCAACAAATTGCTTGTGCTAAAAGCTTTGCAGGAAGACACATTATAACCCGCTGTTGCCCAGCTGCCTCCCCGGGGAGGCACTCACCTGGGAGCAGCAGTCTGTGCAGGGAAGGGTCCTGGCCACAGCTGCAGTCACCGGTGCCAGCTGTCTGCTGCACCCTGTGCCAGTGCACCTTACACCCCGGCCTGAGCACCGCTTACTGCAGCTTCCAAAACATCCAAAGGTTGTGTGCAAAAATGTCTGCAAGCCCTCTGCACCCTCCCTCGAGCACACAAGCGTCCCCAAGGGAAAGCAAGTGAGAAATCATCAGCTGTTAGTTGCTTGCAAAAGCAAACCTGCATGAGGTTGCTTTCAAAAAGTGTTGCTCTAGAGCAGGCAGACCCTGCCCAAGCAGGGGCTGGTGAGCTGGCTGATGTCCCAGAGCTCGGAGGTGAACCTGGGAAGACAATAGCTGCTTTCTAAACCAGCCCAGCATCAGAAACCAGGCCTGGAGCTCAGAAGGTTTCCTTCTGTGATGGAAAGAGCGATCAAGACATCTGCCAGTGCCCCAAGCCAAACCACTGCCCTGGGAACAGGGCTTGACACCAGGATCAGACAAGGGGAGGTCTGCGCAGGCTCCAGCAGCACTGGAGGAAAGCCACACTGTGCAGGAGGGGTCCCCCTCTGGCTGCTTCCCTGGCTTCCCCCCCACTGATGCCTGGGCACGGAGTGGGCTGCAGGCTGAGGGTCAGCCTAGGGCTGCCGTTCCCACCGCGTGAGGTGGCTCGGCACCGGCCCTGACACCTGCCTGCACACTGCTCCCTCTGAGGATGCAGATTTTACACCCAGCTGCCCTCTCCCTCCTGCTCCTCTCTGTGCGGCTAGCCGGCGGGACCTGGCTACGCATCTCGCTGCAGATGGGCAGCTCCGGGCTCTGGAAATGCACGGACGCTGGGGTGCTGGAGTGTCCAGTTTGGACCAACACCTCTGATTTTGGATGAGCGGTGCCCATCTGTCTGCACGATGACCTTCAAGCCCATGCAGCTGCCTCCCTCTTGGCATACTGGGAAGAACAGGGTGCATCCTGGGATTCTTTGGTTTGAGCCCAGCAAAGGGCTGAGTATTTCCTTGTCCCCTTGTCATCATGAGCCGCAGGACCCCAAGGAGTGGCAAAGGGGGGTCAAGGATGGTTGCAGTCCATGGCTGTGGTCCAGCAAGCATTTATGGAGGACAGGGAGGTTTAAACACCTCAAAGCAGGGTCTGTGAGGCTCCAGGGGAAGGAAAGGGGTTCCATCCATGTCTCCCCATCTGCTCACAAGGGTTTGACCCACCCTGCCAAGACCTCAGCCTTAAAAGTGGGGATGGGGCTCCTACACCCAGCTCCACGCCGCAGCAAGCCAACAGTGCCAGGGCTGCATGTCTGCTGCTGGAAGGTCCCTGTTCACCCCCCAGGTGCCCACCCACCCCAGCATCCACCCCGTCCCTGCTGCCCTGGGCCCCCCTGCAGCTCAGGCAGCCCCAGCCTGGCCACGGGCTCCTCTGGAGGTGAGGCAGAGCTGGACTGGCAGGAAGCACCGGGAGCTGGTAATGACAACGTGTCCACCCATTTGTCTGTAATTAAAAGTTGTGTGTAGAGATTTCCTGTGACATGTCCCGTGAGTCCAGCTGCAGACACGGTGCAGCTGAAACCAGGAGATGCTAATGAGTGCTTCTGCATATTAAATACCTTGTTTACACTAAGACAACAGCCGGTGTAGCTGGGGGAGGGAGAGGAGGTGGCTGTAATCTTCACTCATGCTTTCTGCCCCAGCAATTTGCTGCCTGCCAGCGCCTCAGGAAGCTGCTGCACCTGGGTTTGGCCAGGGTCTGGCTGCAGGGATGGTCCAGGGCTCTCAGTAGCGATGCTACCACCCTCTCTCAAGCCCTGTGTGTTGGCTTCATCATCCCATCTCTGCTGTGGTCTTCCTCTCTGTTGTGGACCAGTGAGGGCAGGATGCTCTGCAGCTCTCAAGTCTGCCCAGGGGTCCCCTACTTGGTGCTGAGGCTAGGGGGCTTTGGGGAGCAAGTGGCTCAGCTGCCCACCCTGCCCTAAGCCTACTGGTGTCCAATCTGCAAAAGAGCTGGTCTCATCTTCTCCCTGGGCATGGGTCCTGGAGGGAATCGGTAAAGGGGAATCTCTATCCTGGAGAAGGATGCAGGATCAGGGCCACAACAGGACTCACCATGCCCCAGAGCTGGCCACAACGCTGTTCCCATTTACAAGAGATGCAAGAAAGGTGCACAGCCCTTCACCTGCTCATGTCCCAGGGCTGGAGACCACTGCAGCCTGGGCACAAGACAGGCAGGATCTCACCATACCAAGAGGGAGAGCGCTGGCACTGGGATCCAGCTGGGGTGGGGGATTTGCTAGCACAACTGGCCCTTCCCCACCAGTGTGCAGGTTGGGGAGGTGAGGGGCAGCAGGGTCTGTTTTGGCTGACGGTGGCTTTTGGCTGCTGTGGAGACACAGCCCCTGTCCCCTTCTCACCTGGGTGCCCCTCATTGCACTGCTGAGACAACAGGCACCCCGAGCCCATGGGCCCCTTCACGGTCCCAGGAGAGCCCCTCGTGTCCCTGCACAACAGCTGGCAGGGCAGGCACAAGGGAAACAGCTCCAGCCCTGGTGACCTCCAGGCTTGCCAGGTTGGGGGAAAGCTCTCAGCAGGACAGGACACAGGCAGCTCCCTCCATCAGCATGCAAAGAGCTGGACAGGCCTGGAGGGAAACAGCTCCAAGGACGAACAGCCTGCAGGACCGCAGTCCTGTCCCCAGTCTGACCCCAAGGTCCCTCCCCAGCCTGTGGGTCAGCCTTCCCCAAGCAGCTGCCACATTCCCTGCCAGCAGCCACAGTCTCCATCCTGCACCCTGCAAGCTCCTGCACCCCACGCCACCCCAGCTACCAGGGCATCTTGGGCCGGAGGAGCCCTGCCTGCTTCCCCATCGCTGGGACACCCTCGGGGGACTGCTGAGTCCCTATCGCCCTGAAACCACAGCTTCAGCTCTGCTGCTCATTTCTGCTGCCTTCAGGAGAGCATCTCGCTGCCCTGCCGCTGGGGCGACACGCACGCGGGCCTCACATGTGCCGCTCGACATCTTTGCCCAGCATTATTCCAGATCCTCCTGCTAAACACTTCCCGTGAGGCCAGGCTTGGCTGAATGATTGATGTGATCACTGACAGGTTGCCTGAGCTGGGCACTGTGGAAGTGTTTTTTCCTCCAGCTTCCTCCAGGGACAGGCAAGTATCAGTACCAGGAGCTGCAGGAGCGGCCTGAGAAGAGCTCCGCTTTGCAAAGGCAGACCTGGTGTTGATGGAAAGCTGAGCCCAGGATCCTAGGGGACACGCACCCCACATCCCAGAGGCAGCAGCTGGACCAAAGCATCACTGACATTGTCTTTTCCCCTTGTTCCCTGAAGCGCCTGGAACAACTTCTTGGAGCGTGGTCCCCTGCTGCACACACCTGAGCAAGACAAGCAAGGGTAAAGCCCACAAAATGGGGCCACAGATGCCTCCAGTGGAGGAAAGACTGCAGGCAGATGCAAGAGCAGTGGGAACGTGGGGCTGCATTAGCTCGTGTCAGGCTGCTGAGGAGTCAGGGCAAGCAGGCAGTCCTCCGCCGTGCAGAGGAAAAGGCAAGGGGCCGTGGGACCCCAGTATGTGCAGGGCGACAGCAGCAGGTCTCCTCTGCAGCTGTATTTAACCCTGCTCTGCTCCCAGTGCCTCCGGAGCCCCAGACCTGTGCTGCCCACACTCCAGATACTGCAGAAGCCTGCCCAGAGACCCCGACCCCTTACCCTGCCGGCTGCGGCTGTACCCTGGGTGAGAAGGACGCTTGGGTTAAGAGATGCACCGTGGAGTGAGCTTGGAGGGGCTGCATCAGAAAGGCTTGCTGGTCCAGGGAGTATTCCCCATGTGTGCCCACAGGTGATGGATGATCTGCACATAGACTGCACCAGCCAGAGCCTGCTCAAACCCGCTCTGTGCTCCAGGGCACTGTGACTTCCCACCCCCATGAAAAAGCCCCTTTACCTACCTTCAGAGCACCACCACTTCTTCCCCAGTCAGTCTTACCCCTTATGTTTGCCTCTGTGTCTGGTCCCCTCCAAGGTCTTCCCCATCTTCTGCAAGGCTGCTTGGGCAGAGCTGCTGGGGCTGGACAGGTCTGCCTGGAGGGAGAGGGAGAGGCACTGGGGGCTGCTGTGGGGCACAGGGTCGGATGTAGGACTGAGACAGGCTTGACCCCAATGCTCATGGTCTTCAGATGCTGTGGTGGAGTGGGAAGTCTGTATCAAAGCTTTGTGGGGGAGCAGAGGCTTGCTGGGGTTCAAGAGAGTCTTGGGGAAGTGGTGTGAACCTCTGGGACATGTCCCCTTCTCCTGGTGCCCTGTCTGCACAGCGTGGGGCACGGCGACCTGCTGTGGTGGTACACGTAGGTGGGCACGTAGGTGCCCCTGCCTGGGCGTGCGTCGCTGCCTGGGTGATGGGTGTCCCCCGCCACGGGTCTGCCTGCCCACGCAGGTCCCCAAAGGCTGCAGCTCACATGCCACCGCGAGCAGCCAAGGTGACACCACGT
>NW_008825302.1:307916-308591 GCF_000699105.1 Pygoscelis adeliae | reverse complement strand
AAGCTTTTTAAATGTTAATGACGACGTTTCAGATTTGTAGTGGAAACTAATTAAAATTGTTATTGTTAGCGGGTTTGAATTGCCCAGGTGTGAATCATTATCCTCATTAAAATAATCAGGGAGACGGGGATGTGACAGGAGAGCAGATGGATGAGAAGCAGCCTGAGCCAGCGACCCGGGCGGCTGGGGAGCCCCAGTGCCCATGGGGAGCGGAGGCAACCCTGCCCAGGGTGGCATGGCCCCCCAGGTCTGGTCAAGCCCAGCATCCCCTGAACGGGGGATGCCCCATGGAAGGTGCCCCACTCACGGCCCCATGTGCCAGGGGCTGCAGGGTGCTGCAAGTGGGCTGCTGGGATTTCTCAGTGCAAGAGCAACGGTGGGGAGAGGCTGCAGGACAGGATGGGGTCATCACTACATCAGCCCCCCCCCCCCCCCCCCGCCGGCATCCCTCCTGCTTCCACCTGAGACAGCTTGCAGCGCTTCCTCACTGTGCTGCTCCATGTCCACCCAGCACGGCACGTGCCAGGGGAAGGGGATGGTCCCGTGGCTGCCTGGATTCAATGGAGCAGCGGGGTCTGGTCCTTGCCTGGTGCATCGGGAATGGGACTGTACGTCCCAGCACAGTCTGCCCCAGCCTCGGAAGATGAGTCGGTGCTGGAGGCTGTGGAACCCCGC
>NW_008825302.1:298051-307588 GCF_000699105.1 Pygoscelis adeliae | reverse complement strand
GACGGCGGTGACACCAACCGGAGGAATGATGGCACACGGCCAGCGCCGGGGCTCTTTACTCCCAGCCTCTCCCCCCTGCGGCCGGTTGTGTCCCACCTCTTGTCCCCCGTGGGGCCAGCAGTGTGGAGTGGCCCTAGAGATTCTCTTGCTGGTCCCCTGCCACTGGCCAGCGGGACTCCAGCCCGGAAAGGTGGCACTGGGAGCTGTGGGGCAGCTGTTTTGCCAGGACAGGTTGGAGCACATCTCTCGGGCATTGGCCATGGATGACTGCGGGGATGTGCTGGCCAGGTGGCACCCAAGGCTAGCTTATCTCATGATGTTTTCATCTATTGACAAATCTATTATTGATGATACACTTCCCTGGACTTGGCAGAGCTCTGTCCATGCTCCAATCATATCCATCAAATAAATCTCAGCCCGGCTTTGCCATTGCTGCTGAATTAATTATCCCGAGATTGTTTTTTCATAAATATTTGACAAGCACTAACAATGCAAGGCGTGAAGCCCCCTGGTAATTCTGTGGCTCCAAATTACCCTTAAAAGGTAGCTGTCACCTCCAGCACTGCAGGGCTAGTGCTGCTTCGGGGGAGATGTAAAGGCTGGGGCAGGACCTCTATTGAGGACCGGCTGCTCCCCCCTGGGCTTTTGGGATTTCACACAATTAGGTGTAAATGGGGCACAGCACTGAGACCCATCTAATTCATGTATCAAAGGCAGCCTGAAGCAACAAGGACAGCAAACTGGTCCCAAATGGGTGGATGCACGTTGTATGGGACAAGGATCCTTCCTGCAAGGGTGCGGTGCTCCTGTGGCTCCGCACAGAGGTGATGCTCAACCCCCTCTGCGACAGCACAGCCAGGCTCCTGAGCAGTGGGGATGTTTGCATGTTATTCAGCAGAAAGTCTTGGCATGACGCTTGCTTGGTGTCTTTGAGCTGTGACTAGGCGTGGAGTGGAGCCCCTGGAACGAGTAACTTGGTACAGGGTGATCTGTGGGGCATGTGTGCCTCTGCCCCCCAAGCCTCTCTTCACACTGATGCCTTCAAACTGTCCCTGCCTTTCCTGGAGGCCCCACGAGCTCTCTTCAGGGCACAGAGACACAACCTCCATGCCAGGCCACTGAAAAAGCTGTGGGGCTCAGCCTTGGGGGTGGGCTTCAGGCATCCAGCCGGCGCAGCACCTGCATGGAGGGCTTGCTGCAGGTTTTTGGGGAGGGGCACCTGGGAGCAGGGTGCAACCGTGTGCCAGGAAGCTGGCACCCTGCTGAAGGAGGTCCAGGGCTGCATGGCTCAGGGGCTGTGCACCTCCGCACGTGCCCACCATGCACACCCACCCCAGTCATGCTTCAGCAGTGCTGCTGAGGCGCTGGGAGGGAGTGGGCGCCCAAAAGCAGTCACACAAATCGCCAGCAGCCAGAAGGCTGGCAGAACCGAAACAAAACCAAAGCAATAACTGCAGGCATTACAAGTCCAGCTAAAATTGAATCTAGGAGAAAAACTGGAAGCTTCCCAGAAAAGCTTGCAAAGCAGCGTGCAGTCAGGAGGGAAATCTTTGCTGGAGCAGAACCCACCACGAAGCAGCCCGAGCAGCCGGTCTGCAGATCTCCCTGCTGGGCCAGACCGAGGACGCAACCAGCAGCCAGGATGCTGTTGGTTCAGCGGCGTAGGACAGCAGATACAAAAAGAGTCATCAGAGACTTCCGAATAGCTCACAGAAATGAGCAAGCATGAGGACTTCAGGAGCTGAAGTGAAAAATGGTTTCATTGTGTTGCATTCTGGTCCAGGACGAGTTGTCAGCCTCAGAGCACAGGCTGGACCTCTCTTCTGGAAAGGCCGGGCTGTCCCAACACAACAGCATCCTTCCTCCTCTCTCTTGCTCGCCTCACAGCCCAAATGCAGGCAGCTAGCTGGTGCCACGGACCTGCCCCCACCAGAGGCTGTTCATGCCTGGCAGAAGTCCTGGCATCTGCTTTGGGACAGGAATGAGCTGAGAAGGACAGAGCTCAGAGCAAACATCTGTAGGATAACGCTGCCTTTGCCGGCAGGAGGAAGACCTCCGGGTGGACCCACGCACACCTCAAGGACCCCCAGAATAAACTGGCAACAGACCAAAGTACGGATGCTGAGCTAGGATGGGAATGGCAAATTAAAATGAGAGAAAGGAGGCCAAAAGCACCCAAGAGATGCTGAGACTGGCTCTCAGGCTGGAACCTTCTTTGCAGATATGCGCTGGGAGGGAACTAAGACACATGCTGGGGATGGGAGCATGAAGCCTGCACATAGGGAATGGGGCCGGCATAGGGAAGGGTGACTCTAAGCTGGTTCTAGGAGTTATCAAACAATTAAAGATGTGATAAATTTAGTCTGTGGAACAGGAAATTGGCAATAATGCAGAAATGAAAGGAAGCAGTTGAGCTAACTGCTGGGCACTCTACAAAATTGGCTATAAAAAAGAAGGACTGCCATAAATATAAGGGCAGCCAGGAGAGGACATTGCTGGTAATGAAACCCCTGCTCCCCACGCGGGAAATGGGGAGACACAGAGCTGAGGCTATGAAGATATCAACCGCGGCTGTGCTCATTCGGGATGCGCAGCTGAACAGCGATAATGGAAGGCCAGAAGCAAAGTGCGTGCCGGGTTAGCTCACCCCTGCTCTGAACTGATGGTATTAGACCAAGATGCTTCAAAAACTAAAAAAAAAACCCACCCCACTATGCTAAGGGTGCTGGCCAGAGTGTTGGCCTGAGCTCCCATGGAAAGAGTCCCTGAGGAAAGGTACCCGTGCACAGGCTGGGAAAGTGCCTCTCTGGTATTCGGACAGGCATCAGGATAATGGGTGAGCTAATTGCCTTGGATTGCATTGCATCAAATGAACACATAATAAATGCCAGGACTGGGGTCAGGCAAGTGCAGCCCATGGAAATTGCCTTTGAAGCTAGAGCCCCAGCGAACAGCAGTCTGTAGGGAAGCTCTCAGCAGCAAACGCAGTGCTCTGCCACCACTGGAGCCATTCTCCTCCTGTGCAAGCAACAGCAACAACAGTTTCACAACAAAACCGAGCTAATGAATTGTTAAGATTGAATGGAGCTATTTTCAGCTGATCCAGGACAAAACATTCAGCAAAATTCCAGGTATGGGAGGAAAAAAAAAAAACAGCTGCTTTGTGTTCAAGAGGTAGGAAAACAGACTCTCATGGGACACAGGCACATGAAGGGCCCCTTGGGCTGGTGCCCACGACCCCTGCTTTCCTTCTGCCTTTGTATGGAGATGGCTGGGGGGGGGGGGTTTGCTCTGCTCTGCCGCCAAGCGCTGAGCTTGGGGCGGGGGGGTTGGCTTTCCTGGGCCACCAACAGACAGCTCCTCTGGGCTGGTGGCCATCCCTAGCGGGGCACCGCTAAGCATTCTCTGCAGCTCCGCATTTGCTGATGGCTGGGAGGTTGAGCCTGGCTGAGCTCTATGTCGTGGAGGAACTTCACAGCGGAGGACATGGCCTTGGTCACCGCGGATGTCCTTGTGCCGGACAAGCTGTGTTTCATTGAGGCGTGGTGACTTCTTCTGAGGACGCGGCCCAAGCAAAAAGCTGGTCTGGGAAAGTGCTTTGCAATGTCCACCGCAGAGAGGTGGTCTCTCTCACCACAGCAACCTGGAGCTGCTGGGCTGTCCTACAGCTCCCCCCCAACCCCTAAACAGGGGTGGTGGGGACGCAAAAGGGGCATGTGCATGGCAGATGAGGATTCTGGGGCGGTCTCTTGGAAACCATGGGGAGCTTAGGGATGCCCAGACACATTGGCTCTGAGTAGCTGCTGTGGCAGACCTGCTCAGGACCCTGCGTGGTGGCCTCCACCCAGGGCACTCTCCCAGCCTGCTTTCAGCCCGCTCCTGGCTCATCCCCTGGACAGCAGCATGGATGCCAGCCTGCACCCACAGCCTGGCCGTCCTGCTGCCCTGCAGCCACCTTTCAGCCCTTCCCTGCCCTGCACCACCCAGGCAGTGGGTCTGCCCACCTCCATGACCAAAAGAGCTTCTAAACTTCCATGCCAGGCTTCATTTCAACAGAAATGAGGTTGGCTTCAGGCACAGAGACCTCAGGGAGAGGCAGAACAGAGGAAATACTGTTTTATAAAGCCCCCCCTCCTCCCCATCTGCTGTGGCCCTGTACTTCCATCTCAACAAATGTCACTTCCCCTGCACCAAGGCAGCCCCCCCCCCAGCTCCCTGCTGGCTTCCTGCCCCGCTGAGCACCCCCCAGCCCTGCCGTGCCACAGGTTCCCCCAGGCTGAGTGATCCTGCCCCATCCCTTCCCTATACCCAGCCTACCCCCACGATCTGGGTGCTTAGCAGAGACCATGGGCTGCTGCAGGCTGGATGGTTGCAGAGGGGCTGACATGACCCTGGAAGTGCCCAGACCTCCCACAGCATCTCCGCAGCCACCTGCACCATGCCTCGCCCTGTGTGCCTGCATGAAACACCAGGGTGAGCATGGTGGGGGGTACAGACTTGGGGACAAACCCCTCAGCACCTGGGGAGCAGCAGCATGCAGGTTCCTGTTGGTTGCAGGGCTCCTGGCTCAGAAGGGGTGTTTCTCTGGGGACCTCTGCAGTCCTCAACACCCCAACACAGCCCGGGGAGAGCCCCAGCCACGGGAGAGTGACCTGGTCCTACACGAGACACACAGCATAGGCTGGTGCCTTTGAAGAAAAACGGTCCAAGACTAAAAATACTCTCACCTTTCAGTGCAGACTCAGGCAGCAAAGCAACAGGCTCATCATGTGGTAGCAGCCAGAGCTGGGAAGGGAATTTGCCACAGGCATTCACCATAGCGCGGTCCGCAGGGGAGCAGTGGGCACGTGCGAGATGCTCTGCAGAGGTTCCCCGGGTGCAGGGGGGCGGCTGAGGCTAACAGAGCTACAGCAGAAAGTCTGCGGTGAAGAAGAGGGGATGGATGAGTCACCTCGTCTGCGGAGAGCTGGAGCTCACACTCACCCCATCTCCCACCACTAATTAATGCCAACACTAAATACAAACACATCCACGTTACTCACTAATGGGACGTGGACAGGCTGAAATGCAGAGCCTTCACCAGCACTTGCTTTAAAAACGAAGCAAACTCCCACGTGGAAACCTCCAGCTCCACTTGAAGCTGCTAATTTATTCCCCTTCCTGCTGCTCAGCCTGCAGACATGCCCCAGCATGTGTGATGAGCCCCAGCAGCCGGCTCCAGAGCTGCCTATGCCTATCCTTAACTCTACCATGCACCGCGAAAAGAGCAGCCCTGATGCCAGGAGAGCGTGGCAAGAAGGGGCAGGGAAAAAAGGGAGAGTATGGAAAGAGCTGAAGGCCCGTGAAGGGATGCAGGGCGGGACGCAGCTATATGACACAGGGTTATCTGATGGAGAGGTACCTGGAGAAGGTCCGTGGAAGAACAGCCCCTGGCTAAACCACGCAGGGCTTGGGCGGGCGCGTGGGGCCATGCCGCACCGTTGTGGCTCTTTCCTGGATCGTGAACCCGGCTGTGGCACCCACGGGAGTTTTTATGGAGCGCAGCTCTCTGCTCTCACAGCAGGCAGCCGGCTGGCCATGTTTTGTTAATGCACAGTCCTTAATGCAGTTGGTCACCGTGACCCCTACAGTCCGTAGGCGATGGAAATCATTATCTTCTCACAAGACACTGTGTAATCTCTGTGGTAGCATGTGCACTGCTGACTTACTGGAAAGGCCATCCTGCTCTGCCGGGGTCAGCCTGGAACAGGGCAGCACAAACCATTTGTCCCCACTGTTCTCAAGGGTCTGGGCATCAGCATTGGCTGGTGGCATGTGGTCATTTTGGGGGAGCATCCACTATAGTTTAATTTAAATAGTGAGGCTGAATCCCCAATTTGAACTCAAATGGGCTCTGTGAAGCCCCCAGACCAGCATCCTGGGATGAGCGGAGGTGGCCGGCCACTGGCCACTGAGCACCACCCTGCTGCCCTGGTGCACCCTGGTTTGCAAGCGATGCCTGTGGACTGCTGCTCCTGCTCCCAGATGGGGCTCTTCCTGCCATCTCCAGGCCAAGCTCTGCCTTGTGCAGAAGCAAAGAAGGAAAAACTGCACTGCAGCATGGACCCCGCTGGCCCAAACAGAGCCACACTCATGCCGTGGGGCAATGAAACCCAGCAATCCCCCACACCGTGACTCCCAGCAATGGGGAAGCCCGTCTTGCTGCCTGCTCATTTGACCACCAAGGGCTCGAGAGAGATCCTGGTACCAGCATCACTGCCACAGGGTGCTGCGCTGGGTGCACGGGCAAGGACAAGGTGCCCCAGCAGCCCCTCTATCCCCGGGGTCCAGCAAAGTCCCTGCAGTACTGTGGGGCCCTGGGATGCCAGGGAGCGATGTGTCTGCCTTGCTGGCAGCCCCCACGCACCCCTCCATCAGCTGGGCCCAGCTGCCTGGGCACCTATGGGTAATCCATCTGCTGAACATGCTACAGGCCATTAGCTTTAACTAGAGGGAGTTGTGGGGAGAATCATTAAAGGAAAAGTTCACAACGCAATTAATAAAGCACCTCATTAGGTCTCCTTCTTATACAAGCATGCAGCTCCCGCTACAGGCTCTTGCAGGTCTGGTGCTCTTGGCTCCCCATAAGGAGACATTCATCGTCTTCTCAGGAGGCAGCTGATGGCTGGAGATGGCACCAACGGGGTGCTGCTCTGGGATGGTGACTTGTGGCTGGATGGTGTTTATCCCACCACTGTCTTGCCCAAGGGCCCTACAGTCCCCAGCTCCTGCAGGACAGCTCTCCATGCCCAGGGCATACAGAGGGGGCAAGCGTGACGCAAACCCACCGTTGTGTGGTGAGGATGTAGCAGGCATCTACCCTGATGCAGCCACCGGGACCAGCGCTAGCCCCTGTCCATCACCCGCCCTGCTTTACCCATGTAGTCCCGCTTGCTGCGTGGGAACCAGTAGCACATTCAGGGCTGCTGGCACTTTTATCTTGCACTCCTGGGGCTTCATTACAACTAAAATTGGACTTTTTACCCCCTCTGGCTCTCTTTGAACTCCTCCACATGCTCATGAGAGCCCTGCTGCCAGGCAGTGCCAGTGCACCAGGGCAAGGAGGTTTACCACCCTCCGGGAGCCATAGGGAGTCCAAAAGGAAGCCAAGGGCTGCACTTGGGGATTTGCCACCCAGAGCCTCCTATAGTGGCATGTTGGGGTCTCCTATGTTGGTTCCTGCCTCTCCAGAGAGTTTGGAGGGGTGAGTCCAGGGTCCAGGCTGTCTCCTGACTGTGCTTATCAGTGATTGGAGATGGTGGCCATGTGCAGGGCTGTGTTGCCACCCTTGGCCACCGCCAGCCATGGGGACTGCTTGCAGAGACCGATTTTGCATCTCCATTCCAGGCTGCCTCTCGCAGCTACACAAGGTCCCTTTTGCTTTCCTCTCCCAGCACCCACAGAAGCTGCTGCACGCTCCCAGCACCTGGGACCCGCTCCCAGAAGTGTCTGCACAGCAGCCTGGGGGGACACCGCTTGGATGCGCGGTGGAAAGGAAAGTGCCAGGAGGTGTTGTCATCGCTGACTGCTCTTTTTGCTTCCAGCGTCTGTTTCACATCACTGGCTCTTTTTAGGTTTCCTTCATCCTATCCTCACCCTTGAAAATCTCCAAGGTCTTGCCATCCATTGGCATGGAGGGCACCCGCCAGACCTGTCTCTGCTCCGAAGCTGGCAGGGTGCCGTGCTGTGCACCAGCAGCCAAGTGCCAAGGTGCAGAGGTTTGTGTAGCAGCATCCAGGTCCCAGCAGAGATCCCACGGCAGGGCAAGGCTGAGGGGCTGAGGGCTTCAGAAGCAACCGCTGGCCAAGCAACCAGGCAAGAGGAGGCCAGAGGTCCCGGCAAACAGTGGCAACCCTGGACAGCAGAGCATCTCTGTGGGACTCAGGGCTCCCTATCCTTGCAGGCAGACAGTACTTCAAGGCAAGAAGTGAATTGGACCCCATCAGAGCAGGGAAACAACCTAGGTAAGAGGGAAGCAGGCATGGAGGTGACCTTTTCTTGGACAGGGCTGGAGACGTGAAAAAGAAAGCTGTGATGCTAGTGGTGATGGATCTCTGCAGGGAAGGGAAGCAGTAAATGCCAATTATTTGCATCTCTCTCCATCTGCAGGCTTAGCAAGGGGCTTGTCCAGAGGGGAGAGAGGCAGGGCAGGGAGGCAGAACCCGACAGGCAGACATCGAGACTGATGCCGTATCAGACTAGGGACCACTGAGGATGGCAGTACAGCAGAGAACACTTCTAACCTATCACAGGAGCCTTGGAGAGGGCATGGGAGAGCCTCCAGGTCCCATTCTTGCCCTTTGAGCTATGTTGTTTTGGGGCAAGCTGTTGTCCTCCTGCACCACGAGATGCTGGAGTACGTGGGCAGGGCTCAGAGGAGGTAGCAGCAGATTTCACATCTAAATGAGACTTCTTCACTGCCTAATCTCGGCCAGTACAAGTGGCTTAACCCATCGGACCAGCTCCAAATCCTCCTCTCCTCCTCCTGATCCCACCTAAGCCCTGAGTTTTCCCCCCTTGATAATCTCTGATTCAGTGGGATCATGGGATTGCTCTGCCAACTGCACATATCCAGACGCTTTGCTTCTGCTCAGGGACCCAAATGGGAATGGATGCAGATGGTGAATCTTAAAGACGTCTTCCTGCTCTCCACTACTGCCCCAGTCCTGCCGCTCCCCTCTCATGGACCCTAGAGCCCAGAAAAGAGCCCAGGAAAGCAAAGCCACGGCACTACACAGGCAGAGATGCCCACATCCCATGAAAAACCTAGGTTCCCGTGGCAGAACACAGGGCCCAGACATCCCTCTGGGATGGGAAGCAGAGCCTCCTGGCCAGGGCTGGTCCACACTGATGTATGTATAGGGGATGGGTGTACACGGACACAGGCTGTGTGTGGGCTCCAGGACATCCCCAGCCATGGGGTGCTCTGTTTGCGGGATGGAAAACAGGGTCAGGCAGCTCCACCAAGCCCCAGCCCCAACACCAAGGGCAGGGGATGCTCTGCTCTGCCTGTCACGTCCTTCAGCATCTGTGCAACACCCTCTCTGCATGGCATCTTGCTTCTGAGCCAGCTTCACCCACGCAGCCGTGGGCACCAGAGGGGCAGGCAAGGAACCAGAAGCATCTGCAGGCTGCTGGAAGCTGTACCCTATGGCACACGCCTTCTGCAGTGGGATACCCTGACCCCAACCAGCACACTAATTCCACTTCATCCCCTTCTCTGCTCCTGCCCCAGGACTTACAGGGCGGGACGTGTCTTTGCGCAAAAGCAGGTGACAGGCTGGAAAGCCCCTGCCTAGCTCATAGCACATCTGAGTCACGTCTTCCCTCTCTGGACGCTTTGTCCAAGGGGAAAATCCTGACATAAGGGGTTGGGCTGCTTGCCTCAGTCTCCACGTGGCACGTGGGGAGCCAGCAGTGCCTCACCACCCAGCATGGGTGGGCAGTGCCCGGCCACGGCAGCAGCCAACATCCCCACACCAACCCTTCTTGTAGGGA
>NW_008825302.1:283968-297997 GCF_000699105.1 Pygoscelis adeliae | reverse complement strand
CACTCTCCCAAATTTTCCTCTGTAAAATCTCCTCTAAGCTGTGAAATCCCTGCCTGCCAGGAATTAGTCTTAGCGTTGCTATCTTGCAGCCATTTTGAAGACATTTCCTTCACATTCTTCCATTTGCACTTTTTTTTAGCCTGGATTCCCTATAAGGTTTTTCACCCCCAGGAGTGGGCTCTGTGTGCTTTTTATCTTTGGAAATATCAGCAAAGTGTCCCATGGCATCGTGTTTAAGGAGGGATGCAGGAGTAAGAGAGTGCTGTTGGAGCACAGTGGGCTTGGCTCTGATTTCACATAGGGGTTTCCTTCATCTCTCCTACAATAGCCTTACGTCTAATGATATTTGTCTAATTGCAAACATGCCCAATTGTTTTACGCAGTAGGAAAATGGGCTGCTTGGCAATGCTGATGTATATCACAGTGATGAGAGGTATGCAGAGCCCTGAAATAGATGCGATTTAGATGAGAGAGAAAGATTATATTCAGGTGCTCTGTTCTGTCAGAGAGCCTTTGATTTGGTGGATTGTGTAGCATGAAAGGCCAGGCTTGTTACAGCCTTTGTGTGACTAAGAGTAAGATATTAAAGTTTGATGCACTGCTCTGGGAGACGCTACGTGATGGATAGAGAAGACTTGCTAGGCATTGTAGGAGCTGTGTAGGGCCTTTAGGATCTTTGGGGGCTGTTTGTTATATATTTCCTTGCCTAATGGTTTGCGCGTGAGCGGAGTGCTAAGGTTGGAGTCCGGATTGCTTATGTGACCTTGCCATATGATTTTCATACACAGGAACATTTGGTTCTGCGCAGTGAGTGGCTTCTCATGAATTGCATGCAGTGACCCTGGGTGTCAGCGAGCAACGTCAGTTATTTCATTTCTTACACTTTAAAAAGAGTTATGGCTCATATTACAGGGATGTTTCCTCTGCACAGAATCCTACAACGGTGGGTGGGAAGGCTCCTTGGAGGTCCCTGGTCCTCTCTTCGGACTATATGTCCAACACCAGCTCAGGCCATGGTTACATCTAGCTGAGCCTTGAGAGTCTCCAAGGACAGAGACACCTCCATATCTCCCAGTGAACCGCTGTGTCCGGGGGGGGACACGCAGCAGGGTTTGGGCTTGGACTGGGTTTGCAGCAGCTCATGTCACCCGGGAGCCCCCTGCCCATTTGACATGTCTCCCCTTCCTTTCCCCGCAGATAGGATGGATGGAGCAGAACTGTCGCCAGCTGCGATAGGACCCCGCTGTCACACACCCAGGCCCTTGGTCCTGCAGAGCCATGCACAGCTGTGAGCAGGGCACTGGTTCCCATGGAGAAGCCAGCGAGCCTGTGATGTCAAAGCCACCTGAGGCTTCCTGGATGATGGATCCTGGACAACTGCAAGTCAAACAGAGCCAGAGAGGCCTCTTCAGGCAAATCTTGGTGGCTTCGAGCCACCAAGTGGCTGGCACACTGGGCAGTGTGTCCTTCCCAGAGCTGTCTGGGTCGCATCCCTGGAGCATCCTGGGGGTGTTGTTGGAAGTACGTGCTTGCATTTGGCTGTCAGTGCACAGGGCCAAGCCTCTTCCCCAGCCCCTCACCAGTGCAGGGCAGAGGGAATAGGTGTAGCACAGCTGCTTCTGCTGGCGTGCCCTCTGTGAGCATCACACCTGCACAGGGGAGTCTTTCCAACACCGAGCACTGTGGCAGGTCCATCCCAAGGATGCTCCAAGGACTGTGGGCTCCAGACCTAAAGCCAGGCGGGGTGCAGGGAGGAAGTAATCAGTCCCGAGGACAGCCTGGCTGTGACACATTTCCTAGGACTAAGTCTTCCATTCTTGCTTTAACCTTTTCTGGTGACTTGTGGTGTCTGTGTTAAACAATGATATGCCTGCAACATGACAGTGATTTGTTTAAAGAGACCACACTTGTCCTTAGCGCTCACTCGCTGCTCTGACAGTCCTGTCAAAAGCTTCTGCACATTTTTCAGTTCTCTCCCTCATTTGCTTCTGTCACCATGGGGAAACATCCACATAACAACGGCCCTGGTGGCATTTGAGCAGCTCAGGGGCCTTGGCTCAGCTGTATCGTCCCTGCCTGGCACGCTGAGTGGTCACTGGTGAGCCCAGGGATGCACAGCTGCATCCTGAGCCCGGCACAGACCGCCTGGCTGCCCCGCTGCCCTGGCATAGCCCCATGCAGCAGCATCACCAGTGAGCCTGTGGGTATCAGAGGGCTGCCCGGAGCTCGAGACCAGAGCACGATGCTGGCCCTTGTGCCCTGGTGCCACTTCTCAGCCTGGACTTCACGTGGACAGATCCTGAGGATGGGCTGGGCAAGAAACTGGGGCTGGTTCCTGTCCAGTGGTAGGCATTTGATGGAGCTGGTAGTTTGGGCATTTGACCGCTGTCCCAAAGAGAGGGGTTTCCAGCTAAAAAAAGAAGGGCAAGGAGCTCAGGGCCCCGCTGCCCTCCCACCAGTGGATGATTGTGCAGAAAGGGGATGCTGCTGTCACCAGCTCTGGCTGCCAGGCTTCAGACTGAACGTAACCAGTGTAGGCAGAGCATTAAGCATGCAGAGACTGGTCCTCTCTGGGGACATGGCTGGGAGTGAGGTGCCTTTCAGAGCGTTTAAGAGCTAATGCTTCAGTGTCCAAGGAAGTCCCACATGGATGAACTTCAGGGCTGAGCAGGGCATCGGAGAGAGTAGGTAGATTTATGCTGAGGTTTGGGTAAATTGTAGTGAGCTTGAAGGTTGTTTGACAGGGCTGGGAGCACCAAGCAGCAGACTCAGTATGGAAACAAAGCAGCCTGCTCCAAGAGCTGAACCCTGCCTGAGAGTGTCTGGCCTGGACCATGCAGTTAACGTTGGGCAATTCAAGGGGTTCCTCTGCTGTAACATCTGTGGATACCCCGGAGGAGGAAACAGGCAGGGGGGGCAGTAGAAATTAAACTCAAAGACAGGTACCCATAACTATCTGCAACCCTGCACTGGGCTGAGCAGCCCCTCCCAACCCATGCAATCTCCTCCCCTCGGGTACGAGCAACACGTGGCTTCTCCAGTTCAGCCTCCTCACACACAGACACCCCCTGCACCCTTCCTGGGGGTGTCCTGGCCGGTCTGCTCTCCCTGTGCACCAGTAAGGGTGCATGGGTGCCGTCTCGAACACCACTGCCTCACCCGGGACCCGGCCATCCCACCTTGCCCCTTCTGCGACGCTCACCCACCCTGGCACATCAGATACTGGCCCGGATCCACTGAGCCGCAGGGAGATGACGAGCCCAGAGAAACCCATTTCCCAGAGATAATGTTATATTTTCAGAGTGCATGTAGACAAATACGGCCAAATGTTCCCCTCCCTGAAGCCATCAAAGCACCAATGACTCCGTAATATTTAATGGCTTGTTTTGCTCCCTAAATGATACAATGAAAAGGATTATTAATGTTAATAGCGTTCTTATCATATTTTAATAGCATCATGTATAACTGAAATGTCATCTCAGCACATATTTCTCTTGCTCTCACCCAGGGCGCGGAGTAATCATACTCCAGAGATGTGGTGAAGGAAGAGACATTGGGCAACGGGGTGGAAAGGGGGGCTGGGGCCTGAGGCTGACCTGGACTCGGCTAGCTGGAGAGAAGGGATGCAAGGCCACACGAAGAACCACTCCCCTGCAGGCAAGGGAAAGATGGGAAACCAAAGGGCCACGAGGAGTGATGGGCAGGGCAAGGGTGCATGAGGTGGGCAGGGGAAGGGTGCACGAGATGGGCAGGGGAAGGATGCACAAGGCAACTCCAACAAGGCCCCAGGGCATGCACAGAAATCCTGGACGTTGAAGGGGGCACTCATATCGAGGGTGCGAAAATGGCACTCACCCCCTGCAGTCACCAGGTCCAGCTGATCCCTCAGGCCTGGAAAGGGCTGGATACCCCAGACAAGAGGGGTCAGGCCATCACTCCCCCAGGAACGGGGCAGGGTCCCCCAGGACCTGACAAACCTACTACCACTACTACTTCTTTTCCTGACACATTGGACTCCATCAAGAGCAACTGTCAGTGATATACTCCAATTTTCAGTGTATCATTTCGCAGTCCAGTGAGCATTTGCCTTTTTTTTTTCCCCCGTCCAATCCATCTTATAGATTAGTTTAACTAGGCTGAAAATCCACATTTTTCATGTGGGGTTTGGTTTTCCTTGTATTCAGCCCTCATCTCCTTGCCAGGAAGGGACTGCAGTGGCCAGAGGCTGAGTGCACTGGGGCCCTTTCGGGTAGAGCCAAGCTCAAGGACAATGCCATTTCATTTTCCCAATCCCCAGCACAAGCCATTGCATTTCCACAAAGGAATTGCAAAAAGAAGACCCAGAAAGATTCAGGGAGCAGCCATGAGTTGCTAAAGCTTCCAAAAAAGCTCTGCACCTGTAAGAGCTTTGCACCTGTGAAAGTTTGCACTATGGTATGTATGGGTATGGGTCTTCCTCATTGTTCCGTGGCGAAGCGTTGTGCACAGCCTGACCTCTGCACTTGTCCGTGTGCAGCATCCTGCCTTCACTGACACCTGTGCACCCACATTTACTCCTCATCCTCTCCAACAGACATGAGGGTACTGCTTGTGCACAGTCACATATGCATCTGCCCTCAGGACCTGGGAACCTCCTCCACAGATGGAGCACGCATACACCCACGTGCACAGACACCCCTCCCCAAGGTAGCCTGCTTTTGTGCCGTGAGATGGAAGGGGGCAGCTCAACTCTGACCTGCTCATATTTCACTAAAATGTTATTTTAACACTTAAAAGGGTACAAAATACCATCAGCAGCTCTTCATTTATCAGATCGATGCACGGCGAGCAGGGCACGCACACTCTCCACATTAATGAGCCCAGGAGCTGGCTGCAGCTTCCCAGCACTGCCCTGGCACTCATGCTGCAGGGGTACGGGGAAGCAGGGATAGGGTGCTGACACCCCAGGGGATAGGTGCCCTCTTCTCCCCTTTAGAGAAGGCTGTGGGTGCCCAGTGACTCCCATGGTGGCTGGGGGACCTGAGTGGGGAAGGGAGGGCAAACCCACGAGGAGGACATCAATGGTGGAGACCTGATAGAGGTCTCCAGCCTCCAGCCCACAGCAAACGCACCAGGAATGTGGAACAACAAGCACATCCTGGATTTCCCCTCCTGCTCCCAAGGTCACAGCTGATTGCTGGAGCCAGGAACTAAGGCAGACAGCGACTGCCTGGGATGGGGAGGTGCTGGCTCTCCTTCCCAGCTGGGAAGCGTCCTACCAGCCAGCCTAGCCAGGGACCATGCCATGGGACTGCAGTTGAATTTATCTCCCAGGCTTCTGGTGCATGCCCACAGCTGCTTGACTTCTCTCAGTGCCAGGGGACCTCAAGCTTGGTCCCTCTCTGCCCCAGAGCTGCTGTAAAGAGCTTCTTTCAGGAAGGCATCCCCTTCGCTCCTCCTCACCTGCTGCCCTGCTCCGTGTGGCACTCTTCCCCATGTCCTGCATGGATGCATGTGGAGGAAAGGCAGATGTGGGGCTTGCCTTCCCACGGGACATGGTGATGTGATGACTCCACTCAGCAGAGAGATCCAGAAAGGTGCCACATGGACACCGTCCTATAGACAACGACAGTGCAAGGCAGCGCTCTCCTCCAGACAGCCCCAGGGATGGAGACACTGATACGGGGACGGTCAACGTACCCAGCAAAGCCACAGTCACCTCAGGAACTTTGCCCACATTGTAACAATAAAATCTGCATCTCCACTGGGAAGTCTTTGCTTGTGAACTTGCCGGTACCTCTGTGCCAGCAAGGTTCTCTAACCATCCTCAAAGCTGAGGACAAAGGACAATTATAAAGATCAGGCAGTGTCAGGGGAACTACAGGGACCAGTGCTAGGTTGGCTTGTTTAACACCTTCGTTAATAATCTTGGCAGAGAGAGTAAACAGAAGAACCAACTGTGAGGGATTCGCAGGTACTTTCCAGTGTGAAAGCAATATTTTGCTGGGGTTGAATTTTTCACAGCCCTCAGGGTACTTGCAAAAATGGCTTTGAGTCCTAAAGGTCTCACAATTTTAGGACAATGATTTTATTCATTACTTTTTCTTCTCTGACTTAGAAGACATCACCAGAAGGCTTCCTGAAGGGCCCTGGAGGCCATGGAGACACACAAAGGTCAGGCCTCCCGTGCACACAGGGAACGGCTCCCATTGCCGACAGACTCCTTGCACAAAGAGCTGCTCTGCAGACACGCAGACGGGCACATTTGCGCTGAGCCCAACCTGCCTTAAACTGGACCTGTGCCGGGGATGGGATTGTCTGTGTGTTTGCAGTGCCCTGGACCACCGAGTCCACGGCTGATATTTGCTGTGAAACTGTAAGAGGTGCCATGTCCTGTCTGCTTTCGTACAGGACATGGAGCAAGTCATATAACAAAGAAAAACCTTTTTACATGAGGTGTTCCACAATGCTTTCAGTGGCCGTTGGGTCTTGGGGGCATCCCATGTTGGGTCTCAAAGCATCCCATGATGGGGCAAAGCAAAATCACCCCATGAACTGCCTGTTCACATAACATGCACTATGACTAGTGTCATATGAGACGTGTTCTCCTAATTTAGCTGGAAAAAAAATCAGAAAAAAAATCAGGAGTTTTGCAGAAAGCTAGTGAAAATTATTTAAAACCAGAAACAAGAGCAGTATTACCAAGTGGTATTCATTGAAATGAGTAAGACACACAGCTCTCCTAAATAACACATTCCTGAAATTTGCAGATGAAACTAAATAGGAGAAGAGATCAAAATACCAAAGAGGGTAGAGGACACACCGAGCGGGTCCCACTGAGACTGCAGGCAGTCGGAGGCAGAATGCGATCCACTTGGAAAAACACAGCCAGGCCATTTAGGAGAAAATGATCCAAATCATGGTCTGAGTCACTGGGAGGGGGAGCCCCGTGGTGCAGTGAGGCTGAGCAGGACTTATCACTGCTGTTGAGGGGGGTCTCACCACACCACTGCTTTCTTTTCTCACCATCCTTCCCACATTTTCAGAGGATCAGAGTCTGGCTGGAAAATCCTTCTGCTGTTCACAGATTATTTTAAGCCAGGCTGGCTCCCCACGAGCCCTGGGGATGCTCTCACCCCAGGGGAGGGTGGCAACTGCTTACAGGAAGATAAGGTAGGATGAATGCCTAACCAGGAGCTTTATTAAGCATGCACAGCCCAAAATACAGCCTCTGTCAGTGCCCTGGGCTCCCAGCATTGTGCCAGAGATCTGTGTCCCGGGTGCACGTCAGCAGCCCCAGCCGCCCGGCCGTTGCACACCCAGCCTGGCAGTAGCTGGGGTGCACACACCGCACGCGTCCTCGCCGCACCAATCCCAGTCTCAGAACTGTGTACCCCGCTGCTGGACCCTCCGCCCGCAGGTTGCTGCTCGGTCTTGGTCTCCCTCAAGAGTCTCTGGATGGCTCTTCTGCCCGCTCAGGCAGGGATTTCCTGCAGCAAACCGCCATACCAGCCAGCAACAGGGGCTGAACGCGATGGAGACCTGGACCGGCGATGGGAGCTCTTCTCAAACAGCAGCTCTGACATGATCTGTGTTATAGCTGTATCACTCAGTCAGTGGGCATATGGCAAGCCATTCACTAAATAAAGAAATTAAATTACCCAAGACTATAAAACAGTAAATTTAGAGCGATATCCTGACTGTAATAGGGCAATAGCATTTCATTTACTGCTACAACAGCAACCTTGCAAAGGAACGAAGGTTTCGGGGGGCAGCCCAAACGCATGCGTGTTGAGGAGGGGGGTGAGGCTGCCACAACCGGGGGGTGTCCCTGGGCTGCTAGCTGGCAGCCCATCAGCTCCCATCCGTGAGTGAGGGCTGCTGTGGCAGTCCCTCCTCTCGACCCCGCTGATCTCAGGTTGCAGGCTCACCACGGGCACTCCCGCCTCCGCGACGTGGAGCATTAATGTCACATTAGCCTAATAGGCAGTTTTCTCATTTCCAGGTTCCACAACCTCATTTTCCAGGCGCAGATAAGATGTTTGTGCCACAGACGGCATCGCCTATCAGCATGAAATGCTGTTGCTCTTCCCTCTCTTTGTCAGAGTGTGGAAAATGGAAGAATACTTTGTAATCTGGTTGTATGTACCCTGCACATCTTACACCTCCCGCTTTTTTGGTAGCTGCTGTTTCTACTCATGGGGATGGGTTGAAGCCTGGCCTGGATGTGAGGGATGGGAGGTCCAGGGTCTTTCACAATCCCTTTTTTCTCCAGAAGCATCATTCCTCCGGGGACCCACCGCAGCGTCACTGTAGGAGCCACCTTTCTGGCAATGTGGAGGCAGCAAACACCAGGCTTGAGCATCTAGCGATGAACTCCCCGGCATGATCGACCAGAAAGCTGTTTAAAAAGAGATATGGAGGAGGGGGCTGTGATCATCCCTGAGGCATCAAAACAAGCTGGGCAGGACAGAGAGGGAGTGGAGGGGAGATTAGACCGCCCTTTGGTGCTGCAAAGTACTCAGCAGCCTTAACCGTCTCTCTTCAGCCCTTTTTTCCTTCAAACCAGATCAACTCAGCAGTTCAGCTTGCATCCCCATTGCAGGGCTGCAGGAACCATGCACCAGTGCTGTGGGTTGTCTGGGGAAGCTGTGTTAACAGCAGGCAGGAGAGCAGCCCGCCCTGGGCACAGACCCGGAGCAGCCTTGCTGCCTGCATGCCGCCCTGCTTCTCTCTCTCCCCGTGCTGGCTGGACCTGCTTACCCTGCCTCGCTTCACAAGCCCGGCAGAGCAGGGCTGCCAGCTCATCACGCGTCCCTTTCTTCACCCTTTGAGCTGCTTGTCTGCCTTCACGGCCGCCAGCCGCGCTGCTGCATGGACGTGAGCCTCACCGGGTGCTGGCAGAGTCGCAGGGACATCCCTGGGCTCCTCTCCTCAGCCGCTTCTATTGCAGGGAGAGGGCAGGAGTCATGGGCAGAGCAAGGGCAGCCTCTCTAGCAACTTGTTTATATGGCAGAGGACAAATATAGGTGTCCTGCAGCACCCATGAATGCAGGTGTAACCTAGGATGGTTGCAGAAGATCCGTCCCCACCAGTGTCCTGCAATTCTGGCTCTTTCTGCTCTACGTGTGCTGGCTTATGAGTGCACTCTGCAGAGCAGGTGGCTTGGGGAGGGGACAGGAGAGACGTGCTGGTTCTGCAGTGCTCCTGGGAGTAAGTTACCTCAGGGTAAATGATTTGGAAACTGGCTGGCCTGGTCACACCCAATTTCTCCGAAGCAAGGAGAATTTTAAAACACAATAACTGAAAATGCCACTTGCCACCCCGACCCTCTGACTGATTTCCCAGAGGGACGGCAGGCTTGGACAAAACCAGTGAAACGGTCACCTCTGACGTCCTCCTTCTCTCCATGCTGCTGCCTTGCTGCACAAAGCTGATGGGTACAAGCTCCAGAGCTTTCCAGGAGCTGTGTGAGAGATGCTCCTGTTGGCTGTGGCGGTTCTGCTTGACAGGCTCAAGCAACGCCATGTTCAGGTCTTCATCCCACTAGGCTGATCACATTTCATCTCCACTATCCCTTCGCTGTGATTTTTACATATTTTGAATTTTCCAGGTGATGCCAATTTTCTGACCTGCTTTACTCATCCTGCAGTCTCTCTTTACCCAAACACAACCAATATTTCAATGCTGACACAGGAGTGCTCATACTGTCTCTTCCCATGCACCCCCTTGCTTACTTTGGGCTGTGAAAATCCTCATGGAAGACATTTAGCAATTACTGTAGTTCTCTTTCAAGCTGCCAACATCTTCCCATGGAGTAGGCTATGGGTAGACTTTGCACACAAGTATTTTCTTGTCAACTAACTGACATCAATAGCTGCTAACTGAGATATCTTGCTGTCTCTTTCTGCAGGCAAGGACTGGAAGACGGCGTTAATATTCCCTCTGCAGTGTATCCTTGTGATTTTTCCATATCGAAGAGCACTCCGGACGGAGCACCTGTCCCCACGTTAGATTTCCCTGAATGCTACTTAACTGGGACATTAAAGCCAGCTAAGCCTGTAACCCATCAGCGCACTGTGCTGCGGCACTCAGCTTTGCAGGGGTGAAGACGTAGGTCAGTGGGTTGTTACTGCTGTAAACCATGAAGGATTGCATGCAGCAGAGGAAGTCACAACATTTATCAGTTACAGTCTACTTCGGAGTGAGAAACCCCAGCTTCTCCGACGCCGGGTTTCATTCTTCTCAGCCACTGCTAGTGCTGCTGACCCATAGCCAATAACTCTTAGATTAGCTTCCTATCGTCCATGCGAGACTCTCTCTTACCCTACAGCCCGTATCCAAGCCAAGCTCCCATTAACACCTGCACCTGGAGAGGAGCTGGTTTAACACTTCAGAGCCAGGGATATCCTTTATTTCCACCTTGCCCCAGGACACGCATCACTGCCCCGTGGTTCCTCACCGGCACCACCGCATGCAGGTTGTCCTGGCAGACACCTGTCGTGCACTCCCCTGGATGCTCCCTCCCTAAACCTCTTCCCTCGTTCGGTCAAATGCAACCAGAGCTCATTTGTGGCAGTGCTGTAGCATGGCAAGACCAGGAGGGTCCTGTCCACCTTCACCCTGGCTCCTACCCTTCCCCGAGAAGGGGATGGAGGGAGGCTGAGGGGCTGTGGCTGTGTCCCACGCACAGCCTTCATCCTCCGGCTCTGGTCTGCGGGCTTGTGCTCTGGGGACCCTGCCCTTGCTGGTGGGACACAGGGACATGCCTAGCCTCAGGAATGCACCCAGACAGCTTTTGCTGCATGTCTTTGTGTGGACACGTGTGTTAGCCTGGGGATGTCTGCAGGAGTGTTTCCTTTGCAAACTCTTCCAGGTGGCAGTTTGGGGCACTTCTGACTGCAGTTAAGCCCCAAGATGAAAGCCTTCGGATCCTGACTCATTGCACCAGTTACGTAAACTTTGGATTGTGAATTCACCCATCCTCTGGAGAAAGCTTTGGGTCAATCTGGGAGCAACTCCAGGGCTTTGCATGCTCCTTTGCATGGCAGATGAACGGCTGGGGCTCCCTGCAGGGCCAGGCAGATCCTTATCCTCCTGGGGACAAGTTGTCTCAGGACTTGATGCACAGTCACTCGGTGCTCCTGCAATGCTGATGCCACCTGCAGTGGTTTTATCTGCCAAATACCTTCTGGAATTTCAGGTTTAATCTGCTGTAAACTCCTCGACATGATTTGTCCCTTCAAAATAATGCCGTGTTTTGATGGGTTAGTGACAAGGACATTTAATCCTGCAAGATGATCCTTCCATTCGTTTGACTGGTGTCCCTTTCATGTCAAAATCTTCGAGCCACTGAGTAAGACCTCAAACGCTGCTGTTATATTGTCAGTCCACCACCCTCTGAAACAGGCCCAACGTGTTGCACTGGTGTTTTTCCCCAGCGGCTAATCACATCCCTTCTCCCTTGCTTACACATGCACAAGGGGTTGGGATTGTTATTTCTGATGAACTTCAAGGAGCCTCTCACCAGAGAAATAACATTTCTGTTCGTTTGTTTATTTATTTATTGATCTGCTCCCTTCCAAAGTAAAGGGAGAAAAGAGAAAAGAAGAAAAGCCAGAAGAGAGGAAGATGAAGAAGTAGGAGGGGGTGGGAGGCTAGGGAGATCAGCACCAGCTCAATCCCAGATGCCACGGTTTAATCAAAGGTTTCTACAAAGGGAGACCAAATCTTTCAAAATTTTTCCTTAGCCCTTTCCTCTGAAGCTCTACCCACCATTTGCCAGCGGGCCAGCCAAGCCGCAGTGCTGAAGCGTCCGTTCCCAGAGGCCAGGTACCCTTCTGTCTAGTGATATAAGCTTTTCAGCTGCAAGCACTGTGACAGAGAAACAAGCTTCCTGGGAGTGGAAGTGGATGCCTTATCGCTCACGAGGCGAGGGGTGGGTGCTGCCCCAGGTGAACTGCAGCCACCGGGTGTGACAGCGCAGCCAGCGATTGCACTCCCTGATTTGTGAAGGCTGGCAGACCCGGAGGAAATGCAGCAGTGCTGCCTTTGCTTAATTGCAAATGGATTTCAATCCACCCTCTGCAAAGGATCTGATTTCTCCTGGCAGCCTTAGGATCAAGCCATCTTATCTTCCAGTAATGCCTTGTGCTTTCCAAAGTGCAGGTCCCTCAGAGATCCCAGAACCTGTTGGGGTGATGGGCTACCCCCCCCCAGAACCCCCTCCAAGCTCTTGGATTTCCTCCAACTTTTTAATTTGCTGCAAAGGTCTTGATGGCAAAGGGGGTCACCCCTTTCAATGCAGATTCAGGGCTCACAGCTTTCTGCTTGCCCCCTCTCACCGCCCTGTGTGATGCTGCTATTGACTTCAGGATTCCAAAGGTCTGCCAGTTGTGTTAGCCTATGCCGGGGGCACCTCCAGCAGATCCTGCAAGCCAGCGGGATCCTCCAACACCTGCCATGCTCATGGCCTCATCATCCCCTGACGCGTGGGACATGGTGGCCACACAACTCTGTCACATCGAGGGCTGGAGCAGTCTCCAAGGTGTGTGCCCCCACTCCCCTGTCCCAGGTTTCCCCAAGACTCATGACCTCCCCACGGAGCACAGCCCTCCCCATGGGGTAACAAGGGCAACCAGCCCCGCTTTTGGACGCGAGCTGTGCACAGAAAGGCTGGCAGCGATCTCAGCCTGGGCTGCAGCCGCTCCGCACCCCATTCCCTGCCAGCTGCCAGGCTGCCTGCCCTTTATCTCCAGCGAGCATCTATTGCCGCACTCCACAGACCCAGGGCCTTTAAGTGGAAGAGCTCTGATGTTTATTCATCCAGGGCAGACCCGAGATACCAATATACTGATAACAAACACAAGGGCTGCTTGAAAAAGCAGATAGGATCTCAAAGATTGCTGCACACTCAAGGCATTAGCCACTATGTAATGCACCGTCTTCATGAATATGCAGCTCCATTGTGCAGCGCTGGCAGGACAATGGGACATATTTTAATGCTGATCTCAACCCAGCCCTTGTCCTTGTCTGGAAAAACCCAGCCTGGGGGATAACCGCAGAGAGATGCACATCCATACCACAGAAGAACTAGCCCTGAGACCCATGTGCCTGTTGTTGCAGAACATGGGCCATATCCCCCCACTGCTCGTCTGGGAGTGATGCTGGGGGGATGTCACAGGCATCGGGGGTCCTGGAGTGGCAGCTGGGGGAAACAGTGGTGGTGGCCACTGTACCAGGATCCAGCAGGAAGGGAATGGGGCAAGCTCTCACAATGCTGGTCCTTTGCAGCAAGACTTCACCAGACTTTGCTGTGCATGGGCTGAATTTCTCCATGCCTGGGCATTGACTCAAGAGAGGCTTGCAGGGCAGGGGAAAATGCCTTGGGTGAAGATTAGGATACAGCAGGTGCTGGAAGGGGGAGAGGACCCAAATTAAGCCCTGCATGGGGACCAGCCCCAGAGGCAGCGGCAGGCGATGATGCCCCCATGCACAGCTCTGATGAGCCACCTCCTGCCCCGCTACATTGGATGCACCCACACCAGCATCAGTGCCTGGGGGATCCCACCCCGCAGCCCAGCTCAGTGGCTCAGTGGCACCAGGGGCATGGCTGGGTGGACGTCTCTGCCGTGAAACCACGCTGCCCGCAAGGTCAGCCTGGCCCTGAGCGCTGGCACACGGCGAGCCCCGCCAGAGGCGCCTGCCTTGCTACTCTGCTGCTCGCCAGTGATTTGCACCACTGAGCCTGTTGGCTGGGAGCTGGGAATGAAGTATTTGTGAAATTAATTAAGACAACAGAGGCCCGAAGAAAGGGAAAGTTAATTAGTCACGGCAATCAGTTAGATTTGATCCAAAAGAACAAACAAAGAGTTAGAAGCGTGTCACTGGCGGGCTGCTTCTCTGGAAAAGGGATTACGCGGAGATTTCCACCAAAGGGAATGGCTTTGTGCTGCTGCTCCTTATGTAATTGGGGATTTAGAATCGGCACAAAGAGTCATTACCACATAATTTCTTTGCCAGAGAAAAAAAGTTGACATTTACGAAGCAC
>NW_008825302.1:278117-283772 GCF_000699105.1 Pygoscelis adeliae | reverse complement strand
GATGGAGTGAGCCATGCCAGCGCCAGAATGAAACCACAGTGTGAAAGCTGGTGGCCGAGGTGTGAAAACGGGTGGGAGATGGCAAAGCCATGTTCGGCGGTGAGACAAGGGGGAGGGAGCAGGGATGGCACCCAGGGACACTAGGCACTGGAGGAGCAGAGCAATAGGGTGACTATGCCCAGGAGAGCTGGTGGCAGCGAATCCCAGGTTTTCTGCTTGAGCTCCCTCCGTTATCTCTGTTTTCTCCTTCACAGTTAACAACTTTAATTTATTTACTCTGACTCCAGCAGCTCCATTTCCCTCTGAATGGGCACAAAGTTGCCTGCTTGCTGCTAAGGCCCCCCCGGGACCTGCTGCGCTGGCACTGAGAGCAGCCTCCGGGTCCCCGAGGAGGCTCCAGCAGGCTCCGAGCAGAGCATCCCAGCACTGCAGTGGCACCTCTGCCCCGTAGGGGATGGCAACACACTGCCCTGGAAAGGGGCAGGAGAAGACTTCAGGCTCCTGGAACTCCCATCAGGACGGCCCCTGCAGCTGGAATGGGTGCCCACCGGGGTGTCCCAGATGCGGGCTGTCCCCGACTTGTGCAAGGCACAGACATGCACACACTGAGCTTCTTCCCAGCCCTGCGCTGGCACCCGGCCATGCTCCAGCATCCCCTGCCATGCCCAGGTGCATGTCCAGGGCACCTGCGGCATTCCATGCTCTGGCTGCTGCGCTGCACCCACAGGTGGCCGTGGGCACCCATCCACAGCTGCTGGTCCCCAAAACCATTGCAACTCTCAAAACCTCCTGCTGGTCCCCAAAACCACTGCAAACCTCCCCAGCCCAGCAGAGCCCTGAGAGTTTTTCTGCACAAGGAGCACAGTGCTGCTACACTGGGGACAGCAGGCTCAGAGGGATTGTCCCCTGGTGAGGAGGTGACAGCAGAGTAGCCCCAAATTTAGCAGCATCACAGCCTTTTGGGGAGGGCTGGCTTGTTGGGTGTGCATTGCTGGAAAGCCTTCCCACCCACACATTCCTCAGGGGTTGCCAGCACTGCCCCTGGGATGAAGACAAGGCACCCAAAGCTGGAGGTGCCCACGGGGGCTGTGCCCTACGCCAGGGGTGCTGTGCTGGGGACGTGCTGCCTGTCACCTCCAGGGGCCCGGATCCAGCACCGGGGCTTGAGCCATTCCCATTGCAGGCGCGGAGCTGTCGCCTGCCTGCCAGCATTGGTTTTACATCAGGAAGGCTCTGTCTGGAAATAAATAAATAAATTTAACCCCACACCCAATCTTAGCCACGCTCTTTCCACACTCCTATAAATGGGTTGGACGCTGGCAGGAGACCTGGCGAGCGCACAGCAGCACCCGAGCCATGGCAGGGGTATGCCTGGTCTCCCCACAGTGATGCTGGTGATGCTGGGCACAGGACAGATTGGGGTACCCCCCACACACAGGCTGGGTGGGAGAGGATCCGGCACGCTGGCTCGCTTTTATGGTTTTATGGAGCTCGCTGCAGGTTTTATGGAGCAGGCTCTTTTCCTGGGAGGTATGACGGGCACACATTGGGGCTGGCACCATGCAGATGATGGACAGGGGCCCGTCACTCACTGCTGGCTCTGTGGCCCTGTACCTATTTAATGTTAAAACACTGATTCAGATATCACTTTCAATGAAGCGGGGGAGCGAGGCAGGGTGAAGTCACCCAACATTCTCTGATGACCCCTCTGGACAGGCTGCAAAGTCAGACCACAGTCCAGTCCCTGTTTAAAGACCTCCAGGCATGCAGCACATCCCACCACCACCCCCCCCCGTGCCCTATGACCTCGGGACACCTCATCCCATCTATCCAGGAGAACATCTCCATCATGTCCACGGAGACCTGTGCTCAAAACCCCTCTTCTGTAGGAAAAAATAACCCATGAGGTCCCTTCCCAGGCTCCCAGCACTTCGCTTCAGGCTCTGGCAAAAATTCTGGAAGTCATTAGGGAACCTGCTCATTAGTTTCTGAGTCAAAAGGCTTTTGACGCCGGCTCTGGAAGAGCAGGGGGTGTGCTGCATGCTCTCTTCAGGTCCCTCTCGCAAATGCACTTAGCTTCTGTGCTTTGATACATGCTCCTGTCTAGACGGCACCAAAATCAAAGGCCTGGAGGCTTGTGGACGTGGTGGAGGCTCAGTTACTCAAAGCTGCTGGCCTCGCTTCACCATGCTGGGCAGCCACTGTGTCCACACGCTCGCCTCCGGCTCCAGAGGGATGGTCCTGGATGCTCAGCACTGCTGGGAAAAGGAATGGCTGGAGACTTCTACAAAGCTCTGCTGATCTGGAGAGACCCAGCCTGGGCTGGGGGGCAGCTGTGGGACCCAGCTGCATCCTGCACCGGGGCCGAGAGGATGCCAGAAGGGTCTGTCTGTGCCTTGGCCAGGGATGCCCACCCCAGAGGTGCACACTGCAGCCCCTCTGCCCATGCCCCTCGGTGTGGTGAAACACAGAGGGCCATCCCTGAGCCACCTGGCAGCCTGGCTGCTCCTGGGTTTATGCTTTTTCACAATGTCTTTTGGGAGACGATTGCTGTTTTTTAATTAATTGTGTTAAAAATTAAAAAAAAAAAGAAAAAAAAACCCAGCAACAAGGAATGCAGCTCTTCCCATGGGGCAGCCCAGCCTCGCGCTGGAGCTGGTTTGAGGGGATTGGGCAGCAAGGCGAGGAGGGTGTCAAGCAGAGGGATGCATTGCCGGCTGTTCACCTGTGCACCGGTATCAGTGGCCCCACTGCATCCCCGGGGAGCCCAGCGTGCCCGCCGCTGCTGGCTACCCGTGTGAAAAGCTGGCTGGAGGCTGGGGAGTGAGGACAGATCCTGTCAGTGGATCGCGGGAACATGATGGCCTGTCAAATCCCTTCCTCGCTCATTTGCTTAGTGACCGTGACTGGTGGCGGCAGCTGAACACAGGCCCGGCTATCCCCCCGTTTGGAAAAGACTTGGTTTGTTTGCAGTCATCTGGCTCATGAAAAATGCAGCCGCCCGTCGCCTTTTACATGGAATTGGTTTTAGCTCTGAATTCTCAGGTTTGGTGCCAGGAGAGGGACAGATCCATCCTCAGCCGGCTCTGTGCGAAGGCACAGGGGGGTTAGGTCCGCCCGGCTGAGCCCCCTGCCCCATCTCCCATCCTCATGCCCTCCACCCTGCCCCAGCCCTGCCAGTGCTGCCGGGGGACACAGGGGGGACAAGCCTTGTGCCTGATGGCATTTCCAGCCTCCTCCTCCTCAATGCTGCTGGAGGAGCCCTCAAAAGTAGCAGAAAAGGCACAGGAAGCACTTTCCGGAGCCACGCCAGCCCTGTCACACAGGGACACGTGTGCGCACACAACGCCACCCCGTGCTGCCTGCCAGCCTGCCCTCCTCGGTCCCTGCACCCCGGTGTTTTGGGAAAGGGATGGCAGCAGCCCCCTGTGGCTCCCGGCAGGATGCTGGAGCCCCTGGGAGGGTTTTCCGGCAGTGCCCATGGCACAGGGCAGCGCTGGCTACAGAAGGTAGAGAAGGGGCCGAGGCAAATAGCTGCAGCGTGTGGAGCACTTCAGCCTGGGGTGGACAGGGATGGATCTGAAAAAAGAAAGAGCAAAAAACCTCAAGCTGAAGAGAATACAGTGCGGATCCAACAGTAACCACAGGCAACGGGAAGCTCATGGGGCCAGAGGAAGGGGAGGACCAGTGCAGGGCAGAGTCAGTGCCGGGAAGGCAAATCCGTTAGGCTTTCTGTGCCGGGTCTGACCCAGAGCAGGCAACCAGCAGGCAGGGGATGCTGACCCCAACGCCAACTGGTGCCTGCTGGCAGCTAAATCCCCCTAGGCTGAGAAGCCTCAAGGAGCTGCAAAACCCCCGGGCAGAGCTGGAGCAAGCCTGTGTGCTGGTGTGGACGTGCTGTGCACATGTGGAAGAACCACATCAGTGAACAGCTTTTCTGGAGCCTCTGGAGTGAGGGCTGGGGAAACAGGAGCCCCAGCGTAGTCCCAAGTGAGCGGCTGTGAGTGCATGGATGGGGTGAGTGCCCTGTCCTCCCGTGATGGCATGGTGTGTCCCTCGTCCTTCTCCTGGGGACATGGTCCTGGGGCTGGTGTTGGTGCCAGACACCCCAGATTGGGTCCCAAAAGATCAGCTGGGAGCTCTGTGCATTGGCAGGACAGGCTGAGCTTCACACTGATGGAGCCACATGGCACCCTGCATCCTCTAGGCCATTTCCAGACCTGGGTGGGGGCTCAGTGCTGGGGTCCACCAAGGCACGAGTGCCTTGGGATGGGGTGGGATGGGAGAAAGCAATGACCTGCTCGGTGCTTGGAGCAGAGAGGACAGCAGTGCGGTGTGAGGTAGTCCCTATTCCCAGGTGCCCTGGGACTGTGCAGCCCTTGGTGCTGACCCATGGGGAAGACGAGCCAGTGCAACGGTCCCCAGGGCAAGGAGAGGTGGTGCCTGCTCCTGCTCAGCTCACCTGGCGCAGGGGCAGCGGCTCCCATCCAGATGCACAGACACACGTGCCCATTGCCGGCACCTCTGGGCATCAATAAAACATCAGTCTGAGGAGAAGAAGTCACTGACAGCTGCAGCATCACCTAGACACTTCCAAATGCCCGGCAGGGAATTCCTGTGCAGGCACAGCCCTCAGACACCGGGCTCAGGAGGTGGCACCAGCTGCCAGGTCCCTCTCCCTGGGTTTTGGGGATGCCAGACACCATCAGCGCTGCAGGACGGACCCATGCCATCCCACTGCTGAAAGCCCCCAGGGGCAACACAAGGGGCTGGTCAAGCATCCCGGCACCAACCTTCACAGGACTCAAGGGTGCAGGCAGAGGCACCATTCCCCCAGGCGTGGGCCACGCCATGGGACCGCAGCCAGCCTACACTCAGTCCCAGCTGGGCGATGCACCTTTCTCTCCCCCTGCTTTTGGCCAGCTGGCCCACACTGAGTGCAGGGAGCAGAGCACCCAGCTGCACCCAGCGGACCAGGCTGCACCAGGCAGCAAAGCAAAAATGACCCACTCCCTAAATGCTTCTTGCATGGCAGGGGAAGGGCAGCGTGAGAGTACTTAAAATTTAGTGTCCTGCAAGCATCTCACACTTGCTGGTACCCAAAGGGGCCGTGGATTCATAAATCAATATCCTCAATAAAAAAAGTTTCATGCAGCACAGGGAAGTCTGTATCGGACCAATCTTGGCAGATAAAGAGGAATTGATCTCTCAGCTGAAAAGCAGTGGTTGCTTAGGTGCGAGTGACCACAGCGTGGCTCAAATCGAGCCCCCCCCCACCCCCCCCCGCCAGCACACCGAGCCGCGCTTTTTTTTTTTCCACAAAGCTGAAAACAATTATGAGCTGAATCAGCTGGAAGAGCACATTTAATCTGAAAAATTTGAATCATAATTCCAAGCTGTGAAGAATACTTTACCAGCTACCCGAAGAGACAATCCCTCAATCAGGAGAGCAGAGGCCTGTTAAGAAAAGCAGGCGGCGTTAGACAAAAGTGAAACCAGCTGTAGAGAATGAAAGCAGCAATACACAGCAATCGGCAGAACGGGAAGCCGATCATTTCCAACCTTGCGCAGTGACAAAACCACCGTGGGAGACAATGGGAAGCGGCGTTTGGACACCTGCAGCATCCTGCGCATCCAGCATCAGCAGCGGGGTCG
>NW_008825302.1:264122-278032 GCF_000699105.1 Pygoscelis adeliae | reverse complement strand
AATGGGGAGGGGCTTTCTGCTGGTGGGGGTGGGTGACAGAGGTAGAGGATATGGAGCAGGGAGGCTGGAAAGAGCTGGATGCGGAGCTCTGTGCCCTGCCATGCAGCTGCTCCGTGAGCAGAGGAGTAGCAGGGAGGTTTCAGGTGAGTGGGGGCAGGCTGGTGTCGTGATGATGTTTGAAAAGGTCGGCCTGACATCCGTCCTGCGCAGTGCTGTGGAGCGGCTTGTACAGGGCTTGATTATAGAAGAGGTAGGGGAAGGTGGCATAACCAGTGCCAGTCAATGCAGGTTTGTGGGAAATGCATGGTGTCAGTTTGACAGGATCATTTGGGGGGGTGTGAGACAGGTTTGATGGCCAAAGGGAACTGCGCAGACCTCTGGGGTTACTTCTCCTTGCTTATGACCCAGAGAGCCATCACCCGTCCTTCCTCCACCCCTCCGTGCCCCCCAGCAGCTGAGGCACAAGCCCAGCTCCTTGGTCCCTGAAGAGGACAGAGGGGCTCTGGGGAGAGCCCCCCAGGCCATTGCAGCCACCCCAGGAGATGCTGAAATCCCAGATCCAAAGATCTGATCCTGCCAGTGTCTGCAGCCATACAGCCTGCTCTCACACAGGGATGGCTACTGCAACCCCAGCCAGCTCAGCATGGAGGCCCGTGGATCAAAACCCTGTGCTGAGGGCTGGAAGGGTGAGAACAGCAATGGATTTGTTTGCAGGATGCCCGGGAAGAGAGGTCAGATGATTGGAAGGAGTAGAAAGGCTGGAGTCCCGGGCTCAGCAACCATTCTGGGCTGCAGGACGCCAGGCTCAGCCCCGTTCTCTGTGGGGCCAGCAGGCAGAGAGCACCCCACCGCAGCCAGACCATCCCCAAGTTCAAAGCAGCTCAGAAGCTTCTCAGCTAATGCTGATTTATCACCGCCCGGAGCAGCAGCATATCCCACCCGCGCAGCGTCGCTGAGCCAGCTCCAGCTCATCCCCATCTCTGCCTGCAAGGAGGGTCGGTCCCCTGCCCGCTGCGGGGACAGGCTTCCCCAGCAGTGTCCTGCCTGCCTCCTCCTCCTGAGGCACCTGGATTTTGTCCTTGCAAATGGTATTAATAAATGCACAGAGGGGCCGCTGGAATTGGCTGCAGCTGGGTTGTGTCTCAAGGTCTGCTCTCCCTTCACAGGCGATGGGTTGCACGCAGACCTTCTGGACGGAGCCGCTCCAGCCTCATTAGCTGGACGGATGGAGCAGGGAGGGGAGGATGAGGCGAGAGCAATCCGTGAATCAGAGCACTGAGACCTCAAAGAAACATTATTTTATTGTGAGAGAGGCTGGGGCCGCAGGGCCGTGGCCTTGGGTGGATATTAAGGATGCAGGCGCAGAGCCAGGCAGGGGAGGAAGGTTGCAAGCTGGGCAGGTGTTGGCAAGCAAATAGCAGCTCTTTCAGGAGTGCGTTTTGGGAGAACCTGCCCCGTGGCCCACAATGGCCCTGCTGCCAGTCCCCCCTCACGCGTGACAGAAAGGGCGATGGCATCGGAGCACTGCGGGCTTTTGCAGGGACTGAAAAATTGATGAGAGCCTCTAATCTGTAAGCCCTTCTGGCAGAGGAGGGACAGGAATTTGGCACAGGAAACACCTACGCTCCCACGCACTGACAAATGCCGGCACACTGCACCCACCCTGCCCACCGTGGGTGCCGAGGGGGACGCGTCAACGGCACCATGACGAGCACGTGCATCGGGAGAGGCACCGGTGAAAGCGCACCGGGGAGGCAGGCACCATGTGCAAACCCAGCCTGGCCGCTCATTGACAAACCCAGCAGCTCGCTGGCACGTCGGCACGCAGCGAGCAGCGTGGCAGCGCAAGGATGGGAGTGCACATCCCAGACCTCCGGTCCCTGGTGTGTTTTTTCTCTCTTCCTCTCGTTTCTGTTCATAAAGGTCTGAGCTTAAGTAATGAGGGTTTTTTTTTTTCTTCTGCAGGAAGATACACAAGTGTGCCAATGTAAATTGCTCCATTTGGAGGGCTAATTGCACTAAAAGGCAGCCTGATCTGTGGTTTTTCTCTATTTTACATTAGCAGCTGAGCTGTCAGATCTGAAATGGAAACTCATTTTTAAGGCTTTGCATTTACAGTGGCTTCAACAATGAAAAATGTTCCCTGACAGTAATAGAAGGCAAACCTCATTAGAGAAACTTAAACCAAAGCGGCACAGTGCTAAAGCCCTCAGGCTGCTTCCAAGCATCTTAAGAGGGAACAAGAGCATTTTTCACATGACTCTCTCTGCCCGTGGAGTGCTCTGGCTCTTCTTGACTATTGCTGTGCCCGCAGGAGCAGTACATCTGACATGGACAGTGTTTCAACAGAGATGGCAAACGGTTTTTTCTCAGGGGCGCAGGCTGCCGAGGCATTTCAGGGGTGGAGAACCCAGCTTGCTTGAAACAGCTGCTTTGCCCTCTCCCGGGCTGGCATTTTTGGGGTGGTCAAATCACCCCAGGGGCCGTGATGGTGGCAGCTGCAATGTGCAGTGCGGCGCATGTGGCACCCAGGAGCACAGCCTAGAGCTCTGTTATTTACCCATCCCCATGCTGGCAGTTTCAGGCATGCTGACCGCCAGCACCAACAGGAACCGATGCTGGGAAGGGTGGTCAGCCCTCCCCAGGCCCACCTCCTTCCCCTTGCTCCATGGGAGCTTCCCCAACTACCAGCCGAGCCCAGGGCAGTGGTGATCCGTAGCGGATCTGCAGCCCCTCGCTGCTCTCGCCCACACACCAGGGCTTTCCGAGCCTCTGCCACCCAGCCTAACAAATTACCTCCAGCAGCAGATGTTAAAAGCCTGTACGTTGCAAATTCAAGGTAAGAATGGCTGGGCAGGGTGTCTCTGCCAGCTTTGCCAGGGCCTATTTGCATCCGCATTAATATCCAGCCAGTGATTTGCATGGTCATGAGCTATTTTTAACCTGGGAGCTCAGCTCATTCAGCACAGAGCTCAGCCTGCTCTGGGGTCAGGGATCAGACCGTACTGTGCCACGCTGCGGATGCACAGGGTTTAAAGAGGAGGAGACTCCTCGTGGCCACGAAGCTGCTGGGACAGCATCAGGAGCAACGGGAAATGCGGCACGGATGCAGAGGTCCCAAACCACAGCCCGCAACGGGCTCAGCAAGGCTGCAAACTCTGCCCCCAGCGCCATCGTGCTGCCTCCTGGTCTGTGTTCGTCTCCCACAGGCTCAAGCCTGACTCTGACGAATACTTTAACCCTGTTTGGCTGCCCCATATTTTCTAGACATCCAAGATAAGGTGCAGCTGGAATGTCATAGCCCCATGGCAGGATGGCACAGGGTCCCCAGCGCACGGCACAGCCACCCAGCCTGACTGTGCCAGGTTTCCTTGAGCCCCAGCCCCAGCCAAAACCCCAGGGACCATGCCAGGGTCCAGGAGCAGGGAGTTGTCTGGCTTCTTTTGTGAAAGGCAGGCTCCGGTTTTGCAGGAGACCCATTTGCAGCCCCAGGGACAGCCCCAGCAGAGGTCCTGCCTGGAGAAGGCGCTGCCTTCTCCCTTTTCAGGGCACAAATCCATCAGTGGAGCCTGGCAGCTAGAGAAAGGGCTCCAGTCTCTAAGCCAAAGGAGCAAGAGAGGGCGTGAACATGGTTTCCCTGCCAGCGTTCTTCCCTGCTGGCATCCTTCCCTGCCCATCGCTCCCCTTGGACTTTCTTAGGACTTTTTTAGAGGGATCCCTTCAGCATCCCGGCTTCTGTAAATCCCCTTCCTAAGGCACCTCCTGAGCTTTCCTACAGCATCAGCAGTGGGTTAGCCCAAGGGTGTCCTCACCACATCCCCTCTACCCGCTCCCTTGCCGGCCCCCGTGCACGGGAGACCACTTCTGCCAGATGCAGCAAGCTCAGCCTGAAATCCTCCTCCCTTCACTGTGGCCTAAATGTGACATTTTGGGGAAAATGTGAGTAAAATCTGTGCAGCCATTTTCCAGTTAAGTGAGGGCAAAAGCAGGACCCACTGTCCCTGGGCTGGCGCCGTGCTCCCAGGACCGAGCACCCATGGGGAGGCCGGGACCTGCTCCCCAGGGTGGTCTCACGGGGCAATGCCTTTGGCATGGACCATCCATCCAGCAACAGTGCTAAGAAATTTATTTTCCCTGTAGCTGTTTTCCCTTGGAAAAGCACATTTTAATTTGCACTGCAAATTTTCTACAACGCTTTCTCTCCACATTTTCTGGGGATTTTTACTGGAAACAATTTTGACCAGCCAAAATATTTCACTTATTTGGTTTCCAAAAGTCTCCGGCTCTTTCAATTGCTTGATAAAAACCCTGACAAATGTAATCAGTCACAGTCATTCCCTGCAGAAATGTTTTCGTTTGACCAAAAAAAAAGAAGAGAAAAGAACAAATATTCATAGCAAAAGACACTTGGCTTCTGCATTGCGCTGCCTTTCCATCCCAGACTGGAGGAGACAGTGCTTGGGTATGGGCATCCTGCTCAGGGTATCGCAGCCCCGGGGGCCATGCGAGGACCTGTCTGAGCTGAACACACAATGTGGCAGCTCCAGGGCCCTGGTGGGATCCCTGTCCCAGAGGCAGCAAGCACATGATTGCAGGGCAGTGCCCCGGAGCAAGCGATGCTGACGGAGGGCTGAGGTGCCCCGACATCCCAAAGGGGAAGCATCCTGCTCTTATTCCAGGGTCCCCGTGCTGCTGGGACCTGGCACGGCTGCTGCATGATTGCTGCACCCAGGGGAAGCTTGGCTTTCTGTCAGGCCTTAAAATAAACTCACTTGGCACCTTGGGGAAAAAGGAGGTGATTTCAGTGACAGCGCTGCCTAAACATCTCTCCTCGTGCTGGCTGCTCATGGCCTTTGCGAGGTTGCTTCTGCTCAAGATTTCACACTAAAGGAAGTGTTTGCTGAGGGCATCCGCAATGCTTTTTACCTCTCTTATCCCCAGACACGGCTTGAGCTAAAGAGCAACCACAGAGCCACAGCCCGTGGGCTGTGGGCATGGGAGGTCACCCAGACTGGAGGACCCTGCACCGTGCCCCGTGGCCGTCACCGTGGCCTCTTCTGGGGTGCCCAGGGTGGGAGGTCACCTCCCTGCCCTCACAGAAAAGTGATGGGAGATGAAGGTTGAGGTCTGGCCATCACGGCCACCTCTCCACTGCCCGTCCCGGCCACAGCAGGGTTAAGCGCACCCCGTGCATCGTGTTGTGCCACCGCATCTGCGCTCCCAGGATAGTCTGTTCTCTCCTCCACGCTGCCGGGGAGAGCAGGGAGACGTCTGCCTTCCCTCCCACTCCCTTATTACTCACCAGAGCCGATCTGGATTCCAGATGGGCCGGAACTGGTTTTCCTCACAGGAGGTTTGGGGGAAGGTGGTGGTGGGCCAGGAGCCCGGTCCAACCCTCCACGGGACCGGCGCACCACGGAAACTCCCAGACCAGCTCCCTCGGCTCCATCCTCAGCTGCCAGGAGCTGGGGTGCTCCCCGGTCCCCAGGGTTTCTGGAGGGCAGTAGCACAGGGTGGTGGAGGAGCAGTCCTGCTTAGGGAGAGTGGGGTGCGGGGCT
Organism: Pygoscelis adeliae; assembly: GCF_000699105.1. Classification (NCBI taxonomy): domain Eukaryota; kingdom Metazoa; phylum Chordata; class Aves; order Sphenisciformes; family Spheniscidae; genus Pygoscelis; species Pygoscelis adeliae. The sequence continues at coordinate 272,474 of NW_008825302.1, read as the reverse complement.
GTGTACCCCACACCGCACCCACGCACCCGGGGCCGGGCTTAGAGCGGGGGTCCAGGAGCAAGGTGGAGTGCAGCCACCTCTTGCCTTTCTGGCTTTATTCAAATGGAGAATTTATCCAGGCAGGCATCTCCTATGGGTGCCCAGCTCTCTCTGCTCTTACAAAAAACACTCAGACTCTGCTTTTGATGGCAGGCGCTGTATCCCGGAGAGGTCTCCAATCTCTCAGCATCTCAGGTCCCTTTCCTTTCCATCTTCCTTGCTCATGTGCCTGCTGCCGTGACCATCCTCTGCTTCCCTGTGTCCATCCCATCACCATCCCCTCCCAACCCACCAGTGGCTGTCCAGGCTGGGCAGGAGCCCTCACCCTCTGTCTAAGCAGCCCCATGCCAGGAGGGACAGCAGGAGCTAAGAGGCACAGAAGTCCTGCCCAGGTCTGCCAGCACTGTATCTGTGGCAGGGGATGCTGAGCCAGGCCTGGATGCAGCTATGCCAGAGCAAGCCAACGGTTCCCCAAAACCTGGGAGCCTGCAAACTCTGCTGTGCACGGGAGGTATTTGCAGTCAAAGCCCGGTTCCCTGGCTCGGCCGAGACAGGAGCTGGGACCGTCTCCGTTGCAGAGCCCCGCTCCTGCCCAACCCCTGACACGGCCTCTTCTTTTGGGCATTTTCACCCAGTGTGCCAGATTTAATAGACAACCAAGGAGGGGGACTGGGGTCATCCTTTCCCCTCCTGTAGTCCTCTCCCTCCCTGCAGCAGACAGCTCCAAGCCACCAGAGCATCCCAGAAGGGACTTCCCAAGGAGCTCAGCCAAGGTGAAGCAATATATGCCACGACTGCCTTTGTGCCTTCGTCACACTCCTGTGTGCAAATCCAGGTGACTGCTGGTGCATTGGAGAGGGTCTCACTGGTACAGGCTTGTGGCTGACACCCCAACAGAGAGCTGCTGGACTCTGGGACCCAGGCAGGAAGGAGGTGAAGCTTCAGCCATAGCTCGGATAAAGCCAAACCCAAGCACGGAAAGCTGGAAGGGACTTGCAGCTGCGCCAGCCCCAGCGTGTGCAAGTCCCAGGCTCTGCCCCAGCCTGGGAGATGAGTCCCTCAGTCCACAGCAATTACTAAGACACTGGGGCACAGGACATCACTCCCAATGACCTACCTCCCTGGCCTCTGGCCTCTCCCCTGGGGATGCTGCCGTCTCCCTGGACTGGTTGCCATCTCTCCATGTAGGGGACAACATGCCAGGCAGTGCTGGGTTGCCCAGTGCTTCTGGGGACCTGAATTCCCGGGCAGGGAGAGGGGCTGCTCTACCACCGCAGCCCACGGGGCACTGCCCTGAGCGGGGTCCAGGGGGCGAGGAGCAGCCCTAGCAGCACGTGTGCCTGCGCTGCAGCATGCATGCGTGCCCGGGGGCCGGCAGCGCCTCAGCTCCCTCCGCAGCTCCCCAGATGGTCTGTGGGTGGTAATCTCAGCAGGTTGGTGGTGGCAACTTGATGAATGGGCTGCAGAATTTGGTGAGATAATTAAAGAACCTGACTCTCACAATGCACCTGATAACAAATGAGGTGTCTCTTTTCCTTTTCTGTTTTGCACGGTGAATTGTATTTCTAAAGATTAATGGATTTACCATTTCTATCTCAAAAATGGTCCTGTGCCCCACTCCTCCCCGTTACCGCAAGGTGCATCCCCCTGCCTCCACTCCCAAGGTGTTTCAGCCAATGGCACAGCCCTGCTTTGCAGAGACGTGGGGAGGCTTCGGGGTCTGGCAGCCCTTGGCCTTGACTCTGACTGGCCCCAGCCCCAGGCTGCAGTGGGAGTAGCCACGGAGAAACCGGAGGTCCTGCTGTCCATTCACAGGGCATCCATCCCTCTGGGAACCAGGGCTGAGGGCTGCAAGGTGTTCTGTAGGCATGTTCCCAGTCTGGTGGCATCAGGCCACTTGTTGGGATACCAAGAAGTCTGCGTGCAGACCCGTCCACCTGGCAGACGATGCCTGGACATAGCACTGTCAAGGGGTGGGAAGGACGGATGATTTGGGGGAGAACAGGGACGCACTGAGCCACACAGACCAGGAGGGAAGAGCCTGGATGGCTCTGCTGTGCACGCTGGTTAGTGACCATCAAAGTCTGTGTCCAGCTGAGGTGTGAGCACTGGTCCAAGTTGCAAAAGCCCCCTTGCTCCTCAGGGCCAAGAGGCCAGTCTGACACCAGCTCCAGCCTGTGCTAGGTGGCTGCTCCAGCCTGTCTCTCCCTGGCTCAGGCACAGGGCACTTTGCCCAGGAGACAGCACTCTCCTCTGTCCCGGCGGCTCCTTTCCATCTGGGTCAGACCTTCCCGGTGAGAAATACTGGCAAGGGAGACATTTGGCGAGCACAGCTCTGGCCACGAAGCCGGCACCGGGGGATCCCTGGGGCAAACAGCCCCCCCCACCTCCCCGTGCTCCTCAAGCCGGCAGGAGGCACGAGATGCTCCAGCACGGCGGTGGCACTGGCTCACCAAGAGTGATCCTCCCGACACTGTTTGCACACATGTCTGAGCATCTAGGGACTGAACCGAGCCATCAAAGCATCTCCAAAATGTGCTTATATATTATATAGACATTTAAATTAGGTACCTGTGCAAATCAGCAGGTCATTAATCACCCACTTGTTTAATTGGTTTTCCTGCCAAATTGGTTACAGATAAATAATTAAAGCTAAAAAGTGGGTTTGGATGCATTCCTCTGGAAAGTCGGGTTAGCAGCTAGAAAGAAAATCTTTTAACCCCTCGGCTGGTGCAGTCCATCCCCAGCGGGCAGGGACCAGGGAGGGCGGTGGGGCTGGGGGCACCCAGCCGAGGGGCAGGGTGGTGGTGCCAGCAGTCCCTGCCCATGCTGCCACCAGGATTATCTTTGCGTGTTGTCCCCTGGAGAGGCTTTTCCGGGGAGAAGGTGCCTGCCCGGGGGTGCATCTCCAGAGCAGGGAGCCGCAGGCAGGCCAGGCAAGCATCCCACTCCCGTGCACTGCGAGTGTGGGTTTTTCAGTGCACTTGGCTGCTAATCATGCATAATAATCACATTTACAGACCACAAATGTCACTTGGCTGAGTGCTTTAATTTACTGCCCCGTAAACACACCCTGGGGATGCCTGGGCCCATAAAACATTGACAAGGGCCCTCGTTTCCCGGACATTGTCCCCCACAGACCCCTTTGTCAGATGGCGCATCCACAGGCTGCGTGCTCCCAGCTGGCCGAGGACAGGCACCGCCACGATGCAGCCCTGGCTCCCGGTGTGATGGGGAAAGAGAAGAGTCACCCTTCTCCTCTGAGTGTGCCCACCCTGTGCAGCCCTGGGGCACTTGCACCACTGCGGCACCTCACTGAGGCAGGGGCAGGAAGGGCTGAGCGGGGCTGTGCTGAGACCCCAGGTCTCAGGAGCGTGGGCTCTGCTCCACATCTCTGCCCAGCCCTGCTGAGGGACGTGCACCCATCCCATCCCATCTCATCCCATCCCATCCCACAGGACCCAGCCTAGGATCCCCAGTTGGACACTAGACACCTTTCCCCGTGTATGGGACATGCACCACACATATGGGGACACGTCCCACGTGTGGGACACTGATTTCAGCCATCGCTCAGGCTGCATCCGCTCCTGCGTGCCCATCAGTGGGCGCAGCCCAGGGCACTGAGCTGTGCTGGCTCCTGCAGAGCCCAGGGGATGAACGAGCAGGGGCTGATGCTGCCTTGATTTGATCCCGGGGGTCCAGCCAGCCCTTTCCAGCCACCAGCAGCTGAGGGCTCTTTGGGTATTTCTCAGGCTTCCCAGAGGAACAGAAAATCTCCTTCCCAGAGTTTTTCCTCTCAGTTGAGGAGAGCTGGGCACAGGAGCAGCCTTGGGCTGAGCAGTCACTAGTTGATTCAGTGCAAATTATATGGGAGGATAAACAGAGGCAGGTCAGTGGCAGAGGCTCTTATTTTACAAGGACAAACTTTAATGAACTGAGGACTAAGGCCCAGCTAGCTGGACCTCTTCCCCCTCCTTTTTAAATATAAATATCCTCAGTACTTGCTGTTGCCTGGCAGTCCCCAAGCCTCCCAACAGGTGCTGGATCCGTGCAGCATGGGCTGCGCTCCTGAGCCTGGGCAGCACCTAGGGGTCTCCGTTCCAGCTCCACCGTGGTCCCGTCCTGCTCCAAGGCAAGGAGCCATGGTCCCTCCAGACCCCTTATTTGCTCTGGGCCTTTTGCCAAGCAGCGGTCTGCTCCAGACACTGCAGCTCATCACTGACCTCATTCCCTCTGCTCCTGCTGGGGAAGAGACGGACAGGGTGGGCTGTGCTAGCACTGCTCCACCCCAGGCACTTGCCATCCAGGGCTCGTAGCCCAGCGGTCCCCTTCCCCTTGCTCTATCTAGGACAATTTCAGCATCCTTCGTTGCTTTCTGATTGTCTCAGCCACTTTCCCTTGTTGTTCTTGTTAAAGGCAGATCTCAATAAGTAGTTCACTAACTCAGCCATTTGAGAATCATCATTAATTTAATATCCTTCCTCATTTATTAATGGGCCTACTTTGTCTTGACTCTCCAGTATTTCCTTTTCCCCTTGATATATTTGTAAAAGCCCTTCCTATTCCCCTTAGCCGCATGGCTACCACTAATGTTTGCTTTTCCTGCTGTCTTTAACATTTCTCTTCAACCTTAAATGACTTGGGCTCCGCCAGCTTCTCTCAGCTTCCGTGCAGGGCTTTTCTGCTCCATGCCAGAGCTGTCCTGCTGTGGGGCAGCCCCAGGGAGGCAACGGTCCCCTGCCTGCAGCACACTCCTCTGGCAGCTCCCGGCTGGATCCTGAGGGAGCTCCAGGACTTGTTCTTGCTCCTGATGGAGTCGGCAGGACAGGATGTCTGTTCATTGCATTGTGAGAGCTTCCCAGAGAGACCATCCCAACTGGAATAGGGCAGGCATCTCTGAGCCCCTCCCCAGACACCCACTGCCTCTCCCTGCCCTGGCCCACACTGCACCCCGTGCAGCTCAGCTGGCCCCCAGGATGGGTGGCTGCCCACCCCCTGTTTGACCCACAGCACTGTCTGAGCGCAGCTTTGGCTTTTGCAGCATTGCAGTGAGGCTGACTGGCCCTTGCCACGATGCCTGTAGCCAGCACTCATCCTCGTGGGCTGCATTCACCAGGTCCTGGCCATGCACCGGCCAGTGAGGACAGCAGCCAAGTCCAGTCCCCATCACGCTGCTGCTTCCCCGCTCCTTGCTTCAGCAGCTGCTGGAAATGGGGAGGTCCAGGATCAACACTGGGCAAGAGGAGCCCGAAGAGTTGATCATTTAAGCCCTGTGGGAGGAAAAGGTGTGGGAGCAAAGGGAGCAGGCAAAAAGTTACAGCAGGGCTGCGGGGCGGGTGGGGGCCCAGAGCACATCCTAAGAGGAGGGTCGGCTCTGCTGTGCTGTTGCCAGGGTGATGGGAAGCAGAAGGTTAGGGATGTGTCTGTTTACATAAGAATTGTTGATTAATGAACATACAGGCAAGATAATGAACCAAGGGCCTGGAGGCACCTGAGTTATCTCTCCATCACAAGGCAGGCAGTTTAGCGATTTGGCTGCAGAGCCTTCCTGGTGCACCTCACTCTGCACCCCAGCCTGCATGTCCTGACAAAGCCAGGTCCAAGACAGCGTGCGGTGGTGCCAGGACCCGAATCCGTGGGAGAAGAGAGCCCCCACGTGATGGACTTCTCCTACCCGTGCCCCTCCAGAGCCACACCAAGATGTCCAGGCAGCGACAGCACTGGGATGTTCCTGTTGACAGCTGCTGAGAGAACGAATGCATCCTAAGCTCCCTCCCAGCAAACTCAGGAGAGCACAGGCCTCCCCACTTGCCACCAGTACTGATGGAACTGCCAGGTTTTTGGGTGCATAGTGGAGCCCAGGCATCTCCCAGGTGCCCTGCATGGATGTTGAGTAGCCAGGTGGGAAGCCCAAGCAAGCCCTGCTACTCACCACCCTTCCAAGTCATCATCTCCCCTGGGTCTGCCATGAGATGGTCTCTGTCCTACGCACCATCCTTCCAGGTCACTCTCTCCTTCTGGGTCTGCCCAAGTACAGTTTGATCCCGTAGCCTGCCATGAGCAAGGTGTGTCATCCTCTGCTCACTTGGACCGCCGAATCAGTTGACCACACCACTGGTGTCTTCCAGGTCACAGCCACCAGAAACAACCCATGCGGAAGGGCTTCTCACAGAGGTCTGGTGTTTGTTAGCACCTAGCAGGTGATTCTTGCACTCCCACCTTGATGACCACGTGTGGGGACACCCTGCATGGGGCTGCAGATGGCAAGGTTGTGGAAGCGCCCGGGTCCCCTCCCTAGGCTGGAGGGAAGGCAGGTGAGCTGGCTACAGAGATCCTTATGCCCACAACAACCTCCTCCAAAGTTGCCAGACTCCATGTGGGGAAAACTACAAATCCAGCAGCTTCCAAGGCCATGGAGAAGCTGAGAAATGTCCCTAAATGCCGTTTGCTGGTAAGATAGTGCCACCGCTTTGCACAGAGCCCTGGCCCAGTGCAGCAGCACATGCTGGTTTGCTCCCCCTTCCCATGATCCCTTCACTGGCCAAGGTAGGCAGTGGGGAGGGAGAAGGTGGAGGTCCTCGCAATTCTCTGCCTGCCCTGCCCTCCCTGCCAGCACCCTCACCCCTGCCTGCAGCTCCAGACAGGCACCTCCAGATGGCCCAGGACAGGTCCCGTGTCCACCACCTCAGCCTCGTGGGGTTCCTGTGCATGGGGGAGAGTTGGGGCACCTACCCCAGGTACGTCATGTCTCACAGCACAGAGGTGAGCCTGCAGGAGTCAGTGATCACCCAGCACCCAGGGTGGCATCACGGGGGCCCGGTGCCCCCCGGGCTCCTCCCTGGATGCAGGTCCTGAGGCCACGTGGAAGCTCACAGGCAGAGCCTTCCACAGGGCAAACCTGCCAGCACAAAGCTCGTGGCCAAGGGGCAGGTGCCCACGTCTGGATGGAGGATGAGGCCTTGGGACAGGCTTGGGACACAATGCAGGTGGCACAGCAAGGGCACGCGCGGCAGGAGCATGAGGAGTGCAGCACATCGGGGCATCAGGGGCGGCACATTGTATGCATCGCCGGTCCCCAAATTTCTATGCCAAGTCTCGTTCCCAGCTGATGTATCAAAGCCCCAGTGCCCCATATTTCAGTGGAAAGCCCCTGTCCCCTCAGAGCTGAAATATCTCTTGAAACCTGAAAAAATACTGTGTGTTCCCAAGCAGAAACCAGGGGCTGGAGCAGGGGGGTGGGGAAGGAGAAGAGAGGGGACACTGGAGAGTGGAGAGGGGCTGAGAGCAGGGATGCTGCACTGGGAAAGCGGAATGGTGCAATGGGAAGGGATGCAATAGACAGCGGGCTGGGCAGGGTGAGCTGCAGAGGAGAAGGGGAAGGGCTGGTGGCAGAGCCTGAGCAGTGGATCCAGTGGCAGAGCCACGCGTGAGAGGTGCAGCCCCAAATGGGTACTGGGAGCCTGTCGCCCGGCCCCGGGTGCAGCGCTGGGGCGGTTTCCATGGCGCTTCCCGGCTGCTGCTCTGCCTGCTCCGAAGGCTGTGATTAAGTGCAGGCAGACCCACAATTACTGCAGGGCCGCTGCCGGCGGGCACGCCAGCTCTGCGGGAGTGCTCGGGCTCTGCCTTTCTGCACCTGCCTGCATGCAGCGTGCCAAGGGGGATGTGAGCTGCTGCTGTGATGGCTGTGCTGCCTGCACTGCCCCCAGGCAGGGCACAGATCAGAGTCCCCATGTCCCCAGGCAGGGAAGGGATCATGTCCCACGTGCCCCAGACAGGGCAGGGATCTGTGTCCCCATGGCCCCAGGCAGGGCAGGGATCAGTGTCCCCAGGGACCCCCAGGCCATGCAGAGACCTGCGGCAGGGCAGGGAGGAGACAGGGGTGTCCGTCCCCTTGGGGACCCCTCCTTGCTCGATCCCCACAGCCCCCCATGTCCCCCATCTTACTCTCCACGTGCCCCATCCCTGTGGGGTGACCTCCCTCCGTGACACCCAGGCGGGGTGCAGGTCTCTGAGGGGTGAGCACACTGGGGCGGCCGCCTGCGCAACTGAAGCAGGGTAAATGCTGTAACTTTGAACATGTCCGGAAATAATGACTTTAAAAATGTATCATTCTGCAAACTAATTAAGGCGCGTGCCCGCATCCCCGGCAGCAGGGGAAGTGAATTGTGAGTAACTCTCGCAGACCTGGAAGCCCACTTGATCTTTACAAAATGTGAGCAGCAAGTGCTCCTGAATATTTAACCCTGATGGCTCCCTGGGTGCTGGGGAGGCTGCGGTGGGCACAGAAGCGATCCTGGAAAAGGGAAGGCGAGG
>NW_008825302.1:263113-263877 GCF_000699105.1 Pygoscelis adeliae | reverse complement strand
TGCTGCCTGTGCCGGGAGCCAGGGCTCTGCTAGGTCCGTCCCTGGGGACAGGCAGGGTGTCACCGGGTCCTGGAGGAAATGGGGGCACCAGTGGCACTACCACCCATCCAGGCAATGCTGTATTGGGTCATCTTTAATTCCCAGCTGCAAGCAAGCCGGGAGTGCAGGGCCGGTGTTTGGTACTGCCTGTGGCTCTCCTCGCCCCACGGTAACCCATGGTGCCCCACGTAGTGCCCCACACCCCGGGGTGCCCCGCAGTGCTGCACCCCACTGCCGTGCCATGCCGTGGCCGGTGCCCAGCGTGTGCCTGCCTGCAGGCAAGGCTCAGCCACCCGCATCCACCCTGGAGGGCTCGTCCCCAGCAACACACCGGCCCGTCATGAGATTAATTCTCGAGAAGGGGCTGTAATTATCTTCCATCTCCCCCTTCATAAATATGTAGAAATAAAAGCAGCGCTCTCTGCTGAGCCCACCAACACTCGGCGGTGACCTTTCCGAAACAATATGTGCTGCGAGGCACATTTGCGCGCCAGGCAAGCGTTGCCATGGCAAAGCGGGAGCGCAGCAAACACACCGCAATTACGGGGGGGAAAAGCTCCCCGGCAGCACCACGATGTTTGTCGCGGAGCCACGCGCCCACCTTTATTGATACAGCCCTTTGCGCAGCGTAAATGTCGCCAGGGTCTCACCTGCCTTGTGCCCCGCCGGGTATACTGTCACCCGCGGGGCCAGAGGAGGTGGGAGGTGGATGCTGAGCTGGGTGG
>NW_008825302.1:261840-263082 GCF_000699105.1 Pygoscelis adeliae | reverse complement strand
CGGCCGGCCGGCGCCCCCCGCAGCCCCTCTCCTGCATCACTCAGCTCCATCCCCATCCTGCCCAGCCCACGGCTGCCAGCTGGCTCCGGGAGATGATCCCCGTCCCCAGGTTCAGCTCAGGGCAGTTATCATTCCTGGTCCCTTCTCCCTCCTCTCTGCTGGGGACACTTGCTTTCTCCATACGGTGTGGCTCAGCTGCAGATATGGGAAGCATCCATACCCCCAGTCCCGCATATAAACCCTCAACCCCTCCTTCCCACCCCCTCTCCCCTCTCCTCCATCCATCCCGGGGAGCGGCCTGCTTTGCAGGGCATGCCAGCCTGCTCAGGTGCCAGTGCAGAGGTCCCATGAGCCCCCGTCCCCCGCCTGCCACCTCCCCAGGTACCGGAGGGTTTTGCAGGCACGACGGCGGGCACGGGGTCCCTGCTTATAGAGCGCGAGCAGGTGGCTGCCGGCACAGCGCAGCACAAAATCAATCGACCGCGCTTGCTGCCAGAGACGGATTTATTCAGAGAACAAAAGGGCTAAAATAAAAATGTGCCAGTGCTCCCAGCCTGATGGGAAAGCTCTTAATGCACAGCCAGTGGAGATGCTTGCCGGGCCTCTAGAGCTGGCCCAGAGGTGCACACCACAGCGTGCCGCCCTCCTCCTGCCCCCTCCAGCACCCCTCTGATGTGCAGCTGCACCAGCCTGGCTTTCTGCCCCACACGCCCTCCTGCTCGGGCTGGCATCTCCCCAGGGCACCTTTGTTTCTTTTAGGGTTTCTCCCATGGGTGCTTCAGGTGCCACTGACAAGCAGGCACATGCTGGTGTCCCCCTGCCAGGGCTGGGGGCTGGCTGGAGCTGGCCAAGCTGATCTGGAGAGGGGGATTTCAAGGCTTCTCCCCCCCAGCAATGATGCCGCAGGGATGGGATGCTCTGTAAACCCCCCCACCATGCAGGCAATTCCCTTTTCTCACCAAATCCTGCTGCTGCAGCCCTAAGAGCGGAGCAGACGGCGGCAGTGCTGCATAACACCAGGCAGGGTTGAGGAGCTGATGATTTGTGGAGGCACGCCAACCCTGGCTGCATCCTTCCCTGCACCCACCCGCTCCATCCCCATACGGACAGGACAGCACTGGGGCCATCACCACCCCATCCCCGGGAGATGTGTCTGGAGCTGGGGCTAACCAGAGCCAGAGCCGGGAGCTGCTGCTGCCATGCACTGTGCCGTGCTGCTGCTCAGCTCCGCGCCCCCACGAC
>NW_008825302.1:257806-261824 GCF_000699105.1 Pygoscelis adeliae | reverse complement strand
CCATCCCCACCCCACCCCCGGGAGATGGGTCTGGAGCGGGGGCTAACCAGAGCCAGAGTCGGGAGCTGCTGCTGCCATGCACTGTGCCGTGCTGCTGCTCAGCTCCGCGCCCCCAGGACACCAGCCGGCATCTTGCCTCGGGCAGAACAGCTCCGGAGCAGCTCCGCATCCCTGACATTACGCTCGACGCGCGGCTGGCGGGATCTTTTCAGATGCTTTTCAGTCATCCTGTAACACCTCCGTCCTCTCCTGATCCGGGCACTTACGGGGCTCTCACCAAAGCATCACTGCTGGTCTTCTAAAAGAAGCCAAGGGCGAGCGTGCTGGGCTGGTGCTGCCTGCGCGCGGGCACAGGGGGGCTGGGGGACCCCTGCCACCGGCACAGGGTACAGGGTGCCCGTGTGACCGGGGGTGTCACAGCGTATGTGGGCATCACCGTGGGTCTGGGTGCACCGCTGTGTGTACGTCCCTGCGTGTGCACATCACTGGGGGGGGGGGGGGAGGTGACACTGGGTGTGGCTGTGTGTGCCACCGTGTCACCACGAGTGTGACACAAAGCGAATGCCGCCCCGTGTGTGTGTGTGTGTGCTGCAGGATTACTGAGCGCTCCTATTAGCTATTTATTTAACCTTGTTTTGGAGGCGGGTGAATTCCCTTTGCAGTGATGCGAAGCTTTATTGCCGCCAACCCATAAATCAGGGAGTTTCGCTCCTCTCGGATGCCAGAGGACTGCAATTAGCAGCTCTCCCGCTCCATGCCTGACCCTGCGCAGGATGCCGTCCCCACCCCAGGCGGGGCATCAGGGCTGGCAGGAGCCTCCTGCACCCCAGGGGAGGCTGGAAGGAGGTACTGGGAGAGCCCCCCCCAAAATCTAGAGGCTTGGGCTGGAGGGGTGAGGCTGGGAAGAGCCCCAGAGCATGCCAGAGGGCTGGTGAAGCCACAGCCACCCATGGAGCGCGGGGTGGGCACAGGGCAGCCCCGAGTGCTCTCTCTGCCCTGCAACAGCACTGCCCCCAAGTACAGCCAATGCACCCTGAATGAATGGGGGGGGGCCCCATTTGTCTTTTCTGACCTGAATTGAGAGCAGGGGAAATTTCCCCCCCCCTGTGAAGAGCATCACTGAGGCTTCCAGGGTGGAGGAGGCTGTTCTCATGCTTGTAGGCAGCACGAGCCCCGCAGGGAAGGCGAGGGTCTCCGTGCTGGCAGAGCCCCTGGCAGGCAGGCAGGGAGGCAGGCCCCCCATTTGGCACCTGCATCTGCCAAATTCAACTTTCCGGTGAGTCCAGTTTTCCTTCTCGCTGAAGAGGGAGACAGTGTTTCAGCAGAAACACCCCTGTCAGGGAGTTGGAGCTAAAGGGGAGCTTGGAGACATGGCTGGCCAGCCCCAAAGGTGCCTGCACAAAAGCAGAGCCAAAGCCACAACAAGCTGGCGTGCCCTGTCCCCACCATGTTGGTGTGTGCTTGGTGGCTCTGCAAAGACCATCGGACTTTGCAAAGAGAGCGGTGGGGCTCTCATGGAGAGCATCCAGGCTCAGCAAAATCCCCCCTGCACCTCGGAGAGAGAGAAGGTGGAGGATTTCCCACTGCGAGGACGTGGCTTCCAGTCAGCCCTGCAGCGGGGAGGCTGCCCAACACATGGCGGTGTCTGCAAGGCACATCCAGGGTCTGCTGCACAGCCCCTGCACTGCACCATGGATGGTGCACCCAGCACACGTCAGACCCCATCCCCGTGTTCAGGGGTGGATGGCAGTGCCAGGGGCACTCCTGGCAGCAAACCTCCTCTTCGTGGCACCCCAGGGACAAGGATGGCCGCTACCACACGGCACAGCCGGCAGCAAATGTGTCATGGCTGGGGCAAGGAGCGGTGCACGGCAGACAGGGAGCAGCACCTTTCTCGCTGCCTGGGGCTGCTCCCGTGCTGCCTTCGGAGGGAGCGGGAGGTGGCTCCGTTTCCAGCTCAGCAACCCGCAGCGAGCTCCTATTTTCCACTTTGTTAGCCTTGGCAGCCAGGCTGACAGCACAGGGCATGGCTTCCCCAGCCAGCCAGCACACAGCTGTGTGTTTCCCAGCTTGCTGCGGAGCCCAGGGCCGGTCGCCGCCACCACGGGACGAGGGCAGGAGGGGACCATGGCACGGCAAGCCCTGAGATGCAGCAGGGATGCTTGTCTGTGGATACAGGCACATCCAGCCAGGCATCACTCCAAGGATGGAAGAAACCTCTGGGTTGCACTGCGGCATCCTTTTCACCCCATGCCAGGAGGCTGAGCAGCGCGGGAGGCAAGGAGGAAGGCCGGTGGGCTCAGTGGGAGGTAGCATGGCTTCCCCAACCCCTCCCCCGCCACAGGGATGGGTGCAATGGCTTTGAGCTCAGTGCCCGCAAAGCACTGAGCAGAGAGGGGAGCAAGCTGCGGTGAGCCAGGGCTGGCAATCACGTCAGACTTCAAAGGGGAGCGCGGTGTAAATATTTCACCAGGCCCTGCACAGAGCACAGAGGCAGCGGCAATTAGAGCCGGGCAAGTCCGCTTGGAGCAGGCAGGGGAGGGAGATCAAAGCTGCCAGGCTGGAGCCCGTCCAGGAGCTCACCTGGGCAGCGTACCCGGCTGCCCTCCCCAGGGAAGGCTGCATTGACCTGGGCACAGACTGTGCCCTCCTTCAGCCCCTCTGTCCAGGGGCTGGCACTGTCTGCCCGCAGCTGGGGTCACCGAGGAGCTGCAGCCCGTGTCCCCAGCCCCACAGGGAGCTGCTGCCCAGCCGAGCACCCGTGGGTGGGCATGGGGGCTGCCTGCTTGAAGCTGTCCCCTTGCAGCACCCTGCTCCTCCCCAGGATGGCTGGGCAAAAGGCTGCACCTCCCGTCCTGCCCTGCTTTGCGCCCACGCAGCCATCATCACAGCCCAGAGGGGTGGCAGGCCCCTCGGGCACAGACAGGTGTGCGCTGACCCTGAGCCTTGCAAACAGGGTGCTGCGGGGCACAGGGCGGCACGGGGCTCCGCGGAGCCGGGAGCTGCTGCGCTGGGAGAGGCGGCGCTGCTGCCTGCGCTGCTGTTCATGCCCCCAAATTAAATGGAATAATTCATTTGCTTTGGCTTCAAAAAGGCGTTTGCTGGAAGTTGTGTGAAGCGTGTCTGGGCCCTGCTGCCACACTGTTTCCTGGCACAGCTGGCACAGACAGGAGGGGTGTCACCAGGAGATGGTCTCTTGGCCTCGCGACTCTAAAGGACTGACCCCAGGAGGGCAGTGGGGCTCTGTAGGGACATGGGGCTGCCCCCCAGTGCCCCATCTCCAAGCCAGCCTAGGGTGGAGGGACAGGGGGGAAGCACCCTGTGTGCCAGCAGCTTGCTCTGCCTGTCCCCATGACCACACGGGGCTGGAAGGTGGCACCAGCCACCCGGTGCTTACATTTCGGTATTCCCACTAACAGTACAAAGCTCTTGGCTCACTCATCTTCTTGGCCAGGAGGAGAGGGGCCAGGGAGGTCCCAGCAGTGCTCTGAGCCATATTGAGCCACACTGGCACCCGACACTGCTGCACGGTCCCACCAGCACTGACGCAAAAGGGCTGTGGCTGGGATGTGCGGTCACATCCCCGGTGGCACGCTTGCCCAGCAGCCCTGGAGTGCACAAGCTCTCCCTTGCACCAGGGACCCGGTGCCAACGGGGCTGCTGAGTGCCCTTGGCCCTCGGTGCCACCACGCTCACCCCATCCCGCTGTTCCCGTGGTTCTCACGTGGCCTGTGTAGGGTCTCAGGTGATGAAGCCAGAAGGTGGGTGGTAGCAGGGGGCCGGGTGGGCAGTGGCAGGGTGACACGGGCTGTGCATGCACACATCTTTGTGTTGGCAGGTGTTTCCAGGGGTGCTCTCTGTGTGTCTGTGTGTGTGTCTGTGTGTGCGCGTGGGCACGTGCATTGGGGCAGTCGCGTGCACAGGAGGGCTGTGCGTGTGCAGTGGGGCTGTACGTGCAGTGAGACTGTGTCTGCAGCAGGGAAGCGCACACGCAGGGCGGGGGGGTCAACTGGGCCAG
>NW_008825302.1:252171-257243 GCF_000699105.1 Pygoscelis adeliae | reverse complement strand
CACGGCCACACCTGCCGCTTCCAGATGTTGCCGGTATTGAGGGAGGCAGGCTGCTCAGCCCACAGCTGCTCCCTGCTTCGCTTGCAATTGCTTTGGAAATATTGTGTGTGCTCAGCTCTTTAGAGCTAATCTCCATCCTGCAGCCAGGGCTGGGGGAGATGCCCATGCCTGCCCGGCCGGCGGGGAAGCTGGGGAAGGGGGAGGGGGCCCCACTGGCAGCCCCCGCGCAGGGCAGGGCCCGGGCAGCCGCGATGCTGCGGTGGGGGGGGGGACTGGGTACCACCCCGGTGATTCCTTCCCGCTTGATTGGGGCCATTAATTCTGCACTCTCCGCCAACCTGACAGAGTCTGTAAGTGTCAGCATGTGAGCGATCCGCTCGCTCAGCACCATCCATCAGGCCCCTGGCAAACGCCATGTGACACCCCCTCCCTGATTTATCTGAGGCCAATGGAGTCATGAAAAACAGCTGGTAAATCCTTCCCCATCAGCCAGCTGATTATTAATGCAGCCAAGTGTAGAGGCAGCAAGCGATTTGGAGAGACGGGCTTGGCCAGTGCTGGTGAAAGGCAGCATATGGCCCAGTCTGGCTGCCCCGTGGTGAGGTCCCTCCCTGCAGGATGCTGCCTGCTCCCTGCCATGGTAGGAGCAGAGCCCTGCCTGCCCCTCATGCATGCAGGCAGCAATGCTGTGGAAAGTGCCCTGTGCTCCTGCCTGCACCTGCAGCTCCTGGCTCAGGTGTGCAGGACACCTTCTACCCCGGGACACCCAGGTTGGGGGGCTCAGCACCCTCCAGAAGAGCAAGATGTGCTGCTTCTGGTAGGTAAAATGGCCCATGGATGGGGGTGGCCGGCACAGAGGGGTGCTGGGGTTTTTCCAGAGTGAGGGCAGATGCGTGGTGTGGCTGCAATGCAGGGGCAGGGGGTTGCCTGAAGGAAGGAGAAGTCAGCATCAGAGCTGTGGGCAGTTGTGGAGCGCAGCCAGGTACTTAGCAAAGGTGTAGAGCCCTGGGCTGCGACATGGGGACGTGCACAGCCCCCGTGCATGGGTGCAGGATGCCCCCGTCCCTGCCAACCCGTGCAGCCCATTGTATCTCCTTGCACCACCCTACGAAGGCGGTACGGTCTGGAGGCACCCGACCCTGGTGGACACTGGCACCGCGGCTGCCCCAAGATGTAGCACCCACATGCACCTCTGCCTGCACCACTTGCTACTCCCTTACACATGCCACCCCGCTCTCCCAGCCCTGCAAAAAAAGCATCGCCCAGGGCCAGGCAAGCCGCTCCCAGCTCTTACAGCCCCGGTCCCCCTGTCGCACCCCACATACCGGGGCACAGCGTGCTTCTCGTGCCCTGCAAGGCTGCCGTGCCCTCTGCATTGACGTAACAGCTTGGGGGGGGGGAAAAAAATATATAAATTGTGTGAGTGGGCTGGAAGGAAGCTAGAAGCAGCATTTTTGTGGTTGTGTGCCGAGCAGGTGCAGCTGACAATTAGCTATCTCTTCCCAGCCTCTTCATTTAGTTCCTCAAGGTTATTTTGAAAATTGAATATTCAATTAATGAAAGAGGGGCTTTGCAGGGCTCTCCGTGCTCCCTTCCCTGGGGCGGAGGCAGCCTCAGGGACAGCTCGGGAGGGGAGCGAAGGAGGAAGAAGCGCAACCTCCTCCCCATCACGGCCTCCTCCCCTTAGCCCCCTCCCCAGCCACGTTTTGAGCGCTCTAAGCCCCAGATTTGTGCCGAGAAGATGAAGCAGCAGAAGTCGTCGTGGTGGAAAGTAGGTGACGTTGAGTCACGTTTGAGCCTGTCAACGGAAGACGTCGTGCTCCCGTTGCCGGTGAGCCTCCCCTTCCAAAGCCAGCCTGTAAATAGCCCCGCGCCCCAGCCCCCTGCTGGCATCGCCCCAGCCCACCCAGCCCCCCAAAGCCATGGGGCTGCACAGGAGGGAAGGGGGGCAGCTCCTCCCCTCCCTCCAGCACAGCCTCTCTCTCACCCTCCGTTGTCTGTTCTATTTTCTTTTCTACCACTTAAAATATTGTGCAATGATGAGCCCAGATTGCTTGGAAACGCTGGTGCTGCTCCGCTGGGTCTTGTTCCCCAGCTCCTTGCTGGTTCCTGGAGCGATGCTCTCCTCCACCCACGTCCAGCCAGCAAACACCCTCCTGGCCAAAATATTCACATGGGGTCGCCTGGCAGCACACTCACAACCCGCTGATGGAGCAGAAGGTCCCTTTTCTGCAGCTCCCCTTCCCGGGACTGCTCCTCCTGCGCCTGCTGCAGGACCGGGACAGACCCTGCTCCCCAAAAAAAGCCTCAGATGAGATCCTGTGCCCTGCTCGGGTCCGCAACTCAGAGCCAAGCACCAACCGAACCTGAACCTTTCCTCCATGCCATGGATGTGTCACCACCAGGACACGCTCACCGCGCTGGGACAAAACCCCTTGGCTTTCACAGCAAGCGCGGCTGGCCCCAGGCTGGGAACAGGCGTCCCCTGGCTGGGGGCAGCTCGGGGGTTGTCCTCCCATTGTAGGATCTGAAAGCGTTGACCCACTCCCACACCATCCCCAGCTTCCTTTATTTTAAATGAAGATCCCTGCACTGCTAGCAAGTCATCAGCACTGAGCTTGGATGAGCAGTCCCCACTTTTGGTCCTCTTCATTGTTGGACTTAGAAAATCAGCCTCAAAGCCCAACTGGAAAGGGGAGAGGCAAGCTCTCCCCCAGCCCAGGGAGGGCCAGAGGGGAAAATGAGTCATGGAGGGGAGCTGCAGCCCAGAGGCGGCACGTCCCCCAGAGAAGTGGCCGCAGCAGATTGCCAAGGTGGCTGGAGCAGCTGGTGGCAGCGTGGGGACACCTCTCCGTGGTGATGGACGAGCACTGGCTCAGACCTCTGCTTCCTCAGCTTTTTGCACAGAAGGGATGACGGGAGAGGGCTGAGAGATTTATAACAAAATACCGCTTGGTGTGTGCCGGTTGGGTCCCAGAACTGCTGCGTGGACCCTTTGCAAGGAGGAAAGGTGCTCAGCAAGGGCAGGAGCCCCAGTCCCTTCTTTGCTGACCTGCAGGTGCTCTCCTGCAAGGTGCCTGCCAGCAAAGTCCCCGAGGCTGTGTGACACCTGGCCCTGGGGACGGCGATGGCCCCATGCCAAGAGCTGTATCCCTTCTGCGAGCCGAGCAGAGCTCGCTAGGGCAGCGTGGCAATGTGCAGCCTCTCCAGGGCAGCTTTCTCTGAGCCTCTCCACCCATCCCAGCCAGGAGTGCCCACTGGGAAAGGAAGATTTTGTCTGGGAGACACTGCTGCCGGTTCTGTCCTCTGCCTACCTGTTTTTCCACCCCAACCCATACAGGGCAAAACATCTGGGAGGGGACATTTTAGGTTACCAAGGGGTGTATTGCCTGGATTAGGGATGACGTGTGCTGCGGGGATGCTCTGGGCTATGCCGGGTCAACCTCCCGGCTCAGGGTTCATCCTGGAGCTCCTCTCCTCTCTCTCTTGTCCCGTCCCCCCGTCCCCCTATTTCCCGTTCCCAAAACCTCACTTACATTTTCCTTATTTTCCTCCTCCCCGCGCTATCTGGGTCACCCTCCCCTGCCATTACCCCAGATAATTGCAAGCTCAGTGGAGGCCACGGGCAGCAATCTGGCAGGCAGCACCTGCGCCGCCGCCCCAGCACCGGGGAAAGCGCTGCCTCCGCGGACATCTCCCTGCCTTTCTCACCCCCTCCTCCTCAGGTCCCTCAAGCCAACCCAGTTCCTCGGCTCTTGGGAAAGGCAGGCAAGCTGGCAGGGCTGCAGGCAGGGGAAACCTGAATCGCCACCAAAATCACCCCGAATGGGGCTGGGGTCGTCACGCTCATGCTGCCTCGTGCAGCAAGGGATGTTTGCTAAGTGAGGAAAAGCTTTGGAAGATGCTTTGGGGAATGGTCCTCATTGAAAAACTCCTGTTTCTAGATGAGAAATAACTGCGCCCGAAGGCAGCAGGGCTCTCAGCTCAGCGCTGCCTGCGTTGGTCTCCCGGGGTCCTGCTCACGGGCACGAACAGATTCAAGCCTCACCCAGAAAAAAAATTAAATGGCACCATCTGGCACTCAGCGAGCTCTTCCCCCTCCCGTCGGTGGGGAGAGGGTAATCCGGGACAGGAACCAGGCCACGCTGCAGGAGCGGGCCACCAGCCTTTTGTACGGCAGTGGCCGGGCATCCCCCTGCCTGCAGGCTGGCTAGGCAGAAGGGAAAGACCCCCACTGTGGCGAAGCCAGGGTCTGGGGTCCCCAAAGGCTGGCATGGTCCCGTTGGGTCCCGGCATGTCCCAAGCCACACAGCTGGATGCGGCTCCTCCCTGCAGGGACAAGGCCAAGCTTTTTTTATACATAATTATATCTCCAAAACTGGCCCAGCCTCCTCCCAGAGCTGGTTTTAGCTTGGCTAAACCCACGTGGAAATTCAAGCTGTCTGGGCTGCCCGGGGACCCCATCCTGCTCCCCTCTCCTGCTCAGCTGGGATGCCCCAAATCCTGGGCAAGGCAGTAGATGGATCAACCTGCATCCCGGCCTCTCTGAGCAGGGGATGGGGCAGTACACTAGGATTTTGGTCCCTCCTTTAAAGATTCAGTAGAAATGAAGTTTAATAGAGGATGAGAGGAAAAGCATCGAGCCCCAGCTGGACCCCAAGTCTTTCCCCCATCAGGGGACGGTGGGTCCTGTGGGATGGGGCTGCTGCTGCCCCTCTGCCTGGCTGTGCTGTGCCCCAGCTGCCCGCTCTGCCCTGGAGCTGCCTGTATTTCCCCTGCCTGCATTTCCCCGGCAAAGCTGGGGGGACGAGACGCCTGCTCCCCGCGATGGCATCAGGGTGGCTGCGGTTCCAGCCTCCACAGGAATGCAAAGCCATCAATTAGGAAATAACTGCCTCGGCTGTCCTTGTTAATCCCCTCCTCTCTGGGCTGTTATTTATTATTTATGGTGAAGGCGCCCCAGGATGCGCTGTCGGAGGGACGCCTGACAGGCTCAGTCTGTACCGTACAACGACATCCTCCTCACCAGCTGGGGAAGCCCTTTCTCCGCTCCCACCACCCTGCTCTTTTCC
>NW_008825302.1:246764-251931 GCF_000699105.1 Pygoscelis adeliae | reverse complement strand
CGCAGGGCGCTTTGCCATGGGCACAGCAGCATCGCAGAGTGAGCCACGGGATGAGGGTGCCCCACGCATCTCCCCTTGCCTGCCTGCCGGCCAGCGCGGGCAGCAGCCAGCCTGGAGGGAGGCCCCGGCAAGCCGCTGCAGAGGCATTAGCTGAGCCGGGATTAACATTCACCAGTGAAAAAATAACTCCATCCAAGCTGCGTCTGTTCTGGGGGCCTCATGTGCAGCACGAATCGAAGCGCAGGCTCCCCTGGGAGCCCCCGGGATGTGTGTGCTGCAGCCACGTCAGCTCTTTGCAAGGGCTGCTAATGTCTTGGCTAACAAGCTCCCAGCTGAATGTGTCCTACGCACACCTGAGGATGGAGCCGGCTGCCTTCGCCTCCTCCCTGCCCTTCTCCCAGCTGCTGTCCTCTGCCTGTGTCCTGGCAGTGCCATCACCTCCTCCAGCCACCTCATGTGGGGACCAGTGCTGGGGCATGGGGTCTCTGCGGGCATCACCTGGGGACATGTGGGCATGCCGAGGACGTGTGCTGGGGCTCGGAGTTCTGAGCAGGCATCCCGGGGCGTTGCAGTGGCACTCAGGGATGTGTGGTGACCTGTTTTGTGGTTAGGAGATTTACAGGTTGGTATCTTATAGGGTCATGTGGGGTTTGGGGACTGCAGGGTCCATACAGGTTCTCGGAGTATCCTGGGGAGCTGCGGTGTGGCTTGGGGCCTCATTGCTGAGCTGTGTGATGAACACACACACCCCCCCTGAATCCCCCATGGATGCGGGCAATGTGTGCCCTCCATGCCGGGATGCCAGGACAGCTCTGGCGCAGGTGGCATGCACAGCGGGCACTCAGGGGTACCCACCTGTACCTGCAAGCCCTTCCCCTCCCCTGCAGTGGGTGAGTGTCCCCGGTGCATGCAGGGTCCAGCCCATCCCCGTGCCATGCACTGGTGTTGCATCGCGAGGTGGTGTGTAGGATCAGCTGGCTGCTCTGCGCATACGTGTGTGCAGGTATGTCTTACCACCCGTGTGTACAGTTGCTGCCTCTCTCTTGGGAGACACCCTGGGGAGCTGGCTGGCATCCCACGGCTGGGCAAATCCTCGGGGTACCAGCAGCCTGCATTAGCCCTGGTCCCCAGACGGGTTGTGGGGTGTCTGCTGGGGATGTGTAGGGGTGTCTGGCACATTATTTGCCTCCTGGAGCTGCTAAGCTCCTGCTCACCAGCCTTTTTGCACTCCCAGTGTTGGCCATCAGTGGGTTGTGCCTCCAGGAAAACACAGTGCCCTGGAGCACGGGCCATCTGCGTGGGCAAAGGCTGCAGCTCCAGCTGCAGTGGGCACTGCAGGCCAGCACTTTAATAACAGGCTGAGGACAAGAGGGATAAAAATAGCCCCCGGTACTGCCTCCCACTCTCCAGTCTGTGGGGAAGTGGCGCCTCGCCACCCCAGCCCAGGTGGTTATTTTTAGGCTGTCACCTTGCTTCTCTCGTGGGTGGCTTTTATAAATAGCCGGTGCCTCTGAGCGGCTCCAGTGCCAGGCAGGAGCTCGATGTGTCCATGCCCGGCTGAGCTGGGAAAGCCTCACCAGCCCAGCGGCTTGCCAGCGGCTGCCCAGCCCTGCTTGCTCGTTGCCATCAGCCTTCCTCCTCTTCCTCCAGGCATGGACAGCAGGGACAGAGCCCGATCCCACCACCCACCCCTCCCTACCAGCCCCCGAGGCTCGGGCACAGCTCCTCCCACTGCCTGTGCTTGCCTGGGTGCTCCAGATGCCATCCCCTGACCCGGGGCACCCCATCCTCTGGCTTCTGCCCCCGCATCCTTCTGGCTCCTGCCCCAACACCTTCCCCAGCCCTGATCCCCATCCTCTGCTCCTGGGCTCCCTCAACCCCATCCCTGTGCTCCAGCTCCTCGCAGGGTCCAGCCCTTGCTCTCCTGCAGCTCTGCCCCTTCCCCAGGGCCTGGAGCATCCTCAGGACCCCCTGATCTTCCTCCTCCTCTTGTCCTCCAATTTATTTTTTTAGCCATACCTCCCCAAACGCCCCTTGCCTGGCAGCATCTCCCCGGCACGGTTTTGCCTGGTGTCGGCTCTCTGTGGCCGTAAGCACTGCAGAGTGGCAGCCGTGGTGCTGTAATTAGCCAGGTACAGCAGGAACACACTTGCAGCCTGACAGCTCTTCTGGAGTCGAATGGGAGCCAATTAATCTAATTAAAGTGGCCGCTGGCTCATTATCCCTGCACAGTTTTCAAGGCTACAAAGGCGCCCCGTCCTCACCGTGCCCCTGCCCACGAGCTACTCGGGTGGGTGCATACAGGTGGGCGGGGAGAGCCATGGCTCACTCTCTCCACGGATCTGAGGTGCCCCGGGGAACTGCCCAGGAGTGAATAAGGGGGCACAAAAGCTGGGTGCCCATGGTGGGGTATGCATCAGGCACCCGGAGGTGCCAGCATGTGGCTGGGGTGCTGGTGGTACCCACGGGAGTGGGATGCAGGGGGATGCCCCTCGAGGATGCCGTGGCCACAGGGTTTGCATGCCGTGGGGCTGCAGTGCCAGCCGTGCCGTCAGCCCTGGCAGCGGTCGGCGGGGCCTGGCGCCACACCACGTCCCGGCAAAGAAGAGCTTTTTTTCCCGGTGCCAGAGCAAGTCCTGCCGGGTGGTGCGGCAGCATCCTGCAAGATAATTATGAGGCAGACCGAGGAGGAGGTCTGTCTGCACAGGTGTCTGTCAGCAGGGCGCTGGCACTCACACCACCTAATTAGACACCTTGCCAGCCTTTAATGAGAACAAATGAGAGGCCAGCCAGTTCCGGGCTGGGCTGCAGCATCCGGACCCTGTCCCGCCTGCTGGCTCTGGCCCAGTGCCCTCGGATATCTGGTGGCCGCTATCATCGGGGCATGAGGGGGGGGCCACAGCAGCTCAGCCCCCCATGCCAGGGAGCCCTGGCATCAGGGCAGAGTTTGCCCGGCCCCACCATGCCCCCCTGCAGCAGCCTGCATCCAGCAGTGCACTGGGTACCACCCCGCATGCACCCTCCTGGCAGCCCCTGACCCATCACCATCCCCTTGCCCCTTCACCAAGTTCTTTTGGGAGCTGGGTCTCGGTGTTCCATCACCGCAGGGTGCCTCTAAAGCAAGGTCCTGCCCTACCCTGCCATCTCCCCCACAGCCCATCTCATTGCAAAGAGGGGAGCTTGATGCCAGGTGGATCTGCCCACATAGGCTGAGCCTCCAGTTATCCTCTCATCAGCTCGATAGCTGCCAGTGCCCCATGGGGCATCCCATGGCATGTGGATTGCCGCCTCCATGCCCTCGCCCTGGCAGCACCGATCCAGCTGCGCCACGGGACTCAAAAGCACTCACTCAGGTGCTTTAAAGCCTGTGCGTGGACAGGGAATGTGCTTGCAACACGCTCTCCTCGGGATCCCCCTGTGGCTCTTCCATGTCTCCCTGTAATCTAAAGGCAAACAGACCGGTGCCCTAGGTCGAGCATGCAGCGGTCTGCAGCAGCACGTCCCTGCACCCTGAGCCCCTGGGCACAGGCAGGCTCCCTTGTTGGAGCAGGAAGCTGGATGAGCGGGGTGGCCAGGACAAGTCGGGAGCACCAGGTATGCTCCAAAAACCTCAGTGAGGCTTGAGGAGGGGCTGCAAAAGACCACCTCAGGACACATGTGCCTCCAGACAGGGAAGTTTAACCCAAGAGCAGGACCTCAGGCAAGCCTGGAGGCTGCAACGGGGCTGAGCAAGCTGGAAACAAGGTGCAGAAGAGCAGGCTGATGGACAAGGATGGTGCTGCTGGGAGAGAGCGCCGGAGCCAGCCTGGCCCTGGTTATAAACTCCCTCTGCAAGCAGATTTGCAGACCAGCGGGCACTGGGGCATCACGGCAGGCGTGTGCCCAGCCTGGGAAGCGGAGAAGGGAGCCCGGCCGGGCTGGGGGGGCTGGCGGGCCCCCACGCGGCACACTGGCTCTGCAGCAGCCCTATAAATAAACACACCCACACGCCACGCACACAAGGCGGGATGCTGGGGGGAGGCAATTGCAGGTGGCTCCCGGTGGGCAGCGGGGAGTAATGGGACGAGACCAAGCACAGGGAAATGCTGTGCGGGTATTAGGAAACGTTGCGTGCCGAAGGAGCGATCAGGAGGAAGGCAGCTCCCCAGGCGCCAGGCACGCTGCTTGCTCTGCAGGGCACGGGCAGGGCCGGGGTGGCCCTGGAGCCCCCAGGCAGGAGGGTGTCTGAAGTAACAACACCGGCGCAGTCTGGAGGGGAAAATGTGCCATTAGGGGACACGCACGCCTCCGCACCCCCACTGTACACACACACACGCACGTGCACACGTACGTCCCCCCCGCCCCCCGTGTGAGTGCACACACACATCTCCATCCCTGCGTGCAAACTCCCCTTTACCCCTGTGTTCACCCCGCACGCCCCTTTGTCCCGGCATGTCCCCCCACCCCCACACACCTTCACTTCTCGTGTGTCCCACACACACACCCCCCTCCATCCCTCCTTCTGCACACATCTTAGCCCTTGTGCACCTCTGCGTGCATGCATCACCCTCCTCCCCGTGTGCATCCCCACCAAAAATCACCCTCGCAGCTCCCGGGGCTGGCAGCCCGCATCCCCGGGACCCTGCCTCCCCAGGACGGCCGGATCCGTGCCACCACAGCTCTGTCATCCCGGCTTCTCCCAGCAGGCTGCCATCACACCGCGGCTTAGAGAGGTTTAAGGGAAAGGCGGGGATGGGCCAGGTCAGAGGCGGAGGCCGGTCCCACCGCCCCAGGCAGTGGGTGGTGGGATTTGCTGGAGTGCCGGGCAATTTCCCTGCTGCTTTGCTCTGTCCTCTCATTTTCACGGCGGGGTCTGAGTGGTTGATAAGCAGGTTGGTATCGCTGACGCAGCCCCTCTCCACTCCGCCGGTGATGCTTACCTGCCTCCCAGCCCACCCAGCGTGTGCCTGCTTGTTTGCAGGAGGAGGTGGACGTTGAGCAAGGGGCTTTGCTGTGAATTTGCAAGCCTTCGGGGTGGGCAGGGGCCACACAGCATCATCATCAGCGGTCCCAGCTCCATCCAGAGACAGCCCCGCTGCCCCTGCAGCTCCAGCAGGCTTTGCCGTGGCCATGCCAGGCATCCCACAGCACTGGCCAGAGCGGGAAGGGGCGGAGGCAGTTACTGGAG
>NW_008825302.1:245881-246746 GCF_000699105.1 Pygoscelis adeliae | reverse complement strand
GGGTGCGGCGAGGCAGGTCCCCTCCAGCCGGCCATAGACCAGGTGCCGGGGAGCCACGCGAGCTGGCACTGCCAGCAGGGCAGAGGTGCGGGGCAGGCAGGGGTCCCGCAGCCTCAGCGCCCCTTCAGCCCCTTTCCGGGGAGGCCAGGCCCTGGCCTGCAGGGATGATGGAGCAGATGATGTTCTTGGTCTGAGGCGAAAGGCAGAGAAGAGTTGCCATGGAGACCAGCTATGTCATTTTAAGGAGGCACGGAGGCATTCGCACCCATCCTTCTCGGATGAACCCCAGCAACAGGAGGCGAGGGGAGCAGGGTGGGGGTGACCAGCATCGCCTTAAATCCCAGGTGGGTCGGCTGGTCCCCAGCGGTGCCACCCCATGCGGGAGGCAGCAGCGAGGCTGCAGGCAGGGCTGCCTGCCCAGGGCATGCCCGAGGGCCAGCCTCCCTGGGGGACAGCTGGGAGCAACTGGTGGCACTGGGGCAGAGTTACTCTGCTGCCAGCCCGGCCTGAGCAGGCGATAGGGAACAGCCTGCAAGGAGCAGGGGTCAATACATGCCACCCCCAAATTTTTCTGAGACCGCCCCCTGTGCTGGGGAAGGGCTGTGAGTGCTGACCAAGGGGCTGGGGTGAGGTTCAGCGTGAAGGCAGTAATACCCTGGCTTTCTGGATAATTTAAGCTTTAATTAAAATGAGGCTTTACGTATTAGCAGCCCCCCCTTCCCCGCAACCGAAGGGAGCGGGAGCACTGCTGCTCGGCCTCCCGGCGCCTGCGGGCAGCTCTGGTGCCTCTGCTGGAGTCCCCTCCGCATTGCCACGGCCCCACCGGCTGCTCACAGGGAGGGAGGAATTATCTGGGCGGGGGGGG
>NW_008825302.1:238540-245501 GCF_000699105.1 Pygoscelis adeliae | reverse complement strand
GTCTGCAGCAATGGGGGGGACATGGCAGCGTATGCTGCCTGCACAGGAGGTGGCCAAGCCTGCAAGCTGCAAGCAGAAATGATGCCTTGATGGAGTGTGGGGAGGAAGGAGGGCGGCCGGCTTCAGCATGGCTCAGAGGGAGGTGCTGGCACTCTCCTCGGTGTCAGCGTCATGCTGGCAGGGCTCAGGGACATGCTCCCCTGGCAGATGCTTGCCCCGAGCAGGGGCACATGGACCTGGGGCAAGGGGCTGTGCATTGTATGCGGTGTGAGGTGTGTACACATGGTGTGTGCAGTGTGAGCTCTCTGTTCATGCAGTGCAGGTGTGAATGAAGGTGTGTGGACATGCAGAGTGCATGGGAGATGTGGGTGCACCGAGCGTGGATGTGCATGCGTTCAGGTACAGGGTGAGTGGTACACGGCCATGCTGCGTGTGCAGTGTGAGATGTGGGTGCAGTTCGTGTGTGCGACGTGACGTGTGTGCACACCTGCAGTGTGGTATGCACGCAGGGAGCTGCAGGTCTGTGCACGGCAGCGTGCAAGGCGAGGCGTGTACGCGCAGTGCACGCTCGCTGTGGGCGGTGTGAGCTGTGCAGTGCAGGGAGGTGTGTGCGTGCAGTGCACGCTCGCTGTGGGCGGTGTGAGCTGTGCAGTGCGGTATGCCATGTGAGGTGCGTGGATGCATGAACTTGGCAAGATGAGCGCAGCGTGGGGCTGCATGCCCAAGGCAGAGGGGCAGACTGCAGTGGCCAGGGATGGCATGGAGCAGGATTCAAGCGTTGGCACCCTGGGGATCCCTGGCTGGATCCAAATGGGCTCCAGCTTTACAAAATGTGAGCAGCAAGTGCTCCTGAATATTTAACCCTGATGGCTCCCTGGGTGCTGGGGAGGCTGCGGTGGGCACCGAAGCGATCCTGGAAAAGGGAATGCGAGGACCTTGGCAGAGGGGGAGGCCCCTTCTCCTTGCCCTCCTCCCCAGGTGGGCACCTGGACATCGGCAGTCATGCTGGGCTGGCAGGATTGGTGCTGAGCTACCTGACCCAGAGCTATGCCTGCTTGGGGGCGGACTGACTCCCAAGCCTGGGTGACACTTTGGCCGGGCGGGAGCATCTCCTCCTGCCATGCCTGCCAAGACTCCCACTCCCGAGACTCTATGACAGGAGAAAAGGGAACAAAAATTCACGTTTTCACATTTAGCTTCCTTTGTACTCAGCTAATTAGCGCCTGAGTCTGGTGATGTCATTAAAGCAGCACTAAGTCTTTATTGGGGTAATTTAATTTTCCCTTTCATATCAGGATGATTTCCTTTGTTGGGGTAGGTGCTGGGGAGGGGGAAGGGCCCATGCAGACAATTGCTATTGTCAGGATAAATAATTCCCCAGTGGATTGACAAGGGGGGAGGTGGGCTGGGGGGCTGGGGCCTGTCACTCCCCCGGATGACAGCAGGAGCTGGCCAGCCCCCGGGGAGCTGGGTGCCTTGGGGTGCTTTCCCCGCACCGGGTGGGCTCCCCAGCCAGTGAGGCACCTGCCTTGGCCCCTTTCCAACCGCCAAAACCGCGGCAGCCTCGACATTCAGGAGGCGGGTGGGTAAAGTTAGGGGGTCTCCCATACAGCTCCCCTGCTTCTCTCACGCCACCCGGTACTGGTGAGAGGAGGGAAGCAGATTGTACTGGGGTAAAAGGAGCATTTCCGAGCCACCGGAGACCCCATGTATAGTGACCCGCTGGAGAAACACGGGGCTCTGCATGCAGCTGGGACGTGCTGGGTAGTAGGGAGCTGCCAGGGCTGGCAGGGACCCGGAGGAGCCCTCGCAGGGGTGTCCCACCTTGAGGGGTCCCAGGTGGCATCCTTGCACTAGGAATGGCTGGAACTGGGCTCAGAAAATATTCCCCCTCTCCAGCCCCTCTCCGGGCTCTGCATGCAATGCGGTGATGCTTGAGCACTCCCTGCCATGGCAAACCGGGCATGAGGAGGCAGCGGCTGGCATGGGGCAGCATGCGAGACCCAGTGCCTGGGGTAACAGAGGGACAGGAGGCTGTTCAGAGGGACCAGCATTGCACCTCCTTGGGACACCCTCCCAAACAAGCCTCCAGCCCCCTTCCCAACCCTGTATTCCCCCGTCCGGCACCTCCCCCCAGCCCCTTGGCTCACGCTGCCCCATAAGGGATCCCAAACACAGGGTGGGAGGCAAAGGAGATGCCCCATGGGGTTGGAGCCCCTGAGGACTGGCTCTTTCGGTCCCTGCAGAGCATCGCTTGCAGCACATCCCTGCCCCGCCATGCACGCCATCCCCCAGCCCTCCCGAGCATGGCACGTCCCCAGGAAGCAGCTGGGAGATGAGAGCTGCTCCAGCCCACTGGGAGCTCAGGTGGGAAAGCCTTGCAAAGCCGTGCAATGCTGCTGGGGTGTGTGCCACTGCTCAACTCCCAGCGTCCCTGGGAGCTTGGGCACAACCCATGGTAAGACCCCAAAGGGGCGACGCATGGGGCAGGCTGACCCTGGCACATGGGTGCACGTCCCGCCCTGGTAGAGCGGGTGGGAGTGGCATTCTGGTCCAGCAGAGCATCACCAGGTTGGGAGGGGGTGGCTGGTGTGATCCCAAAGCCCTAACTCATCAAGTTTAACTGTCCAGACACTTCCAGAGGAAGTGTCCTTCCCTGAAAATGGGAAGGGACGTGCCCCGAAGGAGAGAGCAACTGGAGGGAGCCATTTTCCATCCACCCCTGGGTTCAGCTCCAGAGGAACCGGGTCCTTACAACCCATCTGGAGCCCACCCTGCAAGTCCTACCTTCCCCAAAGCCCCCCGAGCGCTGCTGCCAGCTTGAGTGAGGGGGAGACGGGCTGCAGAGGGGAACGTCACACCCGAAACGCAAACACCGGCTTGTTGGTAATTAGCAAACCTTTCAAGAGGAATGATGAGAAGCCAGTGACAGGCGGGCGGGGTTCTATTAAAAGCTGCCACGTGTGATCCTTCTCCAAGCCTGCTGGCCCCTCCTTACCTGGCACAGGGGAAATCAGATGCAAACCTGGCATTAATGCAGCGTTCAGGGTGAGCTTTAATTGCAGCCGTGGCAGGAGTGGCGGAGCTGGGGGACAGCAGTGGGGGCCGGGTGACAGGCACCCTCGCCTCCCGCCACCTCCACCGCCAGGAGGGGAGCTGCCCGGTGCCTTTGGGTGCTCTCCTTCCCGCCATCCTCCTCCCCGACCTTCTTGCAGAGGGCATGAGTCACAAGGCGTGCTGAAGTGAGCACTCGGCACCCCGCGTGTCTCCACAAGCAGAGGCACTTGCTTAAATGTTAAGGGCTTGTTTGCATCCAGCAGAAGGGAAGCGGGAGCTGAGCCCCAGCTTGCCAATTGCTCCTCCGTGCCTTCCGGAGCCAAGGGGCTGGGGAAGTGCTCATCCACGCAGGGAAGCATCCTAGAGTGATTCCTCCATGTGCTTAGCCCCCAAAATGCCTCTTTTCAGCCTCACGTGGCTTTTTTTTTTCCTAGCTTAAAGACTTTCCAGAGCATCCCAAGCATTAGAGAAGGTACATGCATGGCCAGGGCAGTGTCTGCAAGGTGGCCCCAGGGCTGATGCACAGCGGTGGTGTGGGTCCTTGTCTCGGACCTGCAAACCAAGCCCAGGAGGAGCCAGGGCACGTGGCACTGGAGCAGGAGCAGCTCAGGCCAGCAGCATCCAGGCAGACACATGGTGGCCTTGGGCCGATAAGGTGGAGATTGCCACGGAGCAGGGGCTGAGGGTGGATCTGCTCAGCAATACACCCTGCAAGTGATGAGAGCCGGGAGAGTAACCTAGTTCTGGCTTTATGAGATTGGCTCTCCTGATCCCCACTCTGGGAGATGAAAGTGAGTAATTACTGTCTGACTTGGCAGAACAGCAAAGGAGAAGATCAGCCGGAGGGGCCGAGCCCACCAGCAGTTGGGGCCATTGCTTTGCAGGCTGGCAAGCATCTCTTGCCCCTGCTCAAGGTGTGAGCAACGGTGTCCACGTCCCTTGCCATCATCTTAAGGTGAGGGCTCCCCTTGCTTCCCGATTTCTGCCGGCCCCACCACCATCATACCTCGCTCCCAACCTTTCTGCTGTCCAACAGATCTACCCAAATAGTAACCACCCTGGAGCTGGCTGTAACCCCAAGAGCAGGAGCAGGGATGAACAGTGCCTCATCTGCCTCTCAGCAGGGTCCTCTTGCAAGAGATTTGCTGAGCGACAGCAAGGTTTTGCTTTTAACAAGGGTTGGTTATGCTGAGCGGGGTTTTGCTTGGTCTCCTGCTGTCCTGGGCTTGCTGAAGGAGGTGGGTCTCTCTCAGCTCAAGACCTTGTGGGAGTGACACGGGCTCTTCCTTAGAGCATCCTTGGGGCGTTTCTAGCTGTGGTTCTGCCTCGATCTAGCAGTGGGGACAGAGCTGCTCTACAAAAGGGGATGGATGAGAGGTCCCTTCTGCCCAGTCCCCTCTGTCCTGGCCGCGCAGCTGTCGTCCTCGGTTAGCCGGGACCTCCTGCGATGCAGCTCAGGCAGAGGCGGTGCGGGGTGTGAGGGCTCTTCCTGCCCTGGGTCAATTTGGAGCAGCGGGATCCTTGCAGGGGAGATGTTGCAGAAAGGCAAAGAGGTGCCCGAGAACATCAATGTCACCTCTCCCCTGTCACCGCTGCAGAAGGGGCCAACCTTCAAAGGCACATGTAGCTGTAGCAATCCCACCACAGCTGAGAAAACCCCAGAGCGAGGGTGCTTCAGGACAGCTGGGGACATCACAAGGGATTATTACCCAAAACAGTCAGCCGGAGTCCCTGTGGGGAGAAGGTCAGCAGGGGAACCCCCAGGTCCTAGCATGGAGCTGGGGACAGCAGGTTTGGGGCAAAGGACTGTCATAAGGCAATATCAGCTCTCCTTGCTGTCAGCCTCTGCTAGCTGGATCTGCCCTGGGCCTCCTCAGTGGTCTTCCAAGGTTGACAGGGTGTCTCAGTGTCCCCCATGGGTGGCGACACCCTCTTTCCTTGCATCCAACTCCTGGCTGCCAGACAACTCTTTGGATGCCCTCGCGCACTCCATCTGCTGCTGTTAACCAGCTGTCCACATTGCCTTCACCACCGTCCTGAGCTTCAAGCGCTCATTTGCTTCCTTAGCTGGTACATGGGGAGGGAGTCCTGTGCTGCAGGTTTGGCTGGGCTGTCTTGTCCCCGCTTTAGGGTGACCCCTGGGGCTGGGGGTCCCTGCCTGTCCCAGCTGCTGCTGCCAGCCTGGGCTGCTGCGCACACTTGGCAGCGCCGCATGGGTCTGCGCCCTCCACATCGTGCCTGGTTAGGGTGATTTGTGTCTTACAAACACTCTAGTCATTGTTTAACGGCTCTGCTTCGGACTACGAAAGTACAGGCAGCTGCCACACTTCTCCGCTCCTTAATGTATTGTCTGGCTTGTCTGGCTTCCCTCGAGGCTAAAAAAGCCCTCTGCCCAGGCAGCGTTTCTGAGCTTTCCTCCTGCCCGGCGTCACTGCTCCTATCAAACACGTTTGCGAGCTGCACTGGTGTTCTCAGTTTTACTTCTGCAGGAAGAAAACCTCACGCTTGTTTCCCCGTCTATACCCTCCATGCTCAGCCCACCAGTTTTTAGTCCCAGGGCATGCGCAGGGGCTGCCTTGGGGTCCCCCTGCGCCTGGACTACGGCCTCCCCATCACCATGAACCCACCAAGCGCTGCTGCGGGTGCAGGAAGGCCATCCTAGCTCTGCCGCAGCATGGGACCGTGCCATGCAAGCTGGACCAGCAATCCCGGAGCATCCACGAGGGTTGCCCCAGCCCAGGAGGTGCTGGGGTGGGTGACACCAGCGGCACGGAGGCGACTGGGGAGAGGCTGAGCTCGCGGTGATGCTGCTGGAAGAGGCAGAGGGAACCGAGGGGGGGGATAGAGAGGGGTCCTGCCATGCATAAAGGGATGAGGAAGATGGGAAGGGGTCCCCAGCCCGGCGCTGTGCGGGAGTGATGGAGCATGTGGCAACTCCTGCCCGGGCCGGTGGGGCTCCCCCCCACCGCAGCTCGCTGTAGAGGGGCCCTGGAGTGCATGCAAGCGAGGAAAGGCGGGGAAGGGCGGGGGGAGAGATCTTTTCATCTAAAAGGTTACATTTGTCCTACTTCCTCCCATCTCCAGCAATTAACTTGAAGGGAGACATCGCTGCTAATTGAGCAGTGAAGATCAGGAGCAACAATTACGCCTTTTGACAAGAGACAGCACAAGAGGGACTGCTCCGAGGCTGAGAATGGTAGGGAACGGTTTCTATGGCAATATAACTTTCCTCTCTTCCTCTCCAGCCATAGAAATGATAAAAATGTAGATTTCTCCCTGATTAATGATTTAACGAAAATAAAGAAAACTCTTAAAAAAAAAGAAAAAGGAAAAAGGAGGGGGGGAGAAAAAATCGATAGGACGCAATGTTTAGCATGAGTCTGCGGCTGCGGGAAGAATCGATGTCCTTCTCCAGGCTGGACGTGGCGAAATCTATTACAGCAACGTGCCGAGGACTCAAGGCGGCCCTGCCGTTTGGTAATTAGGCAGCGGGCTCACACGGGGAAAACGTGAGGGCTATATTCAGATCTCTGATCAAAGGAGCTGCCCATCAAAGAGCTCCTCGCACTGGCTTCTCCAGCAAACCTTCGCGCTTGCTCCACGTCTCTCCTGCCTTCCTTTCTCCTGCCTGCCTTCCCCCAGCCTTCCACACCCCTCCCCAAAATCATTATTTTTAATTTTAATTATTCAGCCTGTTCCCTTTGTGAGGTGGCCGGGAAGGGCTGCCGGGGCAGCCAAATGGTGATGCCACGTTCGCTGCCAGCGAGGTGAAGGAATGACCTGCCACAGAGGTGGCCCTGAGCCGGTGGCAGGGTTACCGTGGCCAAGCAGCTGTCCCACAGCTGGGAGCAGGCATGCTCGGGTGCGGCGACGTGATGCACCTCCCGTCCTGCCCCAGCCAGGG
>NW_008825302.1:234770-238392 GCF_000699105.1 Pygoscelis adeliae | reverse complement strand
TCCGCATCCGTCAGCAGCAGCTGCTGGCTGCTGCGCCGCGCTGCCTGGGTGGGTGAGCCGGCAGCAGAGCCCGGAGGGGCAAGCAAAGCCGTTCTGAAGCCCTCTCTTCCCCCTGCCTCGCCAAGTCAGCACGAGCATCCTCTGTTTTGCAACACACTCTGCAGCCCATTTACTCCCTCCTCGAACAAGCAAGTTGTGTTGTTTTTTCTTCCTCTAAGGGGATGCTGCTTTAGGATGCAGGGAGGTGGCTGGGATGGGACTGGCCAGAGCTCCTCTGCTGATAGGGGAAACAATGCATCAGGTTCAGGTCCGCTGCGTGCCCATTCACCAAAACAAAACGCAACCCACTTCAGCAAGCAGAACGGGCCTTTGTGAGAGACCCCAGGCAGAGGGGAGCGAGCGGGGGGGCTGCAGCTCCTTGGCTCCTGTGGCCGTTCCCCCGAGCCCAGCCCGGGGCACAGGGTGACTCCTGCCCACAGAGACCATCCCAGGTACCTCCACCCCCGCCAGCTGCCCCTGTGGGGATGTACCCTCCCTGCGGTGGGCTGTTCCCATTCCTGCCCCACGCAAGGAGCCGGCAGAGCCCCAGGATGTGCCTCTCCAGCCCAGGCACTCCATAGGGACAGAGGACGGGCACACAGAAGGACTTTCCCACCTCCTCAGTTCCTATTTTATTGCCAAACTGAAGCATAAAACACACATAAACAAATCTAACAGCGAGAAATGGGTTGCTATCAAATCAACAAATTAATCTAATTATAGGGCTGATTAAATCGTATCAGATAAACCAGCGACTCCTTCCCAGTGCTCAGCAGCCACGCAGGGAGGCAGGCAGCCCTGCTTCACTCTGCTTTTGGGTCCATCTGAGCCATGGCACGGGCAGGGTCCGGCCACCCAGGGCTGGCAGCACGCCAGCAGCCCCGGCACGGCGGGGAGCACCGAGCCCCCTCTCCCCAGCGCCGCGCAGGATGACACAGCCTGCTGCGGTGCAAATCTGAATGGCAAATGCGGATGCAAAGTACATGATTCCTCGGGATTAAAGATGCAGCTCTAGCCTGTGAAATGTATGCGGGAGCCGTCTTTGGAGCGAGATTGCTTAAACCTAAGCCTGCTTTAGGTATTTGAGGAACAATTTTATCAGTGCTGTTTGCAGAGCTTTGCTGGGGCCGTTTCCACCTCTCCGGGCGCCTGCACATGCCAGCACCCATGTGCATGCGGGAATGCACTTGTGCACCAGCGCCCATGTGTAATATCCTCCCTGCCAGCCAGCTGCTGGAGACAAAATGCATCCCGTGTGAAAGGCAAAAGCTCTTTATCGACTGATGACACCTGCGGCGAGGGCTGTGGATGCAGGACTGCTGGTAGGTCTCACCCAGGAAGGTGCCCGGCGGCTGCAGACGTTCACTAGAGGACCTGGTAGCTCTGAGGCTTCGTGCAATGGTCTCGTTCCCCGGTTCCTGCAGGTGTTGAACTTCAGATCTTGCCTTTTGCAAGACTCCAGATGGGAAGGTGGAGAAAGCACCAGTGTGCCTGCCTGGCCAGGAACATGCAGGCTCCCCACAGGCTCCCACGATGCTGCCACACCTCGGTGCATTTCAGTGATGAAAGAAAATCCTTTTAAAAGGTTGGCTCTGGTTTCACCTGCCTCCAGAGGGTGGCAGAGGTTTTGCTGCCGCCGGCAAGTTGTTTTCGTCTTTTCAGGGCATCCTTTGCTCCCAGCCATGGGTTATATCAGCTCTTGATTCTCCTCCTCTTGCTCTTCTCTTAGCCGAGTTGCTCTGTTCCAGGAACAAAGGTGTCAAGCAATGATATTTTGTCTCCCAATGGAAGATTATACCAGAGTGCTGTCAAGCTCAGCAGAAGATGAGAGGAGCTCGAGAGCCCCGGCGTGGTGCAGAGCTCTTACCCGTCTCGGGGCTCCCAGCAGGTCCCGCTTTGTCCCCCAGCTTTGCGGGGGATACTCCACTGGTGTTCTCCTTCACACCCCGGTTCAGGCCATCCTGGTCAGCATTTGGGGGCCAAGAAAATACACAGCAGTGGGTAAAGTGGAGTATCACCTGCTTGTCAGAGCCAAGGGCAGGATGGTATGGCCAAGACTGGGCACATCTTGCCCTCACCCTGGCAAGCGACGTGCAGTGCCACATCTGCATAGCTGGGGGAGAGCATCCCTGCCAGGAGCAAGCCTGAGGGACAGGATTATGCAGCGGGCACTTAGGAAGAATAAAGATGTGGCTATAATGGACCCAGCTGAGTGGATCAGCCCTGCAGAGATGAGAGCAAACCCTCCTTTCATGTTCAAAGGCACCTCTCTGTTGCCTGTCCCCAGCATGCGATGGTTTGGCAGCACCACGAGGGCTGGGGTACTGGTGGGGAGCAGCCGGGGTGGGCAAGGGGGGTTCTAAGCGATGCCTTCCCAGGCAATGAGCTCGGCTCAGGACAGTCTCTCACTGCTATTTTTTTATGAGTCAATCCTTAATCTGTCCTTCCTCCTTGTAAAAACATGTAAATAATGCAAGTACCAGCTCAAGGATGCTCAGCTGCAAGACCACCACCCAGAGCCTTTGTGGAGTGGAGGGGCACAGACCGTGCCAGGAGCCTGGGCGACGCAGCTTTGGGGGTGCAGGGGACAACCCCAGAGTGGTCCTGGAGTGGGATCTAGGCTGCTGGTGCCAGGGTAGGCAGTGATGGGGATGCTGCAGGCGATGCTGGGCTGGGAGCCCTGCCAGGGGAACGCAGCTCGGGTGGGGGGTACAAACCAGCACCACGTGCTCCCAGTGCCCCCCGCTGGTCCCAGCGCCCGCACCCACCCGCTCTTGGGAGTGTGTTTGTGTGCATCCTTCTGCATGTATGCGTGCACGTGCATGTCTAACGCAGAGGTGCACGCGTGTATACATACATGCACATGCATACACATGTATGCGTACACGTGTGTACATGCGTGTGTGTGCCCGTGCGTGCCCACGTGAGGGTCAGGGTGCGCATGGCTGTGCACATGGGTGGGGGGAGCTCTGTTGAGAGGAACCATTTCCCAGCCTGTGCTGATGCAGTTTAGCAATCAGAATAACTTTGCTGATGAATATTTAAGCTGAGTGCTGAATATTTAAAGCATTCAATTATTTTAATGGCTTCTAAGTGTGACAGCGGGAGGGGACAGGGGGATGGCTGCCCCCAGGTCCGGCACAGGGCCCGCAGCAGGGCAGGCAGGGGTGCTGTGGGCAGCCCCCTGCTCTGGGTGGGGTGGGGGAAAGCGTGTCGTCCCCAGCAGGGTGGTGGCATCTTCAGCACGCTGTTGGGGAGCTGCCAGTGCCGAGTGCTGCCGGCTGCCGGTGCGAGCCCTGCCAGAGCTCAGCCAGGCGGGCAGAGCCCCAGCGGGCAGGAGGAGAGCTGTGCCCTGCCGTCCTGGCAGGCCGAGTTCTGTCCTAGTGCCCTAATTCCTGCATGAGCAGCCTCGGCGTGTGCCAGCTCCGCATGGTGCCAACCCTCTCCTCTCTGCCACCAGCGACGCTCCCGAGCTGTGCCTGTCCCCATCCCCATGCCATCATGCTGTCACGTCGATGGAAGCACCCATGTGCCCCGGCACCAGTGCCACCACCACCACTGGGACATGCCAGCCCTGCGGACA
>NW_008825302.1:233570-234608 GCF_000699105.1 Pygoscelis adeliae | reverse complement strand
CCCGGGACCCATGGCAGGGAGGGTGGCAAGGAGCACAGAGGAGCACTTTCCCAGTCCGTGCTCCTGCAGCCATAAATATTCATATTCTTATACTAATTTTCCATGTACTTTTCTGTCACATCCAATTTTATTTTAATTTCCCTTTATAAACCTTCACAGCTAATGCACTCTGTGCTCCCATGATTACCCCAATCAGCTGGCGCTTTAAACACAATCCCTGCAGGCAGCTCTTGTTGGAAGCTGTAGGATCACTGAGCATCCACGCACGAGTTGTGCACACTTGGCAGACCCGCTCGTCGGGGCTACAGCAGAGCTCCTTTGCCACCCTGCGGTAGGCACAGCTCCCGTGGAGGTGGGCACAGCTCCCGTGGTGGTGGGCACAGTCTCCGGGCTGAGCTGGGCGTCCTGCAGTGGCCAGACCAGGGGATATCTCCAGTCTTGTGCCTTTCCAGTAGCCTTGGTTGTGTCCATGCCCTGCGGCATGCATGTGGCACACGCTTGTGTCTTGCACGGGGACGCAGCTGTCCCAGTCACTGGTCTTTCCCTGGGCAGGCGGTTTGGCAGATCCCACCCCCAGGCACCCTCCTGCACTGCACCCAGCTGGCAGTGACACCCTGCCCATGGGCAAAGCCTGGCTCCTGGAGCTCTTCGAGAAGAGGAGCAGAGGGTGTGTAGGATCACTGTGCTGGGGCTGTGCTGTGCCAGCCAGTGTGCTAAGGCTGCGCCACAGCTATGCCAGGGCTGTGCCATGCCGGCTGCCTGTGCTCAACAGTGCCTTCCCTGCAGGGATGTGCTGTGCCGTGCCGTGCCGTGCCGTGCCACGTCAAGCAGGCTGTCCAGGCGCAGCGATGCCATCCCCGCAGTGTCGCGCCGTGCTGTGCAGCCTGCTCAGGCTCAGCAGTGCCATCCCTGCAGCACTGTGCCATGCCATGCTGTGCCACGCTGTGCCAAGCAGGCTGGCCAGGCTCAGTGGTACCATACCTGACAGGGCTGTGCCATGCCAAGCCATGCCGTGCCATGCCATGCAGGCTGCTCAAG
>NW_008825302.1:232441-232812 GCF_000699105.1 Pygoscelis adeliae | reverse complement strand
CAGAGCACGGCTGGCAGAAGGAGACAGAGCACGGATGGTAATTTGTTCCTCGCCATCCACGGGGACATGAATTAAGGAGGCTGTGGGAACCTGCGCCGATCTCCTGCTGGCAGTCCCATGAAAATCCCCCCACGGGCAGGGGCAGGGCGGCTGCCGTGCTCCTGCCAGCCGTGGGAAGTCACTCAGGCTCTGCTTGCTCACTTCTGAAGACCTCTTGATAAACATTTATAAACATTTGTAGTATTTTAAATTTCCCCTCAATAATTTATGAATAGTTATTTTATATACTTTAAAGAGGGTAATAATGTAAAATTTATAAGGTGGGAGCGCTCAGAGTGGCAGGGCAGGGGCGCCGGGGGGCGGGCGGGGGG
>NW_008825302.1:229127-232233 GCF_000699105.1 Pygoscelis adeliae | reverse complement strand
TGAGCAAGGGGGACACGGGCGACGCCCACGGCTGGGCGGGGTGGCGGTGCCGAGGCTGGACTGCAAGGTGCCTGGGCAAGGTGGTGGAAGGAGGGAGGGATGGAAAGGAGAGAAATCTGGGGATGGAGGGGATGAGTGATGGAGATGAAAAGGAAGAAGGGGAGTGCATGAGAGGGGCGAAAGGATGAGCAGAAGAAGGGAGGGAGGGAGGGAGGGAGGAGGGATGTGTGCAAGGGAGTGATAACCACGGCGGAAGGCTGCGGGAGCGAGGGATGGGGAGAAGGAGGGATGGAGAGAGCGGCAGGGAGGGGTGAGAAGCAGCTGGGAGCCGGAGATAAAGAGGGAGGAGAAGGGTGCCCAGCACCGAACACGGGAAGGTGTCAGGCAGACGGATGGATGGATGGATGAGGGGGTGGACAGACGGATGGATGGGGGATGAGCAGAGCGGGAAGGAGAGAAGGGGGAGAGGTGTCTGCAGGGATGCGGGGGAGAGTGTGCCAGCATGCCCGGGTCTGCAGCGTGCCCCTGCGGCAGGGGGCGTGAGCAAGGTTTGGGCTGCAGGGTGCAGGAAGGGGTGAGGAGTGCCTGGAGCCGCGGGGAGGGGAAGAGGCAAGTTTGGGGGCCGTTGAAGTATGGTCGTGCCCGGGAGGCACCAGGATGCACGTGTGCAAGGCACGAGCGGGAGCGCAAGGGAGAGCGTGTGGGCAGGGTGCGATCACACGTGCAGTTGCTGAGCACGCAGGCAAGGCGTGAAAGTGCAAGGTGGGTGTGAGTGCACACGCAGGCCACGAGTGCGTGCCTGAAAGGTGAGTGTGTGCGCAAGGCGTGAATAAGTGTACAAAGCATGCAGGGCTGGAGGGTGTCTACACAGCGTGTGTGAGCAGGGTGGGAACACTTGTGCAAGGGGTGAGTGTGAGCAGGGTGGGTGTGCTTGTGCAGGGAGCGGTGAGCAGACTGGGAGTGCTTCTGCAGGGGCTGAGTGTGAGCAGGGCAGGAGTGCTTGTGCGGGGCATGAGGGTGAGCAGGGTGGGAGTGCTCATGCAGGGGGTGAGCGTGCACGTGCTGCGAGTGTGCAGAGGGTGGGAGTGCACGTGCAGAGCATTAGTGCACATGCATCTGAAAGCGAGAGGGTGACAGCGTGCTACACAAAGGTGGCCCCCCCCCTTCCCCAAGCTCCCAGGGGTCCTTGCGGCAGGACCCCCACAGCAAGGCACCCCCAGTACCAGCTGTGCCCTGGGGGACAGCCCTTCTCCAGCTCCCCTGGGGGGTGCAGGGGCAGCACCCTGTGCCGGGCTCCCCAGGGCTGCCCTGAGCTCCACGAGGACACGCATCTGGTGGCCCTTCCCACACAGGGCACACCAGCGGGGCCCGGTTCAAAGGGAGACCCCCCCCAAATCCTGCCCGAATTACCAAGGCACCTTAAATGCCCAAGCAAAACCCAGCAGGAGCTGGCAGCCGCAGAGAGGGACCTGCCACAAAATGATAACATCTTCCATGCTATATATAGTGCTGCCTTTATATACATATACAGATATATATTTATTTATGCTGCTTCAAGGAGGATGTCAGGGAAAAGGGGAACACACAGGTAGGGCATGTGTCGGACTGTGGGGGTGAAGTGTGCAAGGCGTGCAAGGTGTGAGAGCACATACAGGGCACGAGCGCATGTGCAAGTGTGTGCGGGGTGTGAGTGTGCAAGGTGTGAGTGCCTGTGCAAGGTGTGAGTGTGTGCATAAAGCGGGAGGTGTGTGCAGGGTGTGAGCGCTCATGCGAGGTGTGCAAGCTATCCACATGCAGGGCACAAGCATGCGCGTGCAAGGCAGGAGCGTGCATGCAAGGTATGTGTTTGCAGGTGACAAGCGCGCGTGCAAAGCACGAGTGGGCGCAGAGGGGCTCAGGGGCTCTGTGTCCCCAGCTGGAATGGCGATGCTACCGCAGGGGACTCATTGGGGCGCAGGGGTGGGGGCACATGCAGCACCTGGGGCAACGTGGGGCACGAGG
The DNA here is from genome assembly GCF_000699105.1 of Pygoscelis adeliae. NCBI lineage: Eukaryota > Metazoa > Chordata > Aves > Sphenisciformes > Spheniscidae > Pygoscelis > Pygoscelis adeliae. The sequence continues at coordinate 230,232 of NW_008825302.1, read as the reverse complement.
GGAGGAGGGGAAGGGGCATCCCAGGCTCCCTGCAGCCGGGAGCGGGGAAGGGGCTGGAGCGCTGTCAGCGGAGGGAGGATTTCTTTATTTTGATGATAATTTCCTGGCGTTTGGGGCTGTCAGGTTCCTGGTTAGCAGCTCCCCCTCCACGGAGCTGCTCCGTGTAGTTGACACCGCAATTGTTTTCTGAAGAGAACACACAACTCTCTTCTTATGTATTCCCTTTCCCGGTGTTTGTATTTGCTTCAAAGTCTCCTCATCACCCTGTTTGGTGACAAAAACTCATGTCTGGAGATCAGGGTAATGTGTTGCTTTTCAAAGCCCGTGGAGGAGGGGGTTGGTAGACATGGGTTTGCTGCATTATTTACTTCCCCGCGGCGCCCTACCTCCTCGGCAGCCCTGCCTGTTCACCCCCAGGTGCTGGGGCAACTGTCCTGCCAGCTGGGACCCCCCCGGACGCTCAGCATCCCACCCCGTGCTCTGGGGTGGTTAGGGTCACCCAGGCACAGCAGCACCCAGGAGGAGTAGGGGATTGGGGGGCACTCTCACTGTGCCCAGCAGTCGGGGTGTCCAGCTCAGCCAGGCAGGAGCCCCCGGGCAGGATTTGGAGCACTCATACTCTGCCGGGGAGCAAAGCGGGCACCCCCCAGCTTTGCAGTGTCACATGGCTCTGGGGCAGGTGGCATGGTGACAAGGTGGCCCATCCCTCATCCACGTCCAGGCTGGGCTGGGGGGTCAGTGGGTCTGCAAGCCGGGCTCCCCGTTGCATGGCAGCACCCATCAACTGACTATGTCCCTCAGCTGGGGCAGGCGGGCTGGCCCCAGCCCCGTGAGCTGCCGGCACCCTGTGCTCACCTTGGCTGGTGGCCTGTCCCCTCTGGTGGGACCTCTGCAGATGTGTCCCTGCAGCTGGCAAGCAAATCGAGGCAGGAAGCGGGGTGCGGGAGATGGGAGGGGATGCGGGCGTGGTGTGTGCCACCCTGAGCTCAGCACCGGTGCTCAGCACCCTCCAAACAGCAGTGTGCAGGCATACAGTGTGTGTGGCTGGGTGTGCACGGCTGGGTGTGCGCGCTGAATGCAGCTGGGCGTGCACGGCTGGGTGCGC
>NW_008825302.1:227960-229101 GCF_000699105.1 Pygoscelis adeliae | reverse complement strand
GGCTGGGTGTGCGCACTGAATGCAGCTGGGCGTGCATGGCCGCGTGCACACACTGAGCACGACTAGGTGTGAATTGCAGCACCCGCTCGCACAGGCGTGGGACGTGTGCTGGGGAATCACGCTGGCAGGTGTGCTGGCACAGCCTGCCCCTCCACGTGTGTGCGGTGCCACGAGCACAGGCAGTTCTCTATCTAATTGATCAATTAATTATCTCCAGCATTCAGCTACATATTGGTTTTAGATGAAGGGATAGGCTAACAAGCGGATTAGGCGTGTGTGTCTTCAAGGGAGTGAGCGAGCAGAGATGTGAGAGGAAGGAAGAGAGAGAGGAGATAGGCGAATGCGGAATAAGGGCCTCTTGCTATTGCAAAGGCTGGAGCCAGGAGCTGGAGCTGGCACTGGGGGCACAGCTGCAGCGATGCAGAGGCACTGCGCGGAGGATGCTCCAGAAACAGTGACGCCGAGACAGAGGATGCTCCCGAAATGCTGGTGCTGAGGGGGGAGGATGCTGTAGAAATGGTAGGACTGAGGCAGGAGGATGTGCCAGAAATGGTGATGCGGAGGCAGAGGATGCTCCAGAAATGATGGGCCAAGGCAGGAGGATGCTCCAGAAATACTGGTGCTGAGGCAGGAGGATGGTGCAGAAATGACGCTGTGGCAGGAGGATGATGCTGTGGCACGACGAGGATGCTCCAGAAGCAATGCTGAGTGCCCAGTGCCCACCATGGTCTGCAGCCCTGGCCAGGCTCATCCTTTCTCCAGACCCTTCTGCCCTGCCCGTGACAGCTGGGGCCAGTCAGGGGAGGCTCCTGGGTGCCACCGGTCCTCGTGGACCGTGGGTCTGGACAGGCAGCAGGCAGCGTCACCCTGCGTGCTGGGGAGCACGGGCAGCACAGCTGCATCTCCTGGAGCCCTCGAGTTTTCTAGGACAATCGGTGCCCCAAAACTGCTGGGTTCGGGCAAACCTGCACAGATTTCCACTGGCATTCAGGAGAAACAATGATATCATTGTCAGCCTCCACTCACCCCGGACCTCCTCCGGTGGTGCCTGACGGTGGCGAGCCCCCAGGGGTGGCCCGAGGAGGAGGCCGTGGGGGTCAGCCATCCTGCCTGGTATCGGGGCTCATTAAACCGACAGGCT
>NW_008825302.1:221305-227699 GCF_000699105.1 Pygoscelis adeliae | reverse complement strand
GGGCTGCATCCAGGCACAGCACGTGGGCAGTGGGAGGCGGCAGCACCTGCCGCGGTCCCTGCCTGTCGCCCCAAGACCGCAGCCCCGGAGCCCCTTGTTCCTTGCCAATGTGCATCAGGCACTGATCCCCACCTGTCAGCATGGGATATGACAGGCCATTAATGACCGTCGTGGAGCGGGATGGCTCTGCGCGTGGGGGAGGGATAATTGTTTGATTTTCTTTACTTCCCGTCCTGCTGTCACTTGCTCTTTGGAGCCCTGTCAACCATGCGGCGTCCTCCAGCCCCCTCCCGCAGCACAAAGAAGCACCGCACGGCTCGGCACACACGCCAGCGCGCTGTATCCTGCAAGTGTTGAGCTCTCGCACACGGGGAGCTCACGTACCTGTATGCACATGCAGTGCGCACACATATCCCTTAGCCTGCCTGCACGCAGCAGTGAGGTACACGCGCACACACGTGCAAACGCAGCCTATATCCTGCAGACATGTCACTGCACACACGTGCAGAACATACACACACCCCCTTTACTCCGGGGGCATTCAGCACTAAGGAACACCCCCACACGCTCAAACACACCGCCCGTTCAGCGTGCACATGCACACGTGCACACACAGACATGCACACACACATATATATTAAACCCTGGGAGATGTACGTACATGCACACACAGCCCATATTCAGCACCGAGGCATCCAAACACACCCATACAGCGTTCCCACACCCGTCACCTCCGCCCTACATGCATTTGCAGGCAGGGAGCACACGCATGCCCTTGCCTGGGCACGCAAGGTACCAGCACGTCCCGGTGTTTTTGCCTGTCGGACTCTGGCTTGTCCTAGCTGAGCTCCAGCCACCCCGCTCAGCCTGGCACAGGCACAGCTGTGGCCCCGAAACCTGCCCAGGGAGGAGGGATGTGCCCCCAAACGTGCACGCTGCATGCACTGAGCATGCGTGAGTGTGCACAGCTGTGTGCCCAGCCAACTCCACGCGCCCAGGGCTGGGTTCCCATCATGTCCCACAGCATAGGAGGAGCGGGAAGGAGGCGAAGGGGTTGGGCTGGGACTGCGGGGCAGGCAGTGCGCCACCGAGGAGGAGGAGGAGGAAGGGGGCAATGCCAGCCGAGGTTGTGGTCACTGCGCAGCCAGGGGATGGGTTGGCTGGCCACGACAATACCGCACAGGGAAGGCTCGCTGCATCTGCCGGGGCCCCTGAGGGCAGAAAGCATTTCACTCGTTAGCTGGGACACGCTTGCCACTCTTGGGCTGCCTGCCCAACGCCCGCAGCCGTTCCTCCTCCCCGCTGCACCCGCCGTTTGCCTCTGCCTAATTAAAGATCCAACGACCTTTGCCGGCTGTCTGAGACGCTGGAACAAATGAACGGTAAGTGCCAGATTACAGCCCGGTTCGGCAGCCCCGCAAATCCCTTTAATGAGACATTTAGTCTGGGCCAGCGGGGTGCCCGGCTGCCGGGGTGGGCTGGCACCCATGCCTGGCCACGGTGGTGATGGAAGCGGGGACAGCGCGGGGTTTCTCGGCCAGCCTGGCAATCGCCTGGGGACGACGAGACCAATGGATCCCAGTCCTGACCCCATCCCCGTCCGGCTCCTGACCCCCGCTGGGCAAGGGTCCTCGGGACACCGGCCCCACAGGCATCCTGGTAGCAAATCCTCATTGCAGGGGACACCGTGACTCCAGCACCCCCCACCTCCCCCTTTGCACCCACGTATGTCCCATGGGAGCAACACTGAGCAGCAGTGGGGAGAGGGCTAATGGCACCAGGACCAGCCTCCCATGGGGACATGGGGTTGCCAGGCACCGGGCTCAGGGACGGGCACGGGGAGCCCAGCCCGGGGCTGCTGGGATGTTTATCCCTTCCGATTGTAATATCAAAAAATGAAAAAGCCCGAATGACTGATGGGGCCTTAAGGACGCAAATCAATAGTTGACACCGCGAACGATGTCTCCGCTCATATTAGTGCCAAATTAAGCTGTTTACTCAAACTTTCCCCGCACAAGGAGAAGCCGGGGCCAGTGCGGGGAGCCGAAGATGGATGGCATGCTCAAGGACCTGGAGGTGTGATTTTTCTTGCCGTGACAGACAGTTTGCAACAACAACGGCCTTCTCCTCCTTGCCTTCGACTTTGGAAGGTGGAGATGCAGCAAGGGGACTCGGAGAGCACCCAGGCAGCAGGACCCCATCCAGGCATGCTGACCGATGGGGCTTGGGGCTCACCCGAGCATCCTCCCAGCCAGAGGGAGCCCGATGCCCCTGTCCCTCTCCCAGGGACATCCGAGATGGTGGCAGGGGCCAAGGTGGCCCCAGGCTCCTCTGTGACATGTTGCAGGGACCAGGTGAATCAGGAAACGGGGAGTCATCCCAGCTGGACTCCCTCTCCAACCACACTGAGCCGACCAGTGTCCCCAGCTTATCTGCACTGTCCCGGCATGTCCCTGCCCCAGAGGTTACCTCCAGTGTCCCTGGGTGCCTCTGAATGCGGACATTTATCCCTGGTGTCCCTGGACGCCCTCACCCTGGGACATTCATCCCTGGTGTCCCTGGATGCTCCTGTCCAGGGTTATTTATCCCTGGTGTCCCTGGATGCCCCTGCCCTGGGACATTTATCTCTGGTGTGCCTGCCCCGGGTATTACTCTCCAGCATCCCTGTGCTAAGTGTTTACCTCCAGTGTCCACGGCGTGGCGTTAAGTGATTCACTGCTCCCATCTTGCTTTGGTTCATGACTCCCGCTCACCATGCCAAAGAGCAGCCTGCCGGTGCCGACGGCATGCTCCATGTCCCCCAGCCATTCGAGTCCCTCCCCACGGCCGTGACATCTTCCCCGCTCCCCCACCAGCTGGTGAGCTGTTGGCCAAGTACAAATTCCCAGCAAAATTTCAGGGAAGTCCAAAACGATCAGTGAATTCAGGTCAAACTCGACCAGTACAGAAATGAAAGCGGGGATGCAACGCAGGAGAGCAGCAATATTTTCCGACCTAGTGATTCCAACATGGGTTTTTCCAAATTGACCTTAATCTCTGGCTAGCAGAGCAAAACCCACTGGCCAGGGCACGCAGTGCTCTGCACCCTCTCAGTGCTCAGCATCACCCGAGCCCCAGGATGCCGGCATTTGGGATACGGTGTGACAGCCAGGCGGCACGGAGACCCGAGGATGGCAGAGCCGGGGATGCTCCCTCCTCCCAGAGCAGCGTAGGCGGAGAGAGGGCAGCGGGCAGAGGCGGGGGCCGGCAGCATCCACCTCATGCCTTTTAATAAAACATGAATTAGGTGCCAACGCGTATTAGATTCACTTCCCCGGTGACAGAAAATCAAAGGCTTCTCCCATCTTTTCTAGAGGCGTGTTCCTGATTGATCTGGAAGAAGCAGCTCAGTGCGAGGGAAGGAGTCTATACACACCGAAACAGCTCTTTAATTTCTTAATTTAATATCTGACACGTAAAGATTCTCATTAAGCCAGTCAATGAAGCCTGGAAATACAATTTTCGTGCAAACTGTCGCTATCATAACTTACACGAAACTTCAGATGGTGCCCTGTAAGCGGTGTGATTAAAACCATTCATCTTCCCTGTCAGTCGCCCGCTCCTGCCCCCCCCCTGGCCGGCCCCCTGCTGCCTGTGCCCGCCGTGGCCGGCCAGGCTCAGCATCTCATGGGGCTGGTGGGTGCCGCCGCAGCGGTGGGCATCCGCCTGATGCTCTACGGCTGCATCCCGGGTCGGATCCTGCAGGGGCACGAGGGCAGTGCTGCCTGGGCCAGGCAGGCAGGGGGGTACGGGCAACATGCTGTGCAGCACCCAACCAGGCACAGCCTTCGCAGTGGGTCCCCAAGCCCTGAAATCCCGCCACCAGGGCATGCGCAGGAGGGAGAGCTTCCCAAAGACGCTAATTAGGCAAATTAATTCCTATTGAGTCGCAGCTCTTCTCTGCCTTAGAAGAAAAAAAAAAAAAAAAGCTACTTATTTCAGTGCTGATTAAATCCCAAATATCGAGACAAGGATTAGAGCTGAGACTATTCCTCGGGGGGGTGCCCCCCACCACGCAGAGCGGGGCCTGGGCTGCTCCAAGGGAACGTCTGCCTGGCACCGTGCAGACCCGCCGAGGAAGGGGCTGGCAGGACCAGGGCTTGCGCAGGGACATGAGCCGTAGCCATCCTTGACAGGCTGTCATTCCTTACGTCCCCTGGCACTGCCAGCACCGGGCAGAGCACATATTAGCTGGGCTTGTTCCTCCTCTGTGAGCTGAGGAAGATGATGATAAAGCCGTGTGGGTGGAGGGTACTGCGATGCTCTGCCACGGTGAAGCCTTGCTAAGCCTCGGGGTGCCCACTGAAACAACCCATGAGAGGGAGCCGGGCAGGGATCCCGTCCCCACCGGGGCCTGAGGGTGGATTCTCAGCCTTTCACCCCCATCTCCCCAGTCCAGCCCCGCTGAGACTTTCAGCTCCCAGAAACCTCCAGGAATTTCCCAGCTGCTGGAAACTCAGTGCTGGACACCAAGCTGGGGAAAAAAAGCCACCCCAGGGGACTCGGCAAACGCTGGCGGATCTGTCTCACTGTGGTGAGGCGGGTGTTGCACCGCACCTGGTGGGAGCAGGGAAATGTTTCCCTGGCAATGTTTGCCACCTAAATTTCTGTCCCAGCAGCTGGTGTCCGACAGAGCCGGTGACAGGGGAGCGGAGAAAGGGACTCAGGAACATCACCAGCTGCCCGGCCCTTGGGTTTCTGCAGCCAGCCCTGGCGCAGCCCCATGTGGGGCATGGTGACATGGCACTGCACAGCTGGTGGTGCCTGTGGGTAAAAGGAATAAGACACTGTTCCCTCCCACCCACCAAACCCATGCAGCTGCCCCCTGCCTGTCCTTCCGCAGGGGAGGGGGCACATCCCTGCATCGGGGATGCGTCCCCCAGGTACCCCAGCCAAGGTCCAGCTGCCGTGCCCGGTCACCGAAGGATGCTCCGGCAAGGTGAAGGCTGGGAAGACCCTCCAGCATATTCTGGCATTGCGATTGCCCCAGAGGTGTCTGCAGCTCTGGGGGGAGGAAGGCGGCCGAGTGGGCACCAGCGGGGTCACCCAGCTCTGCCCCTGCCCCCACCCCCTGGGCTGCCAGATTGGATGACTTTGACTCCAACCTCTCACTAGAGACAAAACCTGCCCTGAACAACACAGGCACCCACCTCAGCTCAGCCATGCCAGCTACAGAGGCACCCCATGAGTCCTGCACCCAGGGCACCCCAACGGAGAGACCCCCGCAATCCCAAAGGGGTACCTTGTGGGCGGCCCCTGGGGAAGGGCTCTGGAGGACACGGTGCCCGGTGCCTGCTTGTCATGCTGACAGAGCAGCTTTCCTTGTCTTTCTTCTGCGTGTTATCTCAAGACGTCGGAGCTGCCAGCTCCTGCCAGCGCTCACGCAGCCTGACGTCGGTGCAGCTTGAAAGTGCGCGTGGCGTGTTTGATGTCAGGATTACCGGCTGGGTGTATTGTAAATGCTAAAATGAAATAAGAAGATTAGAGAAGAAAAGCGCCGCTCCGCAGCGCGCGCCTGCAGCTTGCCTCCCGCTGGATCTTCTGCGGATGATGGGGGGCGCGGGGACCCAGCCCAGTGGCAATCATGAGGCAGAGGCAGCGGTGCCACGGAAAGGGTTAAAATGGGCCAAGCATCTTCCACCGTCACTGGTGCTGCCTGCCACCCAGGCATGAGCCCAGCCGGGGCGAGAGGCAGGATGGACCCCTTCCCAACTCCTCGGGGTGCCGGGCACCCCAATGCTCTGGCTCACGTAAGTATTCACCGGCTGCTCCTGCCATCTCCCAGCCCGTGGTCCTGGGGGTCAGCGAGCAGCCCCACATCAGCCCTGTCTTGCCCAGCCCGGGGGCAAAGCGTGGTGGGGCAACGTGGGGATGGGTGGGTGCCTGCAGCCTCGCAGGGAAGCTGAGTGAGCTCTGCATCTCTTCCCACTGTGCTGCATCCCTTCCCAGGGAATGGAGGCATGGCTACCTCCCAGCCTTGGGAACTGGCTTTTAGGGGGAAAAGGCTTGTATATCCTCGAGGGTGGGTGACGACCCTCTGCAGGTCTTGCCGAGGAATTTTGGGGGTCTCCAAAAGGCAGGAGGGAGCTCTCTTCTCCCCACTCCTGTGGCAGGACATACTTGCCCATACGAGCCCAGGCCCAGCAGTGGGCAGCTCCATACCCTTCCTGCACCCTCCTGCTCCCTGCACCAGCCTCTGCCAGGCACAGGGGGGGAGCCCAGCAGGCCATGGCCCCACGGGCGAGCATGAAAGCTGGAGGGGATGGAGCGAGAGCCGGGGCAGGGGTCAGGCCCTACCGAGCCACTCTCCATCTCCTGCTGACAGCAGCACGCCCCTGAGCACCCCTGCTAGCCC
>NW_008825302.1:219845-220803 GCF_000699105.1 Pygoscelis adeliae | reverse complement strand
GGCCGGCGGTCCATCCTCCGCCCCCTCCCGTGCCCAGCACTGGCACCGCTGCCTGCCTGGGCAAGCCCGCATGCATTCCGGCAGCCCTGGAGCAGGCAGGGCAGCGGGAAGCTGAGCACCAGCCACGTCCGGGGACTCTTCCCTGCAGCAAGGAACCGCGAGCAGGCTGGCGGCTGGCCCTGTGCTGTAACCGTGCGGGTACCTGCCTCCCCCCCTTATCTCTTGCATCTGTTCCCAATCAAAGCATCATTTCAATCTGTTTGGGAGAAGGTTTTTCTCCCCCTGCTACCAAACGCTATTGTTTTTCCGAGGCGTGGCAGCTCGGGAGCAGCGGTTTGGCACCTGCCCGCACCCGCTCTGCTCAGACACATGCGGGCAAGAGCCTTGAGCAAACCCTCGCTCGGCTCCTGCCTGCCGAGAGCAGAGCTGATTTCATCCCCATGGCAAATTGCTGGGCTGTAGGAGGAAGATGGGGCTGGCACCCCCCGAGGGAGAAGGCAGCTGGGTGCTTGACCTCCTTTCCGATGCTCAGAGTTTGGTGTTGGCAGCACTCGGCGCCCGGGTTAACATCCACGTGGGGCTGCTGAGTGGGTGAGACCCATCGCAATGCCCATGCACGTCTCCCATCCCCCAGGCTTTGCTGCCAGCTCCGGGATCCCTCCGGGGCCAAGCTCAGCCCTTGCATCACCCCAGGTGGGTGCAGACCCCCGCTTGCCCCCCACGCCGCTCTCCCTCCTGCGCGACTCACCCCCACACATTGCCGCGGGGCCTCTGTTGCTTCTGCCCAATTAATGAGCTTTAATTGCCTGTAAACACATCCCCAGCAGCACCAGAGCTGCCATGGGAAGTCGCTGGAGTCAGGAAAAGGGAATGGGAAAAGGGAATCATAGCAACTGTTGCTCCGGCTGGACTGGCCATCCCCGAAACGTGGCCGTGGTTGAGTAGAGCTGGCAGCATT
>NW_008825302.1:217946-219830 GCF_000699105.1 Pygoscelis adeliae | reverse complement strand
CCCCCCGCCACAGCCCAGGGAGCAGCAGCTCAGGGGGCACGGGGATCCCAGCACGGTCCATGTCCCCCTGCCCTTGGTGCCACCAACACCACTGTGCCACGGTGCTGAGTCGCATGGGTCTCAGGCATCCCACGGAGAGCCCCTGCGCTGGGACGTGGCTGCGTTTGGGGTCCCACGGAGGGGCTGCGCTGGTAGCAGGCTGCCGGCACTGGGGAAGGTGGAAAGGGGTCCCTGCCCTCCCCCTCCGCGTGCCCCCCAGGCTGGACGTGCAGGCGCCTACATGGCACTAATGAAGTTTGCAAAGGTCAGGGCTCCGGGTCTCAGGAGGCGGTTTCTGTAAATGCTATTTTCTAGCTCAGTGCCCTGTAACTCTTCCTGACCGTTGTGCTTAAATAAAACAAACAGCGCATTTTAATCACCCCCGCACACCGCTCCCAGGCGCTGCTCCCTGCGCCCGGCACGGCTCACTGCCCCCCTGCCCACCGCGGGCCCCATCCCACGCCCTTCCCCGTGGCACAGGACAGGATGGCTGGGGGACCACCCACGGGTGTCCAGCAATTCTCCTGGGGGCTGTCCCCGGGATGGCACCGCGGCATGGGGACTAATGTCACGCCAGTGCGGGCATGGGACACACCTCTGTCCTGAGTGGGCAAGGAATTGGTGGCGCAATATGGGCTCGGTGCAGCATCCGTCCGCCGCCCACCGCTCAGCCAGCGATGGGAGAGGTCCCGAGGCGCCCTATGTGGCCACATGTGCATGTATGCACATACGCGTGTGTGTTCACGTGTGCAGGAATATGCGTGTGCAGGTGCATGTGTGTGCAGGTCTGTGCTTGTGAGTGCAGGTGTGTGAGTGCACATGCAAGTGTGCAATCATGCCTCTGTGTATACAGGGACGCATGTGCACATACGCATAGATATGTGCCTATATATAAATGCACATGTCTGCATGTGTGTGCATGCATGTGCATCAGTGTAGGCATGCCTCTGTGTGTGTGTGTGTGCGCATGTGTATAACCGCGCACTCGTGTACAGAAATGTCTGTGCCAACCGTGCACCAGATGGGTGTACGCGTGCGTGTAAGGCTGCCTGTGTTTGCTTGTGCATGCAGGTGTGTTTGCACACCCTGCATCTGTGTGCTCAAGCGCGCGCACACACGTGGCTGTGTGCACACCACCTCCTCGTACCATGCATTTGTAGCAAGTTTCCTCGCTGCAGTCACAGCGAAGAGTCGCTTAAGCCTGGGTGAGGGACGCGGCCGGGCGCGGGAGCAGCGGCAGGCGGCGGCACGCACCCGCGCCGGAGATAAGTTCCTGCCACAAAGTTTTCTTTCCCTGCTAATTTTCTGATTAGCTCCTGTCTGATTCGTCGGCAGCAGCGCTCCACAGAGCTTATTCAAAGGCGGCGTAATCTTTCTAAGCAGCAAACAGGGGGCAGGGACGCCATTCAGCTCCCAGCAGACAGAGCCGAGCGTCGGGAGGTAATAACTCTTCAGGGACTCGCAGCCGAGCGCTGACAAGCCGCCAGGAGGGCTGTGGAAATCCTTTCTACGGATGAGCCGAGAGGATTCTCCTGCTATCCCCTAAAACCTGCGTGTCACCCAGTCCAATAAAAGGCATTATCGGGAAGGTGGCGTTTCGTTCTGGCGTATCTCAGGCCTCCAGCCCAGCCCCGACTCTGCTGGCTTTGCCGGAGAACAGGAGGCTTAGGGCATGGGGGGTGCTGGGTGCTGCCTGCGAGAGATGCTGCTGGGTGGGGGGGCTGCACCCCACCCTCTGTGCCCCTCCAGCAGAGGAGGGGTTAGGGAGCATGGCAGTGCCTGCTCTCCATCCTGCGCCTTCGCTGGTCCACAGCCACCTGCCCTGCAGCACCCAGCCCTGCACCC
>NW_008825302.1:217259-217761 GCF_000699105.1 Pygoscelis adeliae | reverse complement strand
CTGGCACCGACCATGCTGGATCTCAGCACACCTGCCTGCTCTCCCATCTGCCTTCGAGGAGGTGCGAAGTGGAGGGCTGGGGAGTTTGGGGGGCTCAGAGCAGCTGGGTGGACCCCACATCTTCAGTGTGCAGATGCCTCAGCCCCATCCTGGTCCATCCGTCAGCGAGGGGTGAGACTGGGTCACCCCAGGGGGATCCTGCCAGCCGTGGGGGTGCCAGGCACCTGCTAGCCACAGCCCCGGCTCTGGGGAGAGTGTCCCCAGGGCTGGGGAGAGCATCTGGAAGCGGGTGCAGCAAGGCTGTGCTGGGGGTACCATGCCACAGAGAGAAGGATGGACCTCATGGCACAGGAGGTCACCCTGGGGTGGCCCTGGCCATCTCATGTCCCCTGGATCCTGCCTGGTCCTGGACCCCACAGGAGCTGCCAGCCTGTGGCATTACCTGCTGCAGCCTGGCCCCAGGGATGCGGTGTGGACCAGGGCATGATGGCAGGGCAGGGCC
>NW_008825302.1:215034-217178 GCF_000699105.1 Pygoscelis adeliae | reverse complement strand
CCCGGGGGGGGGGGGATGCCCCTGGCCCGGCCGGGCCGGCCGGGGGGGGGGCACCCATGCCTGCTCTGACTGGCTAATTTACTGTGCCACTGTGCACCACGCTAGCCAATAACTTTGAAATGATGTGGAGATTTGCAGCCAAACCCTCTCATAAAGAGATTTAGGAGGGTGACAGAGATAATTAAACATCCTTCCCCGAGTATTGACTTGCAGCTGAAAGGGGGAAAAATAACTACATTTTTCACAGTCTTTTTAAATCATTCTGATGCCCGGCTAAAGCACTGTGCAAACAAGCCCTGGCCTGGCAGCCGTGGGGCTGCGGGCACCGCAGCCCTGTCTACCAGGCTGGGAAAAGCACAGTGGAGCAGAGCTGGGGGTTTGGGCAGCTGGGGACTGGCACAGGGTCCCGGGCTGGCAGCGGGCAACGCGGGGAGGGAGGGATGCTCCAGGGCAAACAATGCAGGGGCGACACGAGGCTGGCTGCCACCCGAGCAGCTCTGAGCAGAAGGGTTAAGCTAAAACGAGCAGTGTGGGGCGGTGGGAGAGCCGGGGGAGGGGGAACATGGGGCCATAGTACAGGGCCGGTGGCAGGAGGCAAGTGAGGAGCAGGATGCAGCAAGGAGGCTTAGGGAGATGGGAGTGGGGGCTTAAGGAGAGGCCTTTGACGATCATCAAGATACACGCCAAAGCAGCTGCACTGTGCATGCGTCTGCACACATATAGAGCACGTTTGACCACTCCGTGTGTGCATGCACATGTATGTGCATGGGTGTGTGGGTGCTCAGCGCCTGTGGGCTGCCCCGGACCCCCGGCTGGTGCACTGCCGAGCTGTGGGGTGCGTGTCTCACCAGCTGCATGTGCTGCGCTGGCGAGCTGGGCACTTGTGGGTGGCTGCCACGCGTATCCAGACATGCCACTGCTGTGTGGTGTCTGTCAGTGACAGCTTCTGTGCCACCAGTTGGGTGGAGGACTCACAGGTGCCTGTTGGATGTCCATGCATGTAACAGGATCCCGTGGGCACGTCGCTGCTCCACGGCTGTGTCCACGCATGCGCTTGCCCCACGTGACTCTGCGTCACGCATGCAGCGTGCTGCCATTTCTGTGCTGTGTCACGCAGATGCGTGTCACGGCGCGGTGTCCTGTGTAGACGTTACATGGATATGTGGGATGCACGTAGCTGGAGGAGCATCCTGGGGTAGAACCCTGCCCTGGCATGACCCCAGTTGTAGGAGGCCACTGAGGAGTGGCAGAGAGGTACTCGGGAGATATATGGAGCCACATCACCCAAGGGACCTTCTGACCCATCTGCAATGGGGCAGACCTGCTGTGAGACCTGCCTCCCTAGTTTCTGCACTCCAGGGAGCACACCCCATGCATTGCCTTCCACCCGGTTTCTTGAGGGCAGATTTGAGGCCAAAACTCATGGCGTGGGTGAGCAGGGAACCCCCACCCCTCCATGCCCCTGTTTGCTGTGCCAGCCCCTGGGAATGTGCCTGGCAGCCTTCCCCCCACCCACCCGATGCTTTGCCATCGGTGCCACTTGATTTTGGCAGTGTGGATGCTTTGAATCCCCTGCCCTGCCTTTGCCTAAGGGAGATGGTGCTGCCCTCTGCCCAGCTCCCTGTGAAATGGTGCCAGAGATGAGACCGTGTCTCTGCACTTCTCCCTGACACCAGAAGCTGGAAAAGTGGCAGGAAAAGCTCTGCACAGAAGTATACAGGAGCTGCTGGTCCCCAGGTGTAGGGTGCCAATGCTGTCCCTGCTCTGTCCCCCTCTCTTGGGGGGCTCCAGGCGGCCAAAGAGGCCACTGTGGATGGGCTCAGCTTTTCGGACCCTGCCAGGAGCAGGAAGGATGCAACGGCAGCACAGGGTAGGAGCAAGGAGGAAGAGGACAGTTTCTGGGGCTTCATCCCATCCTCTGCTTAATAGCAAAATTTATGGGTGGGTCCCCTCTCTGGGCTCCCTGGCACTGAGAAGATCGTGCCCCCAGCATGCCCACTGTCCTGGGGCCCTTTAGCTGGGTCCAGTAATACCGAGTGTGCCGAGAGCCTGAAACCGAGCTGCAAATCACCCCAAATTCTCAGCTTTGAGCTGGCAAGACTGGGCTGTTCCCAGGGTACCACAAAACAGCTCAGAGCAGCGGG
>NW_008825302.1:205353-214980 GCF_000699105.1 Pygoscelis adeliae | reverse complement strand
CGAAGCCACCGCCAATGCACCCTGGGGAGGGTATGTGGGGGAGCAGCCAGCACCTGCCAGGCACCGGGGGTGGGGGACCCAGGTCAGAAACAGCCCCAGGCATCACCTCCACCTCCCTGGGTGAGCTGGTGGCATCGGCGTGGAGCAGGGGGACACGTCGCCTCTGCGGCTGGTGGCCGGTGGGGACCTGCGGCTGACCCCTCCGGAATCATGGCCCTGCTCCTCTCTCTGTCCCTCGGCTTGTCCCTCTCCCTGGCCTCTCCCTGGTGCTGGCGTTGTCGCTGTCGTCCGTGGAGCACGCGTGACACCCAGCGGGCGAGCCCCAGACTGCACACGCCGGGCGAGCGGCACAGCCCGCAGCGGGGTCCCAGGGCACGGTGGCCCTGAGCCGGGGATGTCACCCATGTGGGGGACATTGCCTTCCTGCGGGGGATGGTGTGGCACTGCCCGAGGGAGTTGCAGCTGGGTTTTCACTTGGTTGGATTGGATGGGCACGTGGCTGGGGGGGGGTCCCTGCAGCCCCGAGGATCTTGGGGTCTCTTCAGGCACCCAGGCGTCCCTGCAGCCCCAGGACTCTCTTCAGGCACCCAGGGGTCCCTGCAGCCCCAGGGCTCTGCGGTCTCACTGGGGCCCCTGTGAGTCCCTGCAACCCTGGGGCTCTGGGCTCTCACTGAGGCTCTGGGGTCTCACCAAGACCCTGGGGGTCCCTGCAGCTCTGGGACTTTGGGGGTCTCATCAGGGCCCTGGGGCTCACTGCAGCCCCAGGGCTCTGGTGTCACTGGGACTCTGGGGTCTCCCTGGGGCCCCAGAGGTCTCTGTAGCCCCAGGGCTCTGGGGTCTCACTCGCTCCCCTGTGGGTCCCTGCAGCCCCAGGACTCTGGGGTAGTCCCTGCAGTCCTGGGACTCTGGGACCACACTTGGCATCCAGGGGTCCCTGCAGGCCTAGGGCACTGGGGTCTCCCCAGGGGTCCCTGCAGCCCCAGGGTGTTTCATGTCTTGCACCACTCCTGGGTCGGGATCTCGCTTTTGCCTGGTTTTCCTGCTTCTCACTGTGTCCCTCAAAGGGCAGGTAGCCTGGCCAGAGCTAGCATGCCCTGATGTCTCTCAGGGGCTTAACACCTTCCTGCTCCCATCCTGGGACGATCTTCATCTCCCAGCCAGGATCTCTTAATGCTGTGTGGCAGCTTTAACGCTTCCTAACTGTTCCAGTTGGGTTTCTCTGGGCCAGGAAACGCTCAGCCCATCTTTAGCTTTTCCTCCTTAACTCCCTTATTCATTCCCCAAGAGATAAACCCTGGTGGAATGAGGATCTGAGGGGAGCCAGCACTGCCGTTCACATAAAGCCAAAGCACAACCATTTTCTGTAGGAAAAACATTTTTCGTTTCAATTTGCAAAGCCTTTCAAAGTTGATTCTCGGAGGAGCAGGAGCGGTCGCTGCAGAGGGGATTGGATGCTCTTCTCCAGCTCTGGAGAGGCTGGAAGCTCGTCCTGCTGAGGCATCTGAGCTCATTAACAGAGACGTGAACACCCTCACGCAAAGCCCTGCAACCCCACTCCTGGTGTGTAAATCCCACATCGCAGCTCTAGAGGCTGTAAGACACTTGGAGAGTTTAGAAATTTGACCTGGAGAATGAAAGGAGAAGGAGGAAGGCACCGGAAAGTCCTTGTTTGGACACACCCAGAATGGAAGCTGGGTCCTCCCCGCTGTACCCTCACCAGAACCCCCTGCATGCCCTGGCCCCACCAGGCTCTGGAGAGGCCCCTGCTCACAGAGCCAGTGGCCGTGGGGCATGCAGGGGTGTCCTGGGGGCTGCTGGCTTGACGATCCCCCGTGTCATCCCCCACTGCCTGTGCACAGTGAAAAAGCGTGGCTGGAGAGTCCCACCAAGAACAGGACCCTGCGTGCTCGCAGCAGATGGACCCCTCTCAGCAGTGCCCTGGGATAGCATCCCAGAGAGGGGACAACCTTGTGAAGAGCAAACCTGTCTCCTGACGGTGTATTTCTCGCTTGTGAAGACACAGACATGGAGCACAGCTATGCTGTCAGCCCAGGGAATGTAACTCCGTGCCAGCCATGGGGACACCGCAAGCTGCCGGAGTCCCATGGCTAATGAAAGCCAGCGTCCAACTAAACCAGGTGTGACAAGCCACCACCAGCTGCTGGAAGCTGCAGAATAGTGGGGTTACACCACTAACCCCAGGGTGCAGGTTCAGCCAGCCCCAACAGCAGGGACTGGAAGGCACCATGCGATGGGGACGCGCCCAGAGTCTAGCCAGATCCCTGCTAACATACTGTGCCAAATGAGCCCATGAAGTCCATCCTCCTTGGGCTCGGGTCTTGCTAGGGTGGCAGCTCTGATGCCGCCCTGATTTCCTCCCTCCCCACTGCTGAGCTCCTGCCGCTTCCTCCATGGAGGATGGGAAAGATGGGGCTGTCATACCTCCGGGACACCCCACAAAGCAGCGTCACATTGCTCCTGAGATAGCCACTGCCTGGCTGGGAACTCAAGGTGGCTCCAGCCACAGGACATTTGATATTCAGTGCTCATGAAGAGAAGTTAAACAAGATGTGACAGAGGCAAGGTCACATTAACGTGTTGCTTTACGTTTGCTACAGTCACCTTCATCTCTCTCCTTTGGGGTGTGCCAGCTCCCAGCAGCAGCATCCAGATCCAGACCTTGGGTCCAAAAGAACCAAGGGCAGTGGTAGATGGGGTTGGTTTGAGCCCTGAGTGCTTGCAAGGGCAAGTGGGTCATGGAAACCCATCTCAGCTCAGCTGGTGGCTGGCAGGAGATATGTGATGGTGATGACCAGTGAGTTTTTGGGTGTTTGCACTGTTGTCCAGCTTGAACACTGACCCCAAGGGCTGCTTCAGAAGAGAAGAAAGCACTTTCTGCTCAAGTTTCCAGCCTGACCCACCAAGCAGAGAAATGCTCCTGTCCCTCAGGTGCAGAGAGAAATGTGGCCAGGTAGGGCTGGTTCCTGCTTCAGTGATGCTGGGCAAGCAGTCTGCTCCTTCCCACACAGCTGGTCCGAGCTCCTCCGTCCCCAGGACTGCAGTGTCCTTCCTTTCTTCACCCCCTGGACACACTTCAGAGCCCAAAGCCCCCAGGCTTGGGTCCCACCTTCCCCCACGCGACCACGCATGGGCTCTACGGGCTGTGTCTGGCACTTGCAGGGGCTGGAGTGACTGCACACACTTGCACGTGGACACACAGGTGTGCACATGCTTACACACACGCTCCTGTGCACCCCATGGGACACTACAGCAGTGGCGTTAGACAGCTCCAGACCATAAATCCGTATGGCCTTGCTTGCTCCCTGCTCTGCAGCCCCAAGGCCACCCCAAGGTCTTTCCTCTGCATCATCCCCAACTTGGGATCTGCCACTCCCTGTCCGCTGCAGCAGTTCTTTAACGGAGCGTGGCACTTGGCAGCTCTGCCTCGCCTTCAGACGGTGCAGCTCGGCCTCGCCTTCAGACGGTCACGGTGCCCAGAGCAACCTGAGCTGTGAAACACGCAGCCCCACGACAAGCCAGTCTGCATGGAGGAGCTCAGCGCACATTGCTACAGTGTGGGCAGCTGCAGGCAAGGCTTTGTGAGCGGCTGCAGCTCTCCAGCTTTCTCCCTGCTCTCCCTTCCATGAGTTTTTGCCCATACCTTGATGCCCAGCTGGCAGCTGGTCTCAAGTGGGGTACCCCAGGGTCAGTACTGGGGCCATGTTCCCCATCCTCATCAGAGGGTCAGATGAGGAGACAAGTGCACCCTTGCCTTGCAGGTGAGGCTAAACTGGGGGGAATGGGTGAAATGGTGAAAGGCAGAGCCTCAGTCTAGGTGGACCCTGAGAAACTCAAAATTTGGGTCAACAGAAACCTCATGGACATCAGCAAGACAGACCAGATAGATAACCTCAGGTTTCACCCAGGCTGGGTCCCAGTGAAAAGGACCTGGGACAAGGTCCCTGGTCAAGAGGCTGAGCAAATGGGGCAAGCTGTCTCCCTGGGTGACATGAGGTGGAGCGTGGCCAGCAGCCTGAGAGAAGGTGTTGTCCCCTCTGCGCAGCACCAGAGAGCCCACAGCTGGGTGCTGTACCCAGACTGGCTCCCCAGTTCAGGGAGAAGTGGAGGAGCTGGAGAGGGACCAGCAGATGCTGCTGGCAGGGCTGGGGCCTGGGGCTACAAAAGGGGTGGGCTGGGATCTACCAGCATCCTGCAGCTACCTGGAGGGTCGATGCAAAGGCGATGGAGCCCTGCTCTCTCAGTAGTTCGTGAGATGTAACAAAGGACAACAGACATTAATTGCAGCTTCAGGTTGGACAGTAGGAACTTTTTTTTTCCCGGGGAGGTGGTGCAGCTGTGGGACACGCCACC
Organism: Pygoscelis adeliae; assembly: GCF_000699105.1. Classification (NCBI taxonomy): domain Eukaryota; kingdom Metazoa; phylum Chordata; class Aves; order Sphenisciformes; family Spheniscidae; genus Pygoscelis; species Pygoscelis adeliae. The sequence continues at coordinate 210,609 of NW_008825302.1, read as the reverse complement.
AGGGAGGTGGGGCAAGTCCATCCTTCAAGACACAGCTGGGTAAAGCCATGGATGACCTCACCCTGTGCTGATGGTGTTTCTGCTCCAAGCGGGAGGGTGGGCTAGAGACTCCCAGGAGTCCCTTCCCACCAGCATCACCAGGATCCTGAGAGACCAGTGAGGGGCAACCTCCCCACCTGCAAATTCTTTCTTTTCCCCACACCAGGAGACCACCCCACAGACCCAGGACACCTTGACAGCCAAGGCCCTGTGCACTGGACCACGGCCCCATCCCAGGCACACCAGGACCCACGCTGGACCGCATCCCACCAATGCTGAAGCCCATTGCTTCCGCCGCACTGCTGGGAGGCCTGGCCGCTGCTCCTGGCAGGTGATCAGCTGATCCCGCCAGCGAGCTGGTGCTGCAAAGTCAGGCACAGTGATTGCCAGCGTGCCAGCGAGGGGAGAGGAGGGCCGGCAGGGCCGGGGGGCTCGGGGAGCCAGGGGCAGCTTTGCTCTGAAAGCCGAGCCACCTGCACGCTGCTACCTGCTGAATAATAGAGGAGCTGACAGCCAGCCGGAGAGAAATGTGATCCTGGTTAGCCAGCCGGGGAAGACATCTGAGCTCCCAGCAGCTGCGATAGCAACTGCAGGGAAGGAGCCTTCCTCCCCGCTGCTCTGTGCGGCGCAGCGTGGCTGGGGTGGCTGGAGGTCTCTGCCTGTCCCGGTGTGCCTGGGCGGCCGGTGCCTGCTCCGGGGGCACGGGCTCGGGGCTCAGAGGATGATGTGAGCTGCAGCAGGCACCCAGCAAGGCAGAGCTCAAGGGCACAGCCAGGTTTCCCAGGAGGCGAGGCAGAAGGAGCCTGCCTGCAGCCGGTGCCCGCACCCTGGGTCTGGCAGCTCAGCCCCATGTCCAGAGGAGGGGAGATGGTTTATATCCCAGATGACTCCGACTTCAGCTCCTTCAGGGATCAGTGTGAGAGCCTGGAGGGCTGGCACTGTCGGTATAACAAGGCTGGCGTGACCGTGTGGAGTCAGGGCCAGGAGGAAAGCTGCACCGTGCAGAAAATCAAGGTAAGCAGACGCCGGTGGCTGTGGGACCGCCAGCCCTTCCCTGCCCCAGCTGCATGCCCAGCTGCTCCCAAGGGTCCCTGGGGTGCTGGCCCATCCTGGGGGTGCACAGCACCCTGCTCCAGCCTGCCTGGGGGTGTTTCTGCCCTGAATGCCGGGGCTGGCGGGGTTAGTCCCCCAGAGGTGCTTCCCCAGCTGGCAAGCTGCTCTGCAGGCTCTTGCTGCCCGCCTCGTGGCTTTAGCCTCTCGACCTGCCGGGATGCCCGCTGCAGCGTCCTGCCATTCATGCACGCATGTGGGCTCACGTTGCGGCTGCCCTTGATCCAAACACAGGCAGGAAGGCCCTGGGATCGATTACGTTATAGAGATGGCCTTGCCGGGAGCCCCCGGGCATGAGACAGGCTGGCGGGATGCCTCCCTGGTGCCTCGCCCCTGCCACACCATCCTGGGGCACATCGCCTGGCATCCTGCACTGAATGAGCATCCCAGAGAGTTTAAGATCCCCCATGTGCTGTCTTGGGAGGTTTGTTTTTTGCCAGGGGCCTTATCTGGAATGCTGCAGAGGGAGTAGCGAGGTTCAATCATCCCTCAGGTTGTTACACCTTGTAGCTCATCTACATGAGTGACACTGCCAGAGTGGTTACAGGGTACTGGGGGCAAGGGGCATGGGAGGCCCACCACGGGGTAAGCCCTGCATGGGAGCATCCTGCGGGTCAGTGCTTGGCTCTGTGGCTGGTGTCACGGGCAGGGCTTTGGCTTTTTGGGCCACCGAGGATCAGGACTGCTGGCCTCGGATGGGATTTGCCTAAGCAAATAGGGCCACAGCATCTTACCTACAGGACAGCCAATCTGATAAAGAGAGCTTTCAACTAGGAGTGTCAGGGAAGGGTTACTACGACCTGAAGAACAGGGGAGGCACGGGGAGGTGGTGAGGAGGCACCTGGGGTACAGTACACTGGAGGAGGCTCTTGCACCACTCTCAGGAACACCGAGTAACCGGCAGCCCATCTCGGGTGCCTGCACACCAGCACGTGCAGCTGGGGAGACACGAGGAAGAGCTGGGCACACAATGATTGCAATGCTGCCATGGATGGAGGCCCTTCAGGGCCACAGTGAGGAGGAGGAGCAGTGCTCTCTGCAGAGGTGTAGCTGCAATACACGCCACCTTGCCACCATGAGCTGGGGAAGAACTTCTGGGCTAGCATCAGGGAGCACTTAAGCCAGTTGGGCACGCACAAGTCCACACGACCAGGCAGGACACACCCAGGGGTGCTGAGGGGTCTGGCCAATGTCTCTTTGAAAAGTCCTGGTGACTGCAGGAAGTCCCTGATAACTGGGAAGAGGCAAATGTCACATCCATCTTCCAGAAGGGCAAGAAGGATGCTCCCAGGCACTGTGGGCTGCTGTGTCACCTCCATCCCTGGGAAGGTGGTGGAGAACATCCTCCTGGAAGCCATGTCCTGAAGGACAAGGGCAGTGGTAACAGCAGCAGGGACCTACCAAGGGCAAATCACGCTTGATCAGCCTGATTGCCTCCCGCAATGAGAGGACTGACTGTGTGGGTATGGGGAGAACAGTGAAAGCCCTGTACCTTGACATTAGTAAAGCCTTTGACAGGGTTTCCCATAGTCTCCTCATCACCACATCGGTGAGATCTGGACTGGAGAAGTGGATGATGAGGTGGGTGGAAAACCAGCTCACCACCAGGCTCATGGCATGGTGGTCAGCAGTGCAGAGTCCAGACGGTGGCCAGTTGCTGGGTCCCACCCTGTTACTGGGATGATGGGATCGAGTGCCCTCTCAGCAAGTCTGCAGGCAGCACTGGCACGCGGAGAACATTTGAAGTGCTGGAGACAAGGCTGCTGCTCGGGGTGACCTGTACAGGCTGGAGGGACAGGCTGGCAGGAACCTTGTGAAGTCCAACCAAGTTCAAACAAGCACAGCCCAGCAGAAGGGATGCAGTTATATCCCCCTTTGCCACCAGCGAACCCCACAGAGAGGGGACCCCAGGCAGGCTCAGGGGGCTCTGAGCACCATCGTCCAGCCTGTTTCATTGCAAGTAATACCTCCTTGATGTTTTTTTTCCCTGCTCTGGAGAGGGCCTGGGCACGGTGCAGGGATTAGCGCTGCCCAGGCACCCTTCCCAAAATGTGGGATGGAGGATGCCACCCAGTCTGTGTGGAAGAGCTGAGCTGTACAGGCTGGGGGTTGGGGGTCAGAAGAGCCCCAGTCTTTCCATTAATGCAGGCGTAAACTGGAGAGTCCCTGAGCAGTTGGAGCTTTGGATTTTTTCCACCTGAATTCACTGTGGATGGTCTGGGTTTGGGCTCTGTGCCTTCCCCGTCCTAGCTGACCACCTGCTGCGCCTGGTGCAGCTGTTGCATGGCCTCTGTTCATCTGTGGCTGGAGAGGGGTGGTGGGCACGTTTAGTGGTGGATTTTAGGGGTGCAAGACTGCAATGGTCCTGCTGTGATAACCAGAGCTTCCAGGAACCCAGGAGGACCATGAGCTCCACCTCCAGCTGGTGGCATGCTTTACCCTGCAGCAGCAGCACCTCCAGACCCATCTGGGAGGGGGTGGCTGGGGAGGGGGAGCAGGAGGAGGGGGCTGAGTGCTCCCACACTCTCCTCCATGGTGCCCCAGGGAGCGCAGCACATCTCCAAGCTTGTCCTGGGCACGAGTCCAGCACACTGGGCAGAAACCATCACCCAGGCCATCGGGGAAAGCTTGCCCGAGATTGATGGGACCTGCCACGTTCAGAGGGCCATCTCCAATTACACAGCACTGCCGAACACCTCATCAAAGATGCAAGGCCTCTAATGAGGAGCAGATGACATCTCCTTCCTCCTGGCATTGAAAGGAGCAGGGCAGCCGGCTTCATCAATAATGCACTCGCTGGCGCGGTCGGGCAGCTCCACGGCTCCGGTTACAGCCAGGCCCCGCCAACCTCCCCGAACTGGACCCTGCACCCGAGAGCATCATGCCAGGGCAGGAGCATCCCTTTGCTTGCCCTGCAGGAACATGGGGTGACGGGACAAGACTGGGCTCAGGGCACCCAGGCACCAGAGCCTGGACCAGCAGGCAGCTGTTTGAGGGCAGAGGGTCCTTCTACCCCCTGCCGCCCTCCTGCCTTTGCACTGTGCTGCATGCTGGCAGCGGGGCCAGTGGCTCTGCCTGGGCTGTCCTGAAGCAGGGACGTGCCCTGCACCATGTGTGCAGAGCATCCTCCATGGCACACGTGCACGTGGCTTTATAGCAGCACAGGGGCATGCCACCACACAGAGGAACAGACTTAAAGTCCTCGTCCCCAGATGGGCACAGCTCCATGCTCTGGGGGTGGGTGCTGCCCCCCTGCCCGACTGCCCATCTCCCCACAGACTTGCATCTCCTGCAAGGATGTCCCTGCCGAGACGCTCTACGATGTGCTGCACGATACCCGCTACCGCAAGAAATGGGACTCGAACATGATAGAGACCTATGACATCGGGCGCCTCACCGTTAATGCTGACGTGGGATACTACTCCTGTGAGCAGCCCCCGGCCCCTGGGGACTCCCAGGGCCCCCCTCCCCAACCCCACAGCCCTGTGCATGGGTGTGGGGCCATGGGGGCAACGGGTTGGGGTGTAACATGGTCTGTCCACAGGGAAATGCCCAAGCCCCCTGAAGAACCGAGATTTCGTCACCCTGCGCTCCTGGCTGCCCCTGGGCAATGACTACATGATCATCAACTACAGCGTCAAGCACCCGGTGAGCCCCCAGCTGGCCCCAGCCCTGGCAGGGGTGCTGGCCCCATGGGCTAGCAGGCACAGGCAGGGCTGGGCAGTGGCTTGGGCAGGCTCTGAGGTTCACGGCATCTCTCTGCAGAAATACCCACCCCGGAAGGATTTTGTGAGGGCCGTGTCCCTGCAGACAGGTTATCTGATCAAGGCAAACGGTGCTGGTGCCTGCGTCCTCTATTATCTCACCCAGGTGGACCCTCGCGGTGAGTGACAGCAGGAGGGGAGGGTGCAACGTGCCTCCTGAGGGATGGGTCCCATTGTACCCCCAGAGCTCACCCACCATGGCTCTCCATCACCCGGAGGTCCAAAGTGCACTGGGTAGTGGGGACAACCCAGGGAAGAAGGGGGTCCCTTCCCAGGGCACAGCGTGGGGCAGGTGACATCAGCCTGGGGGGGGGCGGTGTCAGTCTGGCACGGGGCCACGGCG
>NW_008825302.1:197045-205279 GCF_000699105.1 Pygoscelis adeliae | reverse complement strand
GGTCTTGGGGCTCTTGCAGGGTCGCTGCCAAAGTGGGTGGTGAACCGCGTCTCCCAGTTTGTGGCACCGAAGGTAAGCAGGGTGCGTGGCCGGCGGTGGGATGCACAGGCATCAGGGATGAGCTTCCCCGAAGTAGCCCCCTAGGCAGGGGCAGGACGGGTGCTGGGTGACCCAGGGCTCACAGGGCATGCACTGGGCATGCTGCTGGGGCTGTGTGGTCCGAACCAGGCCCCCATCCCCTCCCAGCACCCCCAAAAAGCAAGCAATGGGGGAGCTGGGAGCTGTGCCCACAGACCGGGGTGGCTCCATCCCCACTGTGAACTTGGGGCACTGTGACCGGCTGGACCCACTCTGCCCACAGGCGATGAAGAAGATCTACAAGGCTGGGCTGAAGTACCCAGAGTGGAAACGCAAGCACGATCCCGGATACAAGCCCTGGGTGTACCCGGAGCAGAACACACTGCCCAGTGTCAGCCTGGCCGAGCTCTCGGTGCAGCACGCCGATTCGCTGGAGAACATCGACGAGACGGGGCTGCCCGAGGACCACCTGAGCACCAGTGACCATGAGGCCTGAGCCCTCACCGCAGACCTCTCGCGGGGAGACCCCCTTGTAACCGGGGCTTGGCAGCCAGGGGGCACGGGTGGGAATTTGGCCCCCTGCGCCCCAATAGTCACGTCTGCTCTCCAACTCCCTCATCATAGACCCCCCTACCCAGGCAGCAGGGTACTGTCCCATGGGAACCTGCGGCACGGGTGCTGGAAAGAGGGAGGATGGGCACCCTGGTCCCCGCTGCGCCCATGGTGGCCCACGGAGATGTCCCCACGCAGGAGGTAGAGCTGGCAGTGGGAGCAGGTGCCCCAAGGAGAGGCTGGGCAGGGCAAGAGAGGGGGAACCCTCCATGGGGTGGGTAGGAGCTTTCCGGGCACCAGGATATCCCTTTGCCACTGTAAGACCTTCTAGGGGTGTGCCTCAAAGGTCCAAAAGTGGGGGCTCTATGAGAGGCCTGCCCAGGCTTTGCAGCAGCACAGGGCTTGGACTGACCCTCTCTGGCCTCAGGTCCGGCTCTGCCAGCCCCACAGTCGGGCTGGACCCACTCCAGCCCACCAAGCCCCCCGAGGCTTTGTGTGACACCCCCCCCCCATCTCAGGGAGCCCTCCCAGGTCCTCTCCTGGGCATCAGGCTTACCTCTGCAGGCTGGCTCTAGCCCAGCTGGCTTTGGGGACCCCTTCCCCAGGTGGTGTTTGAGGGGGGCTTGTCCTGGCAGTGGGGTCTTGGGCAGCCTCTGTCTTCACTCTCTCAGTGTTTGCCGCTGCTGTGGTTTCTGGCACAACAATAAAGGGGTTGGTGTGTGTGCGAGAGAGCTTCGGGCTGCCAGGGGACGGCAGGAGAGCTGGCACCGAGCCCACCCTGAGGCTGCCCGGGTGCTAGGTCCCGGGTCGGGCAGGAGGGCCAGTCCCGCCGTGCAGTCCCAGCACCCAAGGACGACCCTCAGCAGGGAGCGAGGTGGTCGGCGGTGGGGCAGGAGAGGCAGGTGCTGGGCTTCGCCCACCCACGTGCGTGCGGGTGAGCGTGCGTGGGCACAGGGCAGCTTCCACTGGACAACAGGAGGTTAGTCTAGACAGACACCACTGGGGGAATACGCTGACAAATACTGGATTTTCCATCCACCCGTTTGCCCCCACGCTCTGAGGCTGCCTGCGGCTGCTGGGCTCCTACCCCAGAGGAGTTTAAGCCTGACCTGTGCAAGGCCCCCGGCAAACGGGGCTGTCACTGCTGACGGTGCTGGGGTGCTCAGCTCCAGACCTGGCCCAGCAAGGTAAAGACTAGGGGACATGGCCAGGACGTGGCAGCCACTCTCGCAGCCAGAGCTCTGCCTAGGCAGTGGTGGGGGACACCCCCCGGCAGCACCCAGGGCTTGCAGCCTGCCCAGAGCCACCTGCCACTGTGGCTTTTGGGACTCCTCTGACCCGCCCAGCCTCACACTCCCTGGTCACCCGGACCCCCTGTGGTCCCACCCCAAGCTGTGCTGCTGCCCTGTGCTTGCTTCCCCCACACCTTGCGCTTCTCCTCCCCAGTTTGTCCAGATGCCCTCCCCAACATCCCGTGCACGGATGCTCACTGTACCCCTTTAGCCACCCTGTTAGGTCACGTATGTCCCCTGTGCTGCTCCAGGGGGACATCACACACATGTGTCTCACTGCTGAGAGTGCTGGGGAGGGGAGAGGAGGTCCTGGCCGTCGGGACAACCAGTTCCCATGGTTTGCAGCTGGGCTGGCTGCACAAGCAGAGCAGGGGCAAGAAGCTGCCTCTGCAGGGAAAATGCGGAAAACCCAAGGGCAGATGTGCAGGCTCCCCCCTGGCAGCACACGGGGCTCACAGCGAGGGGAGCAGTCCCTCCCTCCCCTGTGCTGCTCCCACCATGTCAGCAAATGGAGGGCACCCGCAGCAGGGAGGATTTTACCTGTGAAAAGACACATCCCAGCCCTAAATTGCCCCAAGAACACTTTGCAATAATTGTGGTAGAGCTGGGCAGGGAACCGCGGCCAGAGCAAGGGGAGAAACACCCCTGGGTGCTGCCCTGATGGGGCAGAGCCCACTGGCACCCCAAGCCCACAGGGTGCTGGGGTGAAGACCACCCCACACGGCCTCCATGCTGCGGGAAGCAGCCTCATCTCTTCTCATTCCCCGGATGTTTCTCTGCAGCAGCTGGGCTGCAGCATTGCTGCAGGGATATTTTTAGCCAGCCTTAAGTAGGTGTGAGGAGCTGCTGCCTGAGCACCGAGAGGCCAGCAGGGAGTCCCCGCTCCCCAGCCAGCCGCCGGGAAGGCTGTGCCAAGGTGGGTGACATCTCAGCCCAGGATGCTGCCCAAAATGTCCAGGACGGTGGTGGCATCGAGTGCACGGGGAGGACAAGGGCCGCTGGGGTAGCAGGGACACTGGTCCACACCTAGCACTGGGCTGTAGCAGAGCTCCTGGCCCCCAGCATCACCCTGACCAGGGAGCAGGGTGAAGCCTGTGGGGCTGGGGAGGGGCGCTGCCCCAGATCCCGTGGGGTGCTGGGAGCCCCAGCGTGGTGATTTCTTACAGAATGATGTGCCACTGCTGAGTTTCCTGTGGCACAAACAGGAAGGGGGCCGTGCGCCGGCATCCCCAAGCACCTGAGCGAGGGAGGGGGCAGGCAGGGTGTGGGGGGACCGGAGCCCCCTGGGTGCCCTCACACCGGGATGCTGGGAGAGCGGGTGGCCCGCAGCCCAGTGGGGCGAGTGCCAGACACGTGGGGGCTGCAGCCCCGCATGAGAGCCCAGCTGGACGGCTGTTCCTGCCTGGACCCGAGCGGAGAGGAGCCGCCCCGCGGTGCAGAGATTGGAAAGGAAACAGGAAGCTGCTGTTGGACAAGAGATTAGCCCGGAGGCAGTGTTATCAGCCAGCACCCTGATGGATGGGGGGTAGGAGGAGCGTGGCATGGGCCCCCCATCCTGCCCACACACAACTCCGCAGCCCACTGCAGTGCCCCCAGTGTCAAACATGCCCTGGCTGGGGGAAGATGTGACCCCATCCCTGGGATCTCATGCTTTGCATCTCCTGAGCTCATGGATAGGTCTTGGGCAGCTCTCGCCTCCACCACCCACACCAGGACCCTGAGCCCAGCAGGGAGCCCCCCAGCAGCCCATCTTATCTCATGGACTGGCCTTCAGCAGGGCTCTTGCCTGGAGAGATCCAGCAGGTTTCCAAACCCAACAGCATCCAGCTTCCCCCTCCCCACTCCTCCACCAAGCCCTCCCAGGGGCTCAGCTCTCTACTGTGCCCCAGCAAACCCTCTGGGCTCAATCCCAACCCCACATTTCCCGCTGTCCACTGTGGCATTTGCCCTCTAGGTACGAGCCCTGAGTGTCCCTCACCCTGTCCTGCTCCCAAGAGATGCTCCCACCATCACCGCACACATCCCCCAGCATAATCCAGCGTGGGTAGGGCTGAAGGTAGAGCAAAGGCTGCCCCAGGGTGCAGCAAAGACTGATGGCTAGGGATGGATGGATGGATAGATAGGTAGAAGAATGAAGGAAGGGAGGAAGGGAAGAATTTTTTTTGGATGGATGGATGGATGGATGGATGGAGGGAAGGATGGATGGATGGATGGATGGATGGATGGATGGATGGATGGATGGATGGGCAGCTGGCCATGTGGACCTTGAGGGACAGTGTCATCATGGGTGGTGCCTGGAAAGGAGAAGGACCGCACAGGCCAATGTGCTGGAAGGATCCAACCTTCACTTTGATCTTCACTTCCTCCAGCCCTTGCCAGCATCTTCACGAAGCCCAATCCCCCAGCCAGAGGGGTGTTTTCCAGTCCTACCCATCTGGCTCCTCCAAGGAGCAGGCAAGGCCTTCCTGCTGTGCAAACCCATAGACACAACAGGGCTCTCTGCCTCAGCCCAAGGAGGCTAGTGTCTAAATATAGATTGCATCAGCAGGTTGGCAGACACCAAAGAGATCAAGCAGAGGTTTTGAAACCTGCGCTGTAGAAAGTGGGCCGATAGGAAGCCCTCAGGAAACAACTCAGCCACAGCACACACGTCACGGCTGCCAGTCCCCTGCCGGTGCCCCAGCGCTCTGCTGCGCCCTGCTCCCCTCCAACACGGCCCCATGCCAGCTATCTGGCTCCGGGGTGGTCCCATGCCTGGAGGATGCCCCAGCTCGAGCTGTCCTCCTGGCTGGACTCTGGGAAGGGGCAGTCCCCGTTGGGAACTGGGTGCTGGGGCTCAACAGAGGTGCCTGAGCAGGGGTTTCCCCCCTGCCAGGGCAACAGAGCCCCAGTCCTGGCACTTAGGTGACTGCAGAGGGAGAAGGGAGCAGGGGAGATGTTTTTCTGCACCAAACTGGCCTGTCAGCAGCCATCAGGATGTGCATTGTGGACCTTGCTCTTGGTCGTGCTGGGTCACCAGGTGGGACTGCGACTTGCCACTCTGGGGATGTCCCAGGGTGTCCCTTCCACCCTCAGACAACATTTCCCTCCCCAGCAGCCCATCTCTCCCCTCCTGGCATGCAGGGAGGAGCACTGCTCCCAGCAGCAGGTTATGAGGGGTCTATAGAGATGCTGCAGGGTCCCAAACAGCAGTGAGCCAGGATCTGGCCCCACGCAGGAGTGTGCTTCACTGGTGCTAATGCCTCCAGCACAGCGGGATGGAATCAATGGCACACCGGCTGCCACCAGTGCTACCAGCACCCTTTGCTCTGCCCCTCCAGTCGCTCACACCGCAGACCCCGGCAACCTTCCCGTGAGCAGCGGTGCTTACATTTAGCCAAAAAGTTTCCTCTAAGAGGCAGAGGCAGGAGCCCAGTGGGATGGCACAGTCTGCAGTGCAGGGCCAGAAGGTCCTTGCACACCCTGAGGGTCCCCGTGCACCCTGTCTCCACACCCCACCCACAGGGTGGTCCATGGGGCCACCCATGCTGTCCCCAGCCTCTGGGACGCGTCACCCCCCGATGGAGCAGCTGGTGGGGAAAGGGGAGGAAGGCGAAAGCTGTGCTGGGCTCATGCTGAGTTCTGCTTCTGCTTTGTAGGAGCAAGCCTGTGATAAGGAGAAGCTGCCTTTCCAAACCTAGCTGCCATGCACAGAGACTTGTATGGGGTGGCCCTCCCACACCAGGGGCTCCCACTGCTCTCAGCCCCCCGCAATGGCTTTTGGGGGCATCGTTGGGGCAGGGAAGGACCAGCTGGAGTTGGAGCAAGGGTGTCCCCAGGGAGCTGGACTGTCGTAGGGCAGGGAGCAGTTTTCAGCTTTGCCATCAGGAACGGGGAAGGGCTGAAGGGTCTTGTGAGATACCAAGCCTTGGACTGCACGGTTGGTGCACGGTTGGGTAACAGTGGAGCTGGACTAACTGCCAGCCTCACTGGGCCTCTTGCAAAAAGTGTTGCGTTAAAGGCAGCCGGGTCAGGTGGTGGTGAAAGCACAGCCTCCTTGCAGGAGAGAAAAACCTCCCGATGTCCCCCTGCCACCCCAGACCCTGCTGCCGTCCTGCCCCTCGGCTCACCGCACATCCCCCTCATCATGGGGCACCGGCAGTGGGATGGGGTGCTGCAACCCCAGCATCCCTGCAGCACAGGAGAGGTTTTTGTGTTCCCAGCATTTCACCCAACTAGCCCTGGTGCCAGCCCTCCCAAGTCCCCTCATCAGCATGAACATTTTAGCCTGTTTTCTCCAATTTGGCAGTACCTTCCCGGCACCTGCACTCTGCCCAATCCCGGGCCATGGTGGATATAGTGAATATATATCTGCAGCCAGAGGCAGAAACAACAGATAGAGCCGAGTGCACCCGAGAACTTCAAAGATCTCCCTCAGCAGTGCAGCCTTGGGGTGTGGGTCTCAGGGAAGCCTGGTCTCCCCATGGCAATGCATGTCCGAGGGTTCGTGGTGGGGAGCAGGACCCTTGCTGGGAAGGCAAGAGAAAGAGCACGATAAGGTGAGCACGGAGGGTGGGGGACAGCCCTGGAAGGAGGGCAGAGCCTGGCCGAGGGGCAGAACATGGGGCAGCCAGGCCAGGGGCCAAGTGCGGGGCAGGGTCTTGCCTGGGAAGGGGCAGGATTGGAGGGTGGGACAGGGATGGAGACCGGAGGGTTGGCCCGGAGGAGGGACCGGCAGTGGGAGGCACAGGCTGGGGGCTGCGAAACCTGCCCGCACCCGCAGCAGTTCCTGCTGGGCTGCCTGCCCGTGCCCGCAGGCTGAGCCCTGTGCCCAGTGGGGACGCCTTGGCATCACCCTGGAGCCCAGAGCCGGGCAGCTGTGGAGCCCGCAACAGCACTGCCACTGTGCTGCTCCACCGGAGCCAGCCCTGGGGGGCTACGGACCGCGCTGCGGGGCGAGAGGTGAGGGAGAACCCCGAGGGTGGCAGGGGACGGATGGGATAGACTTGGGGACAGGGGGGAAGGGGCCAGGACCGTGGCAGTCCGTGCCCACTTCCAGCCCACTGCACCAGCTGGTCCGCATGGGTTTGCAGGGACAGGGACGGTGTCCACCTCCCTGTGAAGTGCCACTACCCCCGGGCACAGCCAGACTGCCCCAAAGTGCCACACCACAGCCCAGTGCCCGGCACGGCCCCAGTGCCCCCTGCCCGGGCATGGGGAGGTCTCAGGAGCCAGCTCCCCGCAGGAGGCTGCCTGCTGAAGCCCCAGGCAGAGCAGGCAGCAGGCAAAGCTGGCTGCAGATCCCTTGGGGCGATACAGACACAAGAAAGGGAGAAATTGCCCCATTTCAGCACCAGGCGGCTGGGCAGAAGTGGGTATAGCCCTTTAACCCTGTGGCAGAGACACCCAGCCCACACCAGTATGGGACATCACCCTCCACACCCCCCTGCCCAGCCCTTTGTGTAGGTCCTACATCAACAGGCAGCCTTCCGGCTGCAATGGCCCCATGTCCTGCTCCCCCAGCTTCTCGGCCAGCTCCTGCCCTGACTGTCTCTCCTCAGTGCCGGCGCACAGCCGCTCGCCCCGCGGCGAGCCCCCCGCCCACACGCATACAGGGTTGGGCACACACACCCCCACACACACGCATGTGAGCAGAGAGCCCTGCTGTTCTCGCGTGCCTGCTGACAGCATCCCCCCCCACGTACTCCGAGGGACACCACCGCCTCCACCAGCACACCAGCCTGGCCACACTTCCCCATGCCACTCATGCAACCCTCGCCTGTGCCGGCAGTGGTGGGGAGCAGGCAGATGCCTGTGCAGGGGCACGGGGGCTCGTGCAGCAGGGAGCCTGGCCCGGCTGTCCCTCAGCAGGTCGGGACGCAGCTCCCGCGGGAGGGGGCAGGGGATGCGTGGGAGCATGCAGGCAGCAGGAAGGAAGCCTGTGCCGAACAATAGAGGGAAATGGAGGAACTGGAAAAAGACCCAGCGGCAGCACAGTCAGCACAGATGGTTTAGTGCGGAGCAGCATGATTCATGGGAAAAAGGCCCTCAGTGCTCTGCAGAGAACCCGCAGCTCTGTCCCAGGGCTGTGCCAGCAAATAATTTGGGGATGGGGGTCCCCGGCAGAGTGGGACCTGGTGGGTGGGCACCATGTTGAGCGCGAGCCCCAGGCCATGCCCCTCTGTCTCAAGCTGTGGGTTCTGGCAGCGGGGCACAAGGGGGCCCATCCCGGCTGGGGGTGGGTGGGAGGCTGTCCCCCCTCTGCCTGTGTGAGTCATATGCTGACCTCTCCCATGCCCTCGCCAGCAGCGAGCGGGAGAGGGCTTATGGCGT
>NW_008825302.1:184357-196960 GCF_000699105.1 Pygoscelis adeliae | reverse complement strand
CTCAGCCAGCCCCCTCCACCGGGACACCCCCCCGGCTGCGCCAGCTCTTGTTCTCCTCCCGCCCAGTCCCGTGCGCAGAGGAGCCCGGGATGCCCCAGCGCCCAGCATCTGCTCTCCCACCCGCTCCCCCGTGAGCCCCCAGCCGCTCAGTTCCTGTCTGGGCTCAGGTCACGGCCTCACCGACAAAGCAGGGCCAGGATCCAGCAGCTCCGGGGAGGGGCGGAGAGGCTTGGGGCTGAGGAACAACAGGATGCCGGCTTCTTGAGCTGGGAGGTGAGCCGCTCCGGGAAGAGTGGCGAGGCGGGGGGGCCTTCAGGAGCATCCTGCGCTCCCACCCACGGGACCTGTGCCCTTCACAGCAGCTGAACCCCCCCTCTCCCTTCCTGCTGCCTCCTCACTCCCTTTCTCTCCTCCTTCCACAGATGATGGGCTGAGCATCCGTCGCAGAGGCACCCCAGGGCCATGAGCTCCCCGTGTGGTCCTGACGCCGATGTTGCAGACTGGCTGGCCACCATCCACTTGGAGAGGTACCGGGATGTCTTCAAGCAGCATGGGTACCACATGGCCAGAGATGCTGCCTCGCTGGACGGCGACCACCTGCAGCAAATCGGCATCACCGCCACTGGGCACCGTAAAAGGATCCTGAACTTGGCGCAGCAGACACGGATGCTCAGTCAATCCCTGGGGGGACCTGCAGCAGGAGACACCCATCTCCGAGCCACCGAGGTCCTGGATGCCCCCCAGGTGGGCAAGGATGCCATGAAAGCAGAGCTGGGAGGGGCTACTGATGCCTTTGGGACGCAGCAGCATGTCACCGCGCCCGCCCAGGCATCGCCTCTAGAGAAGGATCCCGCTCCTCCCCTTGTGAAGCCAGTTCCCAAGCCAAGGACAGTTTTCCCTCGCTCAAAGCCGGAGCAGGGCTTGGCACCCACGCCACTGGCACGCACCACAGTGCCAGCACACGGCCTGGGCAGCGACAGGGTGCCTGCAGCCTTTGTGGTACTGGAGGGGTTTGTGCCAGGGGAGAGCTCCACGGATTTGGAGAGCCCGGAGCCCAGACCAGCACCGCCGGCTGGCCCAGGGGCGGCCACAGCCATGGGCATGGGAGCATCCTGGCTGCGAGCACGGGAGAGCGCTCAGGAGGAGACACGGGCCCCCTCAGCTCCGGATCATGGACAAACCCTGGAGGCATCAGAGAAACCCCCCCTGTCCATCCCGTCTGTCCCACCACGGCACAGCCACAGGGTCCCGGCAGCTGAGACCAGCCCTGGAAACGTGCTGGAAGGTGCCCCAGCCCCCAACCCCCCCTCCCCCGCCGCAGCCACCCCAGCCAGGAGAGATCTTTCACCGTGCCCCAGGGCAGCCTCACAGCCAGGCTCAGAGCAGGGCAGGCTGGAGATGGTGTCCAACATCATCTATGAAGGACTCGAGCCCCTGTCAGCACCCACTGAGGACTCAGGAGGGGAGGATGGTCCCCAAGGTCAAGCTCTCACTCAGCTCCCGTCTCTGTCCCCACAGGAGCTGACCCAGCCGGACGACAAGCCTGAGTAAGCAGATGCTTTCCCTCACCCCAGGGAGTGGAGGAAGGGTGTAGAGCAGCCAGAGCCGAGGATCCAGAAAGTCCCCCCACCCTCGGGACCCCATCCCCAACCTGGCCCTGCCTGCCTCCGGGTGCTGACAAAGCCTCTTTCACCACCCTCCCCGTGCCTTCCCCAGGCTCTGCATGGAGCGGTCCTGCAGGGCAGCTGGGATCCCTCTGAGCTGACAGGATGGCCCTGGGCCCCCGGATGGCTCGTTCTGGTTGGGGGGAGAAGCTGGGGCTCCCCGGCATGGTGAGGGAGTGGCTGAGTGGGGGGGCTGGGGCTGGCTTATGCTGGGAGCAATGCAGGAGATGTTAGAGGGGGGTGAGCTGGGATGGAAAATGCCTGGCAGCCTCAGGAGACACAGCCCAGCAGGTCCCAGGGTGCAGAGGAGAAGGGAGCAAGGAGGGCGCTGGCAGCAGGGAGGGGATGCTGCATATCCTGGGGGACAAAGCCGAGCTCTGCTCTGGTCAGGCGCAGCCTCCAGCCCATGTAAGCCAGATGGGAAAACAAGGTGGAAAAACCTCGCAGGCTCCCACCCCATCCTGGCCACAGCTGCAGTAATCCCTCTCCTGTTTTCCAGCAGTCCTGGCTGGCCCAGCGGGGGCCTGCCCCCCGTCCCGCAGAGACCCATCAGCAAGCCAGGTGAGAGCCCCCAGGGCACCAGTGCACAGCAGGGACCTCCCGGCATCCCCAGGGAAGGGCGTCCCCAGGGAAGGGGGGGGAGGGGGACACCCGCACACCCTGCCTTTCCCCCAGGTCCTGCCCCCTGCTCCTGCCTCGCTCAGGGACCAGGGTGGCCCCGGGCCAAGGCAGAGCCCAGCCCCAGACCTATTTGGGCTGGCATCTCTGTTGTGCCAGATGCCCTGGATGTTGGGGAACGCTGTGGTGGGCTCGGTGGGGGGATCCCCCTCCAAGGTTGGCAGTCCTGGATGGTTGCTGCCCTGCAGCAAGCACCACTGACTGACTTTTCTTCCCATGTCTCTGCCCACAGAGGTCGGCGAGCAGCCCATCAGCCCCTACAGTGAGACCATCTTTGGGCACGTAGCCCCATCCCATGAGCAGAAGGTGAGAGGACACTGTGGGGATGGTGGCTGTCCCCTGCTGTCACTCTGCATCCCACCAGCTGCTGCAAAGTAGGGAGCTGCAGTGGGTGAGACCGTGGTGCCCAGCAGTGCAGAGCTGGTGCTCTGCACCAGACCGTGGTGCCCGTGCAGTGGACCAGACAGGTTGAGGAGGTCTGGGATGGGAGAGGGCAGAGGGGAGAGGAGATGTGACCAACCTCTCCTCCCAGGGTGTTGGCATCTCCTCTGATCAGAGCTACGAGGCAGTGTCTGAGCTGGACCTGGAGCGAGAAGCGTGCAGGTAGGCATCACCTCCTCTGGGCTGCAGGGGCTGGGCTGGGCTCGGGGTCTGGGGTTTGCATGCCAGGGGGACAGGGGACACCCCTGGGGACAGCCTGAGAGGTGGTGGGGGCTTTTCCCCCACCACAGAGGCGATCAGGAGCATATGGGATCAGGTCAGCAGTCTCAAGAAGAGCCGATGGTATCAGAAATGAGAAGGAGCCCTGCTGGTGGGTGGCCCTCGGGGGGGACAGTGCTTGCCAACAGATGCTCTGGGTGCACAACTGGGGCAATGCCAGTGGCACTGGGCATCTGCACACCGGGTGGAGTGTGGATTTGGCCGCTGGGAGCAGGGAAACACCACGGGAGGACAGGGATTGCTCAGAAATGGGACGGCTCCGAGCTCCAGTTGAAGGCATGTGTGACCTCCAAAGGCTCCAGCATCATCAGATCAGCATTTGCCGATCTGTCACACTGTGGTGGGCAGTGAAATTGTGAGGGGCACCTTTAAAATGCTTTTGAAATGTACTTTCCATAACTCCTGATAGCATCTCAGAAAGAGGAAGGAAAGCTGCTCTTCCCATTTTGGATGGGGAGGGTTCCTTTTCCTGTGTTGCTTAGAGAGGAGGAGGCGAGCTGCAGCTCTGTGTCCTTCGTCTCTGCCCATGGCCTTCCCGGCCAGTACGTTCCCATGCCCCTGCCTTTCTGGCTGCAGTGTTGGTAGGTCCAGCCCATCTCCTGCTCTGGGTGCGAGTCACTGCAGATGATCCAGTGTCACAGTCAGCCAGATGAGAGCCAACACGGGCCATGGGCGGGGAACTGCAAATACCTGGGAACAGGAGTTTTGTAAACAGAAATACTGAAATCTGCCATGGACCCTCTGAACCAGCAGTTCAGAGCGGGGCTGGGTGCTGGCCCGTGGGTCATGGTCTCCATCCAGCGGCTTCCAGGGTGCTGGGATCCAGAGCATCCCAAGGGCATCAGGCAGGCACTTGTAGCCCTGGACCCACCAGGGACTTTGCAGCTTGGTCTTGCTGAGAAGAGACAGGATGCAACCATCAGAAGAGTGTCAGAGGCAGCGGTTCACAGTTTTTTTTCTCCCAGCTTGAGCATTAAGGTGGTTGAGGTGTGGGGGGTTGAACAAGAGACAGAAAAGCCTTTGAAGACCTTTTGCATTGTGCTCACAGACCCCCTCGGCCAGCTGCTCCAATGCTTTCCTCCCCAGACCAACCCCACTGGTCTGACCACAGTCCCCCTGGAGCAGAGCTATGGGCTCCTGCTCAGCTGCTGAGCTGCTGCCAGCCAGCCCTAGCCCCTGCCTCTGTGGGACCTCCTGGTCCTCCTCTTCAAGACTGGCGTTTCTCCAGTTCAGCCAGTTCCTCATCCTGCTGACTGGCACCTGGTCACTGGGGACAAAGCAAGCATCTCCTGCAGCCCACCAACCCACTCATTATGAGAAATATTTCCCACTCCCAAACTTCAGAGAGGCCCTCCCGCCCCTTTGGCACAATATCTTCCTCCTACCTGAGATACCTCCTCGCTCTGTTCTGGGGGAGTTTCGTCTGGACCACGCTGCTCTCTGGCTTGGGCTCTGGGCAGTGAGTGTCAGACAGGCAGAGCCGCCTCGGCCAGCAGTGAGATATCCTCAGCAAAGAGGAAAAGGAATGCAAAATTCCCCTTAAAACTGGGAGTGGGGGTCTCTGAGGGTCCAGCAGAGCCTGGAGTGTAGGGTGGGATTTGCCCACTCTGACGCTAGGCACCTTCATCCAAGCTGGTGATGCTCAGCCCTGTGAAACGCTGGTGCGGAGGACAGCATCTGCCCTACTTCAGACATCAGTCTCAGCAGGAGAGAAATGGTGGCACAGCAGTGCCCGTGTCACCCCATGGAGCTCGGGGGACTGGGTCAGACAGCGACTTGTCAGGCATCTTGGTGAGGATGGTGGACCCTGCCCTGGTTTGCATCGAGACCCTCGATGAGATGATCCTCAGGCAGATACCTACCCGTACTGCTTCTCCCCACACCTCAAGGCATCTTCCCTGCAGGGAAAGAAACACTGGGAATGGTGTGTCCTTGACAGCTTATTCCGTATCTCCCTACCTACCTCCAGGTGCTCACTCACAGGTTGATTGCCTGACCCATGACCCCCAGTTGAAGTAACCAGATCCATCAGCAGCTCCTTGGTCCCCTCACCACCAGCAGATCCCTTTCTTCCATCACCCATCCTTCATCCTCCACCAGTTCTCCCATATAAGCACTGACAGGGTGAGACTGCCTGCACCTCAAGCATCACCCTCCAGGCTCAGCTGACCTGGAAATACCCTCTCCTTGCCCTGGGGACTCATTTGGCCCTAAGGTTGGTTGTCTTCACTGCCTGACACCAGCTGAAAAGGGAGATGACTTGGCCTTTGCAGACTTGTTGCTTGGAGGCTTCCTCTACCAACCCTGTCCTCAAGGGAAGAGCTGAGAGTTGGGTCTTGGCGTGCTCCTGGGATGCTGAGGGACCCCACTCTGGCCAGGCTGTGGGCTTTGCTTGTCCCTGCCAGATACTGCTTGTCCTCCAGCTCTTCGTGGTTCCAGTGGCTGTAAAGCATTGCTCAGGAAGGGGCTGTCATGGATTTTTCCTATTTTTCTCTTGCCTTGACCCATTCAGCAGGTCTGTCTCCCACTTGGCTCTGGCACTCAAGGATGATGTCCACCTACAACGTACAGAGTCCTTCAGCCACCCTGCTCCCTGGCCAGCCCCTCCTGAAGAAGCTGGACACCAGGCTGGGACTCCAGCCAGATGAATCGCCCTGCCAAGGCTCTGTTATGCTAATTAAATAGCAATTTTCCTTGTGCTCTGAGCCTCCAATCCGTCCATGGCCATGTCTCGTCTTTCTTGCAGACACTGGAGCCAAACAGGCCATTTTCACTCTCCACCCACCTCCTCAGCCCCATATACCATCCCACTTCTCTAGAGCCGACCCGTAGCCTGGGTGGCTTCAGCCCAACATCCTCCCAGGCAGACTTCAGGTCTTGCTTCTGTCCCACATGGTTCAGGGGCATCTGATGTCTGATGGCCTCATAAGGTGTCCAGGGTCAAAGCACAGGTCCATGCACTGCCTCGGCTCCTACGATGAGGCAGTGCTCAAAACCAGGTGTTTGGAGAATTTATGATGAGGGGAGGTGTTTGGGATCCTTCTCCTAGTCCAAAAGCATTTCTAGCACATGGACTTGTGCTGGAGGTGGTTTCTCATATTCAGTACCTCCCAGTGGGTTTTTCCTCCATAAATTTCTCCTTCTACAACATCCCATGGCAAGCAGTCCCACAGGTCAGCCACTCCTTTCTCATGTGGTTCTGCACCTTGCTTCTGCTGGCTTTATCTGATGTCACCCAGCTTCTGTGACTGAAGCAGTGGTGGCCAGGAGATGCCTTTCTGCCCTCCTCATGCTGCTCCTGACTTCAGAAACCTGCCCCCATCACTCACCCTTTCCCCACTGGAGATGCCCAGCTTGTTCAGGTGCTCCTCAGACAGAAGCTGTGACAGGGCTTGGACCATCCTCGTTGCCTTTCTTGGGGCCCTTTCTTCATCCTGGCATTGGATGCCACGAGCGAACCAGTGGCATGGGTGCTCTCCTGCTGGTGCTGGAGTGTCCCAGGTGCCATGACCCTCTTCCTGCCCATCATCGTTGCACCTGGTCAGCTCTCCTGTGAGCTCCTGGGACCGTCAGACATTTTCTGGCACATTTCCTTTCTGGGAAAGAAAAATGTCTGGCTGAGAGGGCTGAGGGGAAGGGGCAGGCTTAGCAGTTTATTTTTATAATTTCCTTTTATTGTTATGGCTGGATAGCCTCACCAGGCCTGGCTGGCGGTTTTAGCATGGCTTCCCAAGAAAAGGAGATGGATGCAGGAGCTCCACCGGCCCATCTGTCAATCCCAATCCCTTTGCAAAATATTTCGGCTGGACACAAGAGCAGGTTGGAGGATGTTGTGGCAGAAGGACCTTCCCGGTGCCATGAACACTGGAGGGGTAGAAGGAGAGGGTAGGCTGAGACCCCTGGTGAGGAGGTGTAGAGCAGGGAGCAGGACTTGGGACTGGGGAGCTGCCTGGCTTCGGTTTGCTGCCTGTGGTGTGAAGAGGGGAAGGAGGTGATGCCAGGGGTTTGGAGATGCATGGTGGCCTGTGCAGTATTACCCAAGGTGGGGAAGCCCATTTTGCCAGCTACCCCCAGCCTTGCCATCATGTAGGACTGGCTGAGCCTTGGGCTGCTGGTGGCCACGGGGCTCATTAGCACTGAGCCCTTGTCCCACCCTGCTCATGAAGATGCAAACACCCACATCACTGAGTGCCTCAAGAAACTCAGGATGGGGCCAGGAGCAGTGCAAGACATCCCCAGATGGGGTGGCATTGACTGGGACCCTGCACAATGAGTAGCCGCGCTGCCGCAGCCAGGCTCCCTCACAGCCTCATTTCTCACAGGACAAGCAGTGAGTGCAGCAGCGAGGGAAGGAGCGAGGATGAGGAGACCCGGTCCCGGCTCATTGACCGCATCGTCCAGAACGACACAGAGGGGTACTCCACTGTGGAGGCACCACGGGCCGAGGGCACCCCGTTCAGCCTGCCAGCCCATCTCTACCCAGACGAGGTCCTGGACGACCTCACCATCTCCCCTTATGCCAGCTTCACATCGCTCTCCGAGCCCCGACCCACCATGCTCAGTGGCTGGCTGGACAAGCTCTCCCCACAGGGGTACGTGCCCACCCATGGGACAGTCCCCATGGGTAAAGCCCCCTTGGGCAAGGCTGGTGAGATGGACACACTGGTCACCATGCTACTGGGGAAGCCTGACCTCCCCACAGGAAGAGGACCCTCTTGGGTGCCCTAGCTGTGCTGCAAGGGTCTCTGTGCAGCCATCCTTGGAGGAAGGGGGGGTCTGTGAGGAGATGTGGGGTCCTTGGGGGAATCGTCCCTTTCCCAACAGCCCCATTTTTCTGCCATCCCAACAGGAACTATGTCTTCCAGAGGCGCTATGTCCGTTTTGATGGGAAGAACCTGATGTACTTCAGCAGTGAGAAGGTACGAAGGGGCAGGATGCAGGCAGGGTGAGGAAGCTTCACCGTGTCGCTTAAGCAGGGTGCCTTGACACCATGTGAGCTGCCATATCCCCTTTGCCTCCCCTTGTCCTTCTGTAAGGAGCACACACTGCTTTACCATCACCAGGGTGAAGCAGCCGTGGCCCCTGTGCCTGGGGGGCTCTGAACATAGCCTCATGCCATAGGAAGCCCAGCGTAGCAACAGGAGCAGGCGAGGGGGGTCCTGCTGGCTCACAAACCCTGGGGCAGACCGCAAATGGGGGAATCTCTGGGTCCCAGCCATGGACCCATCCCCACCTGAATCCTCAGCTCCTGCCTGGCTGCTGGTGTCCCCCGGGCCGTGCTACGAGGCAGCACCCAGCCAAGCATCTGGGGGATGTGGAACATGTGCTGCATGGAGGAGCTTTTCTCACTGTGGGCACTGGCACTGTGGGTTAGGTGCGTGGGATGAGTCAACAACCCTTTCCTGTCCCACATCCGATCGTCCTTCTGTGGGGGCTCTGCACAGCCCCGTTACGCCTGCTGCGGGGGCCTGGTGGCTGTCACGCCACCTGGGGTGACAGGCACTGCTGCCCCAGTCCCACGGCACAGCCAGCCGGGCTGGCCCCACGTCAGCCGGGCTGGCCCCATGTCAGTGGCACCCACGCAGAAACAGGCACCATGCATGGCCCCGGAGCAGCCACTATTGCAGGAGCTGGCAGGCATCCCTGCCACATCCCCTTACCCCTATTGTTACGGTGCCAGCGTGCCCGGCAAGGCAGGTGCTGGGGTGGCTGGGTTATGGAGGTGCCCTGCAGGAAGGGCAAAGGGGGTAACCCTGCCTGGGGCTCGTTCCAGGAGCCCTACCCCAAGGGGGTGATCCCGCTGTCCGTGATCGAGATGGCTCGCTCCACCAAGGACAACAAGTTCCAGGTCTTCACCAGCCACCGGATCTTCGTCTTCCGCGCTGAGAACGAGGGTAAGTGAAGACCTGGGCTAGGGCCCACCAGCCCCCAAGGAACCGTCCCTGCCTATCTCCTCCAGCCAGAGCATCCCGGGGGCAGCTCTCACCCCATCCCCAAAACATCCGGCCATGATGAGCAAGGGGACTTCTCCTCTGCCATGCCTGCCGGGTGCTCTGCTCCATGCCAGGGGGAAGGGCTCAGACCCTCTCCCTCATGCCTGGTCCCCAGCCCAGAGGAATGAGTGGTGCTCCACGCTGCAGAAGAAGGTGATGGACCAGCACCTGGTGGGGTCCCGACCCCGGCCTGCCAACACCGCTCACTGTCAGAAGTCAGGCACCCTGGAGCTGAAGGGCCAGAAGTCCAAGGTGTTCGCAGCCCTGAGCCTGCCTGAGATGTGGCTGTACAAGAGCGAGCAGGTTCGTGGCCAGACCAGACACCCCGCTGGCAACAGCGGGCTGTGCCAGTGGTGGACAGGGGTGAGAGCGATGGAGGGGTGGAGGGCGCTTAGCCAGGGGTGGTGCCAAAGGGAGAGTAGAGAGGAAAAGGACAGGCAGGAGAAAGGGAATGGTGGAGCGGGAAGCCGGAGATCCTGCACAGGGCAGCTGTAGTGGGAGCCCGGGCTTGGAGATGCAGGACTGCCAGGAGCGGAACCCCCTCCCAGTCTCCTTGCTATCACCAAATTATCTTCCTCTCTGCCTGGCACTTAGGTCTTAGTCGCGCCAAAGCATCCCAATCCATCACAGGGCAGGTGAATCAATGACCACAAAATCACCAGCAAACATACCCGCTGCAACGCGGGCTTGCCCCATAGGAGGCAGCGGGTCTCTGCCCACCCATCGCACCCTGCCCGCTGCCCACGGAAATCCCCACCTCCTGCCTGCTGAATTTTATCAGCACTCCTGTTTTTTTTATGGTCACCTCATTTCCAGTTTGCCTGGCGTGCACTAAGCAGCATCAAACCTCTGTGGGTTTTGCTCAAGTTGATACTTGCTTTATGAGTGTGCCTGACTCAGTGTGGACTCAAATCCCCAAAACAGAGGGTTTTGAATGGCTGAGTTTCGGGGGCAGTGGGCAGAACTTGCCTTTCATTTTAAGGCATAACATATTTGCTGAATGCTTTATGTCAGCCCACATGGGGTGGCTGAGAGATGTGGTAGGGTACCAAGTCTGACTGGTCCAAACAGTGCAGTGATGGGAGTGAGGGTATGAGGCACAGCTCCCTGGCTCCAGCCCCATCATCACGGGTATGTCCGGAGTGGTGTATCCACCGCAGCTGCAGTGCTGCAGAGCCAACACCAGTGTCACTCTGAATTGCAGTTCTTTAAAATGGGCATTGGCATCTGCTTGATCGAGATGCGCGGCTCCACCATCCGCGAAGCCAAGAACCGCAGCTTCGAGCTCATCACCCCCTTCAAAATATTCAGGTATCCCCGGCATCCAGGTGGGACGAGGTGGGGGGAAGCAGCCGGGTGCTGGACTCAGGTGCTATTGCTCCAGGCCCCTGAGTTTTGGCTATGCTGGTGCTCATAGCTTCGTGGCGGAGTCGGAGCGGGAGAAGCGGGAGGGGATGGAGGCCCTGCAGGAGGCCATAGCCGAGATGCTCTATGACTACGAGGTGGCAGAGAAGATCTGGTCCAACAAAGCCAACAAACACTGTGCAGACTGCTGGGCTCAGAGTCCCGACTGGGCATCCATCAACCTGTGCGTGGTCATCTGCAAGCAGTGTGCAGGCCAGTACATCTCCCTGGGGGGCACGTGGGGGTTCCAGCGGGTGTGGGCTGGGCGTGCCTGGGCAGGCAGGGTGCTGGCTGGGGGTATGAGTGCGACTTGGGTGCCGGTTCCCCCGGCAGGATCAAGGGATGCTCATTCTCCTGCTCCTCGCAGGGCAGCACCGCAGCCTGGGCTCCAACATTTCCAAGGTGCAAAGTCTGAAGCTTGACACCAGTGTCTGGTCCAATGAAATCGTACAGGTAGAGGCACTCAGCGCAGGGCACTGGGGCTGGCACGGCATGCTCAGGGGACAGGCTGCTTCCCCGGGTAGGGCAGCAGCCCCACGGTCTCCCCTGGGATGCAGGGATGCCAGGCATCCTGCTCCTCCTGGCTGGCCCTGGTGCTCACCATGACTGTGGGACTCTCCTGCAGCTCTTCATCATGCTGGGAAATGACCGAGCCAACCGGTTTTGGGCCGCTCATCTCCCCGCCGCCGAGGCCCTCTACCCAGATGCCAGTGCCGAGCAGAGACGGGACTTCATCTCCCGCAAGTACCGAGAGGGTCGGTACCGCCTGCCCCATCCCCACTATGCCACGCAGGAGGATGTGCTCCAGGTAGGGCTCACCTCAGGGTGCAGGTAGGATGCTGGGATCTGGGAACCACCCCAGAGGTCTGGGTCTGAGATGCCAACACCTCCTGCTTGGCTGTGTCCGCCTGCACCCCTGTGCCAGGCAGCTTGGGTGGGAGGTCGTGTCCCACTTTGCCTGCCTTCAAGCACCCCTGGCAGCGGGCTGGGGGTCTCCATGAGCCAGGACGTGGTCCCTAAAGGCTCCTGTCTCATCCCAGGCACTGTGTGCTGCAGTGGCAGGGCCCGCCCTCCTGAAGACCATTCTGCAGTTCTTCTCATCCTCAGAGGCTGGGCTGGTGGTTGACCCCACTGCCTGTGAGGTGGCCCCTGGGGCCGACCTTTCGTGGGGACCGGAGAGCAAAAGGCCCAGGAATCATTCAAGTAAGGACGACCCTCGAGCCCCATCTTGCTGTGATGGGGGAGCTTCCTCCCTGCCACTGCCCTTGCCCCTCACAGTATGGCCCAAGGCTACGGACAGCCAGGGCATCAGGCGCTGTGGCTCTCTGGAGGACCCACTTGCCCCACTGCACTCCTCTTTTGGGATGGGGCAAGGCAGCGGGTTCCTCTGGAGTCCCTTTTCAGGGAACCCCATGCCTGACACACCCACCTGCATGAGTTGCCCCTCACAGTATGGCCCAAGGCTACGGACAGCCAGGGCATCAGGCGCTGTGGCTCTCTGGAGGACCCACTTGCCCCACTGCACTCCTCTTTTGGGATGGGGCAAGGCAGCGGGTTCCTCTGGAGTCCCTTTTCAGGGAACCCCATGCCTGACACACCCACCTGCATGAGTGGGGTCTCCCTACCCCACTGGTACCCATGTTTTGGTGGGTGCCTTCTCCTGTCCCGCTCTCAGCACCGTTCCCCACAGGGATCCCCCGCCCACGGGAACTGGGTCTGGAGGGTGTCTACAATGAGATCACGCAGCCAGTGACACTCAGCGGGTACCTGTACCGGGCCATGGCCCCCCTCAAGCTCCCGGGTGCCAAGAAGAGCAAAGAGGGTAAGTGTGGGAAGTGTGGGAGGGCAGCCGGTGGGGTGCCCACCCCAGTGCCGCTGATCCCCTGGTCCCACAGACTTCCAGCGCACATGGTGCTCCCTGGAGAAAGCCCTGCTCTTCTTCGAGATGGAGAAATGCACCGAGCCCCTGGGCCACATCGAGAGTGGGGACCTCATCTCCCTGGGCGTGAGCAGAGCCCAGGTGCTCACCAGCCCCAGCCCTACCGAAAGGTATGCCCAGCCGTGCCCCCACTGCATGCCCAGAGAGCCTGTGGGCATGCAGAGGGCAAGGACAGGAATTGCTCCCCATTGGTGAAGTGGCCTGT
>NW_008825302.1:174021-182368 GCF_000699105.1 Pygoscelis adeliae | reverse complement strand
CTCACAGTATGGCCCAAGGCGACGGACAGCCAGGGCATCAGGCGCTGTGGCTCTCTGGAGGACCCACTTGCCCCACTGCACTCCTCTTTTGGGATGGGGCAAGGCAGCGGGTTCCTCTGGAGTCCCTTTTCAGGGAACCCCATGCCTGACACACCCACCTGCATGAGTGGGGTCTCCCTGCCCCGCTGGTACCCATGCTTTGGTGGGTGCCTTCTCCTGTCCCGCTCTCAGCACCATTCCCCACAGGGATCCCCCGCCCACGGGAACTGGGTCTGGAGGGTGTCTACAATGAGATCATGCAGCCAGTGACACTCAGCGGGTACCTGTACCGGGCCATGGCCCCCCTCAAGCTCCCGGGTGCCAAGAAGAGCAAAGAGGGTAAGTGTGGGAAGTGTGGGAGGGCAGCCGGTGGGGTGCCCACCCCAGTGCCGCTGATCCCCTGGTCCCACAGACTTCCAGCGCACATGGTGCTCCCTGGAGAAAGCCCTGCTCTTCTTCGAGATGGAGAAATGCACCGAGCCCCTGGGCCACATCGAGAGTGGGGACCTCATCTCCCTGGGCGTGAGCAGAGCCCAGGTGCTCACCAGCCCCAGCCCTACCGAAAGGTATGCCCAGCC
Source organism: Pygoscelis adeliae (assembly GCF_000699105.1). Taxonomy (NCBI): domain Eukaryota; kingdom Metazoa; phylum Chordata; class Aves; order Sphenisciformes; family Spheniscidae; genus Pygoscelis; species Pygoscelis adeliae. Next base: position 181,751 of record NW_008825302.1, on the reverse strand, counting down.
GTGCCCCCACTGCATGCCCAGAGAGCCTGTGGGCATGCAGAGGGCAAGGACAGGCATTGCTCCCTATTGGTGCAGTGGTCTGGTCTGGCTCTGGGTGCAGGTTCAGTGTGGAGGGCTGCCCTGATGGGTTGGTTCGTCCTCTGCAGGTTTCGCTTCATCCTCGAGCTCTTCCTCACTGGGGAAAAAGTGCAGCAGCTGGGCACCGACAGGCCCGAAACGCTGCAAGCCTGGGCCAGCGCCATCGGCAAGGTGAGCCAGCCCCAGCCCGAGCACTCCGTGCCACTGGTGGGTCCCTGGGCTCTGTCCCCGCTTCCCTGTTGTGATTCCTCCCAGATCCATACGCTCTTCATCCTCCGTGGCAAGCACCCTCCTTCCCTTTGCAGGGGCTCCCATCCTCCACAGCAACCTGCCCCCATCCTCATGGGGGTCTGCGCTCGAGGGCTGAGCCCTGTCTTTACCCGGCTCATCTCTTGCTCTGTCCCACAGTGGTTCACGCCTGTGAGCTGTCACTGCCTGCTGGGCTATGAGTTCCAGCGTGTGGGCCAGCTGCGCTACAAGTGCATGCTCAACCCCGAGCGGTGGCAGCAGGCCTTCTTCATCCTGCAGAAAGCCCACCTCTTCATCTGCCCCACCGAGGATGACGGGGCTGAGGACAGCATCAACCTCCGGCGGCTGCAGGAACTCAGTGAGTGTTGTGCCGCAGCCTGGGTCAGGCATCATGTGATGGGTGGCCATGCATGGCTCTGACCCCTCTACTTCTCACCCCAATACAGGTCTGGTTCCCCCCACAGACACCCCAGAGAAGAAGGAGCTGCTGATCCTGGTGGAGATGGGGAGGTGAGTCCTGGCTGCGGGGATGATGGGGAATGAGCCAAGCAACCTCAGCAGGCTGCCTGGGGCAATGGCGCCCATGCGTGGGTCAATGCTGATCCCAAACCCACAGTGGGGATGCTACTGGGACAGCAGGGCTGTGGCCAAGGGGCTTACAGACATCACCCCAGCCAGGGGTCTCTCATCGGGATAGGATGTCCCTCGGCTCAGCCTGTCTGTGCCTTGCTCCCTGTCCCAGAGCCAGGCTGCGTCTATGGGCAGGAGGGGTTAACCCCCCCCCCCCCCCGGCAACCTTCATTCCCTCTTCTCTGCCCTTGTCGTTCTCAGGACATTTTACCTGCAGGGCTTGTCGCGGGCAGACTCGGTGGCATGGTACGCTGACATCCAGGCATCAGCGGGGGGCCGGGGTAACGCACTGCGGGACCAGCAGCTGAGCCGGGGGGACATCCCCATCATCGTGGACAGCTGCATCGCCTTCATCACGCAGTACGGTGAGCCCAGCATGGCGGCAGCACAGACAGAGCATCCTCTGGCACATACGGGGCAGCCGAGGGGTCCGGGCAAGAGGCACTGCTCTCAGGACACCAGCCCCGTTGGGGACTCTCTGGGCCGGATTGGGTCCCCATGACCCTATGTCACTGCCCCAGGGCTGCGGCATGAGGGGATTTACCGCAAGAACGGAGCCAAGTCCCGAATCAAGGTACTGATGGAGGAGTTTCGGCGGGACGCCCGCAATGTCAAGCTGCGCATCAACGACAACTTCATCGAGGACGTCACTGATGTGCTGAAGAGGTTCTTCCGTGAGCTCGAGGACCCTGTCTTCACCCTGGAGCTGCACCCACAGTGGAAGGAGGCTGCAGGTACCTCCTTCACCCAACCCCTCCTCCCACGCCGGGCTGCCTGCCAGGGACCCCCGGGGCTGGTGTCCCTCAGGACGGGGTCCTGGTACCAGCCCTAGTGCCACATCAGCTCTGTGTCCACCGGACTCAGCAATGGTCCACAGCTCGTTTTCCTCCCTCCAGAAATCTCCTCGAAGCCCCAGCGCCTGGAGCGGTACAAGGAGCTCATTCATCGCCTGCCTCGCCTCAACCACAAGACTCTGGCTGCGCTGATCGGGCACCTCTACCGGTCAGTGGGCCACCTCCCCGCCACCTCCCCAGCCAGGGTCCCCAAGGCCAGCCAGCAGTGTGGGGTCTCCCCGCTGCCCAGGGAATGCTGGCTCCCATCTCTGCGAGCCAGGAATAGCCCAGCGCCCATGCCCTGCCCCACCAGCCCCCCAGCTGGTGCTGGGGTGTGCTGGAGGATGCTGCTCTGGGACACCTCAAACGTTCCCAAAGTCATCCTGCAAGAAAGGAGAGTGACAGGAAGTTTGGGAGTAGGGGACACCCCCCTGCAGGACATAAACTTCACCCAGTGCCCAAAAAAGAGGGAAAAAACAAAATTCCCATCCCCGACTCAGCATATGAGGTGGGGTTGTTGTCTGGTTTGGTGGCATCTGGAAGTCCTGGAAACAGGAACTGCCTGGCTCGAAGTTCCTACTGCTGGGGAGCTGGGGAGCAGGGGAGCAGGGGAGCAGGGGAGCAGGGGAAAAATGGGCTGTTTTTCAGGAGAGTTTGTATGAGGCAGAGGAGGGTGGCTGGGGCTGAAACCCCATCCAAAGTGGGACCAGCCCCACACCTCTGTCCTTCTTGTCTCAGGGTGCAGAAATGTGCAGACCTCAACCAGATGAGCACCAAGAACCTGTCACTGCTCTTCGCACCCAGCCTCTTCCAGACCGATGGCAAAGGGGAGCATGAGGTCAAGGTGATGGAAGACCTCATTGACAACTATGTCAGCATCTTCAACGTAAGCTCCCTGCAGGGGCATTGCCAGCCCGCTCCATGCTGGCTCTGCCTGTCTCCCCTTGTATCCCCCCACACTGCCCACCTCTGCCTCCCCCTGCATCCCTCCATCCTGGCCGTGTGTCCTCAAGCCATATCCCACTCCACATTGACTCCATGTGTCTCCCCTCTCACCCCGTGCGCCCTTCCTCCGGCAGATTGATGAGGACCAGGTATCCCAGATGGATCTGGAGAACAGTCTGATCACCACCTGGAAGGACACCCAGGTACTAGGGATCTGTTTGCTGGCCCCCATCGTGTCAGGGACCCACGGGCTGGTGGGACTGCCTGGAAGATGGGGGCACTCCCAGCTGCCCACCCTGGGTCCCCGCTGTCCCACACCAGATATTTGGGGAAGAACTTTCCCCCACTTGTCTCCCCTTCGCCCATCACCTTGAGGCTCCTGCCCAGGGGAGAAGCAGCCCCAGCTCCCCGGGACACCAGGGCCAGCCCCTGGGGAGAGGGGATGTGCACAGCACCCATGCCAGCACGACACTAATGCCACCCACTCTTCCCCCAGCTCTCACAGGCAGGGGACCTCATCATCGAGGTTTACCTGGAGCAGAAGGTGCCCGACTGCTGCGTCACCCTGAAGGTGAGTCCCAAAAGAGGGCCGTGCCGAGGAAGGGAGGAGGGATGCAGGCTCCTGGCGCAGCCTGTCCCTGGCACCCATCCTGCCACCACTGACCGCAGCTCCCCGTGTGTCTGGCCCCAGGTGTCCCCCACAATGACAGCGGAGGAGCTCACCAACCAGGTGCTGGAGATGCGCAATGTGGCGGCCAGCCTGGACATCTGGCTGACCTTTGAGGCCCTGGAGAATGGGGAGCTGGGTGAGCATGGTGGGGATGGCACAGGGGGCTGCTCTCAGCACGGCCGGGCTGGTGAGCAGGAAGTGTGGGGTACGGGGGGTGGCTTGCTGCTGGTGGCAGGGGGGACGGGGACTGGCACAGGGAAGGGGACACAGTGGTGAGGGTGTCTCTGCCTCCCCAGAGCGGCCCCTGCACCCCAAGGAGAAGGTGCTGGAGCAAGCTTTGCAGTGGTGCAAGCTCCCAGAGCCCAGCTCCGCGTACCTGCTGGTGAGGAAGATCCCCATCGGTGAGGGCAGCTGTCTCTTCACAGGTAAGGCAATCACAAAGGGTCCCAGCCCCGAGGTGTGTCCCCAGAGGGGGACAGCTCTGCCTGAGCTTCCCCTTGCCCTGGCCACCGCCCTGCAGCCATCAAGGCCACGACCCTGAGACCCACAGTGGGATCCCCCTGCAATACCCCAGCCACCCTCACATGTTCCTAGCCCCCCTGACCCCTGTCTCCCCTCACTGGGCAGGCATCAAGCAATACCCCAGCCACCCTCACATGCTCCCAGCCCCCCTGACCCCTGTCTCCCCTCACTGGGCAGGTGTCAAGCGTGAGACCCCCAAGTGCGGGCTGCTGAAATGCCGCGAGGAGCCCCCCAAGCTGCTGGGGAACAAGTTTCAGGAGCGCTACTTCGTCATACGGGACCGGATTTTCTGCTGCTCAAGGAGAAGAGGGTACCCAGGGGATGCTGCAGGGATGGACCTGCGCCCCAAGGGTGGGAGGAGGGGCGGGGAGGGGGAGCCTGGGGACAGCAGTGGCACAGTGGTGGCTGTCCTCCTGGCAGAGAGGCTGACACTAAGCTGGGCTGACCCGATGGATCTCCTTCCCCAGAGTGCCAAGCCAGAGCGCGAGTGGCCCCTGGATGCAGCCAAGGTTTACATGGGCATTAAGAAGAAGCTGAAGCCACCAGCCCAGTAAGTGGGACCTTCCCTGGCCATGGCCCTGGGGCATGCATCCCTTGGTCCCTGCCCCCAGCACCTGGCACATGAACCCAGACACTGGGAGCATGGCAAGCCTTACCGCAACCCAAAGCCGTGACAAGCCTGGGCCCGTGGGGTGAGCTCAGCCCCCCGCCCCACTGCCCATGGACCCCGGGCTGTGTCTCAGCTTGGCCGTGCTGCCCCACAGCCTGTCTCTTCCTTTCCCCAGGTGGGGTTTCACACTGACCCTGGACAAGCAGCAGCTGTGAGTATCTGCCCCTGCCGTCCTGGGGCTGGGGGGATGTTGAGATCTGTCCCCAGTTTTAGTGGGAGTGGGACAGCCAGGGGCAGTGCTGGGGGCAGGGCCCTGGGGGTCAGGGCAGAGCTGGTGCCTGGCTGGGGCACTCAAGGGACAGAGTGGTGGGGCCACATGCTCCCTGGCACAAGGTGGGGGCCAGGCTCCAGGGGCAATCCATCTCCGTACCACACACCCTTCCTACCTCCCCATCCACATCAGCACCCCTGGGAGATGCATCTTCCAAGCACCCAGCACCAGGCACCAGAGGGACCTGCCCACCCTGCCCAGGTGTACATGTCACCTGCATGGCTGTGCTGCCTGCCAGCCTTCATCCAGCGCTGCTCTGTGTCCCCACGCACCCAACACCAGGTCCTCCTGCACCCTGCGCCCTGCCCTGAGCTGGGGTCCCTGCCCCAGCCTCCCTGGCACCGCTGGGTGCCCAGGCACACCCGTGCATCCTGCTGATCCTGTCCACATTTCCCTGACACTGCCAATGCTGGGGCAGCAGCTGAGCATGTCGCCTGCCCCCGACATGGGGCTGAGATGTTCTTCTAAGAGCAGCAAGGACAGCTGAGCCAAAGTGCCTCATGGGTGCCCGACGAGCTCTCGCCTTGCCCTGAAGCAGCGATTTGGGCATGCAGAGAGTTTCAGAGGTGCAGCCCCACTGGGTGTAGTGCCTGACAGCCCTGGGCTCACAGGCAAGGTGACAAGGGGATGTGGACCCCACTGGCCCTGCTCCCTGGAAGCTTCTCAGCTGACTCCTCTGCAGGTACCTGGTGTGCTCGGGGCAGGCTGAGCTGTGGGACTGGACCAACGGCATCCTCAAGGCTCAGGTGGGTGCAGGCTGGCTGTGCCACCCAGATGGGCTGGGCTGGGACGGGAGTGGGCTAGCAGGGCAGCCTGGCATGACACCCCTCCCTGCCCTGTCCTGTGCACAGCACGATGACCTGCGCCCCGTGATCATGCGCCGGCGCTCCTCCTCTGACCTCGCCAAGCAGAAGTTCGGCACCATGCCGCTGGTGCCCCTGCACGGGGACAGCACCGACGCCACCATGCTCTCTGCCAACCAGACCCTGGTAAAAACCCCCACAGCTACCCCTGCCCACGGGTGCTCATGCACCCACCCAGGTCCATGCACCTGTCCCAAGACCATGTGCCCACCCCAGGGCCCTGGAGGCAAGTTGCACGCCGCCTGGCACCGATGGATGCTTTGGTTGTGTGTCCCTGTGCTCAGCGGTGCGTGCGTGCTGCGTGCTGTGCTCATGTCCGTGGCAACTCTCTATGCGTGCAGGGCCCTGTGAGGGTACATGGGGTACTGCACCCCACTGCCTGTCCTCTGCCTGCCGAGGCATCCGTGACCCTGCTCTGCGCTATCATGTGCTTACCTCTGCCCATCTCCTCTATTTCTAGCGCCGCCTGCACACGCGAAGGACTTTGTCCATGTTCTTTGTAAGTACCCACACACGTGTAGCGTGTCCATTGCTGGCTTTGCACCGTGCCTCCTGGCTACGGCAGCAAGGGCTCGCCTGCAGCATCCCACCTGCGCTCGGAGACATGCCCGGGCCATCCTGCCCACGCTGTGTGGCAGAGCAGGGGGTGCCCATTACTCTGTGTGTCCCATACCCGGGGATGGGGGTCCCTGAATTGTCCCAGTGTGTGCAAGCAGGACCACAACAGTCCAGCCCAGCTCCCAGAGCCTCTCCCGTTGGGTGTGCGTTGCCCAGAGGGGATCAACATAAGAAATGCGAGAAAATAGGTTTGGGTCCTCCTCACCATCAGGTTATTTCTGCGGGGGCCACCTGGCTGGACCTCACCTCGCCTGGCTTTGTGCTCTGCATGGGCACCCATCTGCCCTCCCTGCCCCAGACGACCTCTGCCAAGGGATGCTGGGCTGGTGCTACAGCCTGGTGGCATGGACCATGCCTCGGCAGGGACCAAAATGCTCCCCCTCCATCATCGATGGGGGAAGAAAGGACAACAGTGTCTGAGCCAAGAGACTTGATGGAGGATGGGTCCCCTTCAGGCATCAGCCCCACGGCAAGGGGGCAAGGCTCGCTGGGCAGTGCCCAAGTGCAGGGAGGGCAAGGTGAGGGGGACGGAGGGGTACAGCTGAGTGGTGCAGACAGTGCCCCTCACCCTGACTCCCTGCCCTCCCCCAGCCCATGAAGATGCACCAGGACTCCCTGGAGGAGCAGCAGGAGAAGGAGGCAGACACCGATCCTGTTTATGAGGAGGTGGGCAACTTCCCTGAGCTGGCCACACTGGAGCTGGGGCGGGGGCTGCTGGCAGACCTGTCAGCCGTGCCCCCCATGGACAGGTCCAAGATGCCAGCCCCATTCCCCGAGCAGCCCCCAGCCACAGCACTGCGCTCCCCAGCCCAGAGGGTGGCAGGTCCCTCCGTCACCAAAGCCCTGTCCCTCGAAAGGGACTTGAACCTGGAGAGCAACAGAGGTTCAGCCCAGGGGCTCAGACCCACCAAAACGGCCTCTCTGGAGAGGAACATGGAGCCTTCCCTGGTGCTGGCCAGGGACTGGGAGCAGGCAGCCACTCCGGGGAGCAGTCCCAGCATGGAGACCTCCCTGGAGATCCCCAGGAAGAGGAACATGCAGCCTCCCTCGCCCATCAACAACAAACTCATCCAGGAGCTCAGCAGCGTCATCCTCAGGAAGAATGAGGGCCAGCCACCAGGGCCGGGCCAGCCAGTGACGTGACCTGCCGTGCCAAAGGGGCAACCACCGACCTGGGGGTCAAGTTGCGCCCGATGGCAGCGACGATGGGTACCCCACGCTCCCACACCACGGAGCCCATGCCCTCCTCCTCCTCCTGACCCCAGAGCCGGGCTGGGAGCAGGGACTGGTGGGGACCAGGGGACTAGTGGGGACCGGGATGCTGAGGGGCGGTACCCCCTCTTGGGAGGGCTGGGGATGCTGCCCCACATGCTCTCGCTCA
>NW_008825302.1:170920-173908 GCF_000699105.1 Pygoscelis adeliae | reverse complement strand
GGTGTCAGGCAGGGGGGGCTGCAGTGCCTGCCAGCACAGGCGAACACAGCACGATGTCCCTTCCCCAGCACTGGGCCTGTGAGGCAGGGTCAGGACACCCAAGCCATTCCCCACTTCCCTTCTTGCATCTACCATGGCATATTTTGGTGGGGGGGGTCAACAGAAGCAGGGCTGGCCATGTGTGCCCGGCATGTAGTGCTGGCGATGGAGGACAGCTCCTGCTTGGCTACTGTATTTATACCTGTTCCTTCCACCAGCAGGGAGAAATAAAGATTTATTTGTACTCTGGAGGGTTCAGTTACTGAAGGAGGAGCGGTGAGGGATGCTGCGGTCTGGCAGGCAGGGAGCTGGGGGTGCCAGGGCCAGGCACCCAGTCGGGGGACCCATGGGATGGGACCAGCACCGGCAGCATCGGAGGAACTGCAAAACTGGGGCAAAGTCCCAGCGAACCTCAGATCCAGGTGGGGTTTTCTGCCCAAGTCTGCTGCCAACCTGGGACGGTGCGGCCCTTTGCGCCGGTCACCAAGCTGCAGGATGCCCCCTCCCCAGGGCAGGGGGACACAGCCTGGCACCCCTCAGCCCTGCCTACAGCTGGCTCTGCTTGCTGGACCTCAGGGGCAGGGCTGCCTTTTCCGAGGCCCTCCCCGCCAAGGTTTTGAGTCCCCCGGGGCAGCAGCAGCCTGCATCCCATGACCCAGCCCCAAAAATCCTGGGAGACATAGAAGTAGACAAAGGGACTGAAGTAGTTGTTGAAGGTGCCAAGCACCAGGACCAGGGTGTACCAGATATAGGTGACATTGTGGCACCCTGTGGCCTCCAGCATGTAGTGGATGAAGAGCAGCACGTTGCTGGGGGTGAAGCAGAGGATGAAGACCAGGGCCAGGACAGGCACCACCTGCCCATAGCGTCTCCCCTTGGCCAGCAGCCGCACCAGGATGAAGCTGTAGAAGATTGTCATGAGCACGAAGGGCAAGCCAAAGCTCAGCCCCACCAGGGAGAGGAAAGAGTAGACGAGGAACACGTGCTCATCCTTTCCTAGGCCATCATGGCACACTGTGATGTTCAGGCTCGAGATATGACTTGTCTGGGGGTGCAAAAGCAGAGGGCTCATGCCCAGCCCCACCACCAGCCAGCTGCCCACACAGACGCCCACCTCACCCCACATCCAACTGGAGCCCTTCCACAGGAACAGGTGCACCACAGAGATGTAGCTCTCCAGGCCAATGCAGGTGAGGAAGAGGATGGAGCTCTACATGTTCCCATAGAAGAAGGCCACCATGGTATGGCACAGGTAGTCCCCAAAGAGCCAGTGATTGCCCAAGAGGTGGTAGGCCGCTTCGGGCTGTCAGTCTGGCAGCAGGAGGGTTTGGAAGGGGAAGAGGGTGCTGGAATATCTCCTGAAGTTGTTCACCAGGACCCAGCAGCCCAGAGCGTTGGCTGGCAACCCCACGAGCAGCACCAAGGAGTAGAGGACAGGGAGGAGGTGGGTGGTGAGGGTGAGGTTGAGAAAAGCTTCCATGGAGGCACTGGGGCACGTGGCTTCTTCTTGGGGAGTGAGGGGGATCAAGACTCACCCTTTGTCATGCACTGTGGAGGACACAAGGCATCAGGCTCGGCCAAGAGCCCCCTCCCACTGCCCCTTCCCCCTCAGGACTATGCAGGAGCTGTCACCCCTCCCTGCAGAGCCACCAGCAAATGCAGGACCTGGCATCTCCCTTCCCTATGGCAGGCACAGCTCGGGACGTAGGAGCCCTTAGCATCCTGCCGCCCTCACCGCACGGAGCCATGCCACATCCTGCACCGTCCACGCCACTCCCCCTGCACCGCCACCACGGCAATGCCAGCCCAGCCAGGTGCCCTGCCCGCAGCCCAGACGGGCTCTGCTCCCACGCACCGCTGCGGGGACACGTGGCTCTGCCGACTTCCCTTTTCCTTCCAAGCCCAGCACAATGGGTCCCCCGCAAACCAACAGGATCGAAGGGCCAGATGGGAAACCCACGCCACGACGGGGTCAGGATGTGGCCACCCATGCCAATATGGGAGATGTTGTCCTACCGGGGCTCCTGCCTCCTCCTCCTCTTCCTCCCAGCCAGCCCTCCTGGCTCAGTCCTCCACCACATCCAGGGCTGCGCACACCTCCCCGTCTTCCTGTGGTTGGAGGCTTTTCACTGCACACTCAGAACAAAACCAAAGAACAGGAAGGTCCCGGGACACCACACAAACAACTCCCAACCAAATCCCTTTTCTGGCTTGCTCAAAAAATGCAGTTGGGCTCTGCTCCCCTGTGCATCACCCCCAGCTACAAAAGCTCCATCCAGGTGGTTCCCAGGACGCCTGGCCCTGGGGGACCCCAGTTACAACCAACAGGTTTCCCTCTGCCACCTCTCCGCGTGCAAGGAACAGGGGAAATTCAGATTAAGAAAGCAGTAACCTGATTTTTGTTGCCAGAATGTGAAGGGGTGGCAGGTTTTCAGGTCTTCACTTAGGTTTTCAATGTGGACACCCAGGGAAGGCAGCAGAACAGTGCCCTGAGCTTTCACTGTGACACCCAGCTATCCCCTCCAAGTGTGTCGTGGTTTAACCTCAGCCAGCAACTGAGCACCACACGGCCACTCGCTCACTCTCCCCACCCCCTGGTGGGATGGGGGAGAGAATTGGAAGAGTAAAAGTGGAAGAAGAAGAAGAAGAAGGAAGAAGAAGGAAGAAGAAGGAAGAAGAAGGAAGAAGAAGGAAGAAGAAGGAAGAAGAAGGAAGAAGAAGGAAGAAGAAGAAGAAGAAGAAGAAGAAGAAGAAGAAGAAGAAGAAGAAGAAGAAGAAGAAGAAGAAGAAGAAGAAGAAGAAGAAGAAGAAGAAGAAGAAGAAGAAGAAGAAGAAGAAGAAGAAGAAGAAGAAGAAGAAGAAGAAGAAGAAGAAGAAGAAGAAGAAGAAGAAGAAGAAGAAGAAGAAGAAGAAGAAGAAGAAGAAGAAGAAGAAGAAGAAGAAGAAGAA
>NW_008825302.1:162425-164073 GCF_000699105.1 Pygoscelis adeliae | reverse complement strand
GGCCACTTCTGCAGGGTGGCCTCTGTGCAAGCTGGGTCTGCACAAATGCCATAGGCAGGACTGGCCCCACTGTGCATCACCGCGGCAGGACAGGCACCAGCCCCCTCCCCGCTGGCACGCTTCCTCTTTCTCCTCCACGTCATGCCCGGGGGCTGCCCGTGTCCTGCCCGTGTCCCTGTGGTCCGAGTGGCCAGACGGGAGGTGGGGAGCACAAGAAGGCCACCAGCTGCCACCACCGCCGAGCCCCCGGGGGACATCACAGAGACTGGGATGATTTCCAGCTGCCAGCATGCAATGGCACGCCGCAGGGAGGAGGACGCACAGGTAAAGCAGCCATCAAAACATGGTTGTGAACCACAGTGGGCAGGTGGAACTGTACATGCCCCAGGCATGGGACAGGAAGGACACAGCTGACTCCCAGCCCGGTGACATATGCCCCTGCCCCATTGCAGCACCCCGGGGGGGCACAGGGCACCCTGCAGGCCCAGCCCTGCCAGGACCAGACATCCCCAGGCATCAATCACCTTGGTGGGGCTGACAAGCCGATGTCACCCTGTAGATGGGGCCTCCCTGCATTGTCCCACTCTGCCGTGCCCTTCCTGCCACCCAAGTGGGTGTTGGGTAGCCCCCGGTCCATTTTCCCGGCTCTCTCCTGCAGGAGAGGGGCCGTGGAGGGGAATAACAGACCCGGTGACACAGCTCCAGCCCAGCCTCACACTTCGACACGCAGCAGGGGAACCAGGACGTGTGCAACTGACCCCAAAAATGTCAGGGAGAGAGAGTAAGGGGACAAAATGGACAGTGGGGAGAGCCACAAGCTCTGCAGGAACCACAGACGGAGAAAAAGCAGGACAGAAAGAGAAGTGAGAGCTGAAGGGGACAGGAGGAGGAAGGGAGGGGTACAGAGGGACAGAGGGACAGAGTGACGGAGGGACCAGGGACAGATGGGGCAAGGGCTGGCTGCGGAGTCCTCATGGTTGCAGATGCCCCCCACCGAATGCCACTGCTCAGCACCTCACCTGTGTCCCCATGGCAGGGTCCTGCCAAGCCAGGGGCTCTGCATCCTCCACGTGACATGGGACATCATGTGTCCCTGTGCCTGGGGGCTGGGTCATGCTGCCCCACATGTCCCCACACTCCAGGACCAATGTCCCAGCACCCCACATCTCCCTGTGCTCCAGAACCAGTGCCCTGGCACCCCATGTGTCACCATATCCTGGGGCCAGTGCTCTGTATGTCCTCACGTAGAAGGACTTGGTCCCCAGCGTTTCCGGTGCCCCCATGCTGCAGCACACCCCATGTCTCCATGTCCCCTGTCCAGGACATGGGCCCCAGTGCTCCCCATGTCCCTATCTCCCTGTGTCCCTATGTCCCCATGTCCCTGTCTCCTTGTCTCCCCATGTCCCTGTCCCCCTGTCTCCCTGTCTCCCTGTGTTCCCATCTCCCCATGTCCCTGTGTCCCCATGTCCCTGTGTCCCCATGTCCCCGTCTCCCCATGCCCCCATGTCCCCGTGTCCCCATCTCCCCGTGTCCCCATCTCCCCGCCCCCCCGTGCCCGTGTCCCAGCGCTCCAGCGGGACGCGCAGCACCGACCACTAGGCGGCGCGCGGAGCACTGCGGTGGGCGTGGCCTGCCTTGCGGGGGGGGC
>NW_008825302.1:153696-154431 GCF_000699105.1 Pygoscelis adeliae | reverse complement strand
GCCCCGTGCCGGCCACGGAGGCCGGTGGCGGATGGGCGCAGCATTTTCCCTGCCGGGGGGGGGGGACCGACCACATTAGAGCACCCGCTGGGGTGCTTTGCTGAGCACAGCATGGCCTGAACCTCGGGTGTTTTGGGGGCCCGGAGGGAAAACCTTGCCGGGGGAGGAAACCGCCCGGCTCTGCTGTCTGCTGGATCATCACAGGGCTCCGCTCTTAAATGTCAGAGCCTGGTTTTGCTCCGTGAGATGTCCCCGCGGCATCCCTTGGGGACACCCTGCAGCAGAGATGCGTCCCCCCTTCCTGCAGCCAGGCACCATGCCACCCTGCTCCCTCTTCCCCCCCCAGGCTGGAGGGGGGACCGTCCCCCCCAGGGTTGGGGTCATGCTGTGCTTGGCTTTGCTGGGGGCTCCTCTACTCTGCCTCTGCAGCCGGTGTCCCTCGGTGGTGTCCCCTTGCCGGTCCTCTGTCCCAAAAGCCACAGCCAGGGGGTCATCTCGTGGTGGTGGCTACCCCACAAAAAGGTTTTCCCGCAGGGAGGGCAATGGGGTCCCTGCTGACACCGAGCCACTGTAGGGTGTGTGTGTCCCCTGCTCTGGGGACACCCGTGGGGTGGGCAGCTGGTGCGGGGAGGCCGTTTCGGGGAAGCCGTTTCAGCCCCAGGGCGGGGCGGCGGGGTGCTGGGGTGCCTGGTAGGGTTGGGGAGTGCTGGTGGTGACGGGTCTGTCCACAGGCGC
>NW_008825302.1:150786-151040 GCF_000699105.1 Pygoscelis adeliae | reverse complement strand
CCGGGGCGAGGAGCTTGAGGTCATCGAGGACGGTGACGAGTGGGAGTGGGTGAAGGTGGGAGCGGGCTGAGTCCCCCCTCCAGGCTTGGGGGGGTTTGGAGGTCCCCAGAGCTGTCCCTGCCCTGGAGGCTGGGACGGCCAAGAAGTTTCTGCCCCTTCAGGCTCGGAACAAGGCGGGCCAGGTCGGTTACGTCCCCGAAAAGTACCTGCTGTCCCTGGCCGGCCAGCCCGGGGCCCGGGCCGGGCCCCCCCGA
>NW_008825302.1:150388-150632 GCF_000699105.1 Pygoscelis adeliae | reverse complement strand
CTAAGCCCCCCACCCCATCCTCCCTGCAGCCTGGCTGGTACGAGCCCTGTACGACTACGAGGGGCAAAGCCCCGAGGAGCTGAGCTTCCCTGAGGGGGCCATCATCCGGGTCCTGCCCCGTGCCCCTGGCGAGGTGGATGATGGCTTCTGGACAGGCGACTTCGACGGCCGCATCGGTGTCTTCCCCTCCCTGGTGGTGGAGGAGCTCACCGGCGGCCAGGGAGCAGCCGGGCAGGTCGGTGGC
>NW_008825302.1:146188-148713 GCF_000699105.1 Pygoscelis adeliae | reverse complement strand
CCCCCGTGGTTGTGGCATCACCCGCCAGCCGCGACCAGGCTGTCCTGGCCCCGTCCCTGCCCGGAGCTCGCCCGGCTGCCCACCTGCAGCCCCCGCTGTGGCGGGGCATGCGGGCCAGAGGACCTGCCCGTGCAAGATCCAATGCATTGGGAACCGACCCTCCTGGAGAAGGGGTTCACCCTCTCTCCATCACCAGGCTGTGACCCACCGGGGCAGGGACACTGCCAGTGCCTTCCCACCCCACCCCGGACATTGCCCCAGGGGCTGGGGATAAGCACTCACGTCACACAGTTGCTCCTCGGTCCTGCACTGCGGTGCTGGGCCCCTGGGGGATGGAGGAGAGATGTGGATGTCAGCGCTCCCATGGGAATGGGGTGCTGGGGTGGGGGGCCAGGTCTCCATTGGCCACAGCAGTGACCCATGGGCTAGTGGGCAGAAGTCCACCGAGGCTCCAGGAGCTGACTACAGCCCGAGCAGCACCTCTCTGCCCTTCCTCATCACCTGCAGGACATGTTGAGCAGCAGCTAACAACCCTCGTGGTGGCCCTGGCTGGGACCTGGGGGATGAGGGAGTGTCCGAGTGGTGCCAGGGCTTGGTGACAAACGTCCCAGTGAGGTCCCATCACCGTTCTCCTGGGACCCTGTGTCGTGGAGCACACCAAAGCAATACGCCAAAGCCTGGTGCAGGGTGCAAGGCAAGAGCCTGGCGCCACAGAGAGGACAGATGAAGAGGGGAAAAATCACCATGTCCCTGGGCTTGCCCTGCATGTAACTGCTTCCCCAGTTAGAGGCACCACAGCCATTGCACAAGGCGGCGGGGGCCATGGGAGGAAGGAGGACCTGTCGCCACCTCTCCAGGTCTCTGGAGGAGGGCTACAGCCCATCAGCTCTGTCCTGCGTGGCTGCCATGGGCTGCCCTTCTCCACGAAACGGCTCAAACCATCCAGCCAAGCCACCAGAAAGCAAAGAGGGAAACAATAAACACAGCGGGCTCCTGCTTTTTCCTTAGCCTACGCTCAGCTAGGCACCCTTCCCCGGGCTCTCCCACACTGACCCAGTCCTGCACCATCCCACCTCCCTGCCAAGGGCTTCTGGCACGTGCCATGCCCGGCCCGTGGAGCTCCAGCAGATCCAGCCCCTGGGAATGTCCCTGGGTTTGAAGCACGCTGAGATTTTTCCCCAGACGGTTTGCTTCCTTTTTCTTCCAAGGGCTTTGCCACATGTGCCCCAGTGCTGGTTTTGTGGGGCGAGCTGAGGCCAGCTCTTGGGGCTGCTCGACGCAGGCAGCCCTGGTGGGGTGACATCGCACCAGGTGCCTTCCCCCAGCCCCCTTCCATGAAAATCGTCTTTCCCCAGCTGCAGGTCCACGGGTGAGCGCGCGCGTGAGTGAACACGTTGGGTGTCTGCTACCACCACCAACAGCATCATTTGCTCAGTGGTAACAGCCCAGAGGCAGTGGCAGGGAGCGAATCCCCCAAATCGGGGGCCGTTGATGACCAAGCAAATGATGTCCTTGCCAGTGCTGCCCTGGAGCTCTCTAGCACCTCCAGCAAGGTGTTCGGGTGGGAAGGTTGGGTACTGGGAGCTCCAGCCAGGGTGGGCTGTCCTCCTCTCTGAGCACAGCCAGCATCAGCCCCTCTGGAGCAGGGAAGAACAACCAAGAAATGACCAGTTGGCTTCACCATTTCCTAGACTTCGAGGCAAGAAAGGCTCCTGGAGACATCTGTCCCTGCCTGTACCTTGCTGGCCGTGTTAAGCCCCAGCACTGCAGTGAGGCTACAGTTTTGGAGACACCAAGCTATGGGCAGTGGCAGAGCTCCCCGAGGTCAAGAAAAAGTGATCCCAATGGCTGTCCCGAAAGAGCCCAACCAGGAAAATGCATCCTTTGCCCGAGGGGCAGCTGGCAGTGGGTCTGGAGCATCCCCCACGCAAGTCAACCAGTGACCTGCCTTTTCCCCTGCAGTGCGGGTACCAGCAAGGTGGGAACTGTCACAGTGACTCTGCATGCCCCAGACATCAGAAAACGGGTGGGAAAATGCAATCAAAAAAGGTAAGCAGAAACAGGGTGAGCAGGACAGGGCAGGTCCCACGCCGCAGTCAGCCTGGCGCAAGCCTCGGCTCGCCTGTCCCTGCTGCACAGCTCACGCCACCGCGCTTGGGCTGGTTGATCTTGTTGGCAGCAGGGCTTGGCGTGCTGTGCCACAGCCCTCCAAACCCTCCAGCCCAGGGGACCACACAGGGACAAAGAAGAGGAGGAACCTACCTGCTGCCCCATGTCCTCCACTCCAGGCTGTTTTCTGCTGCTGTCGTCTCTTCCCAACTCATCAGCCTGTTCGTGCAGACTCAGGCTCCCGTGAATATCCGACACTTCATCTGCCGACCCCAGTCCGGTCTCCTCCAGGCAGATGCTGGCTCCTTCCTGCACCAGCTCTCCCGGGATGCTGGGACTTGACCCTCCCAGCACCTGATGGCTCAGGAGCTTCCTCTGGCGGCTCGCGCTCCCGGGAGCAGTGCCAGCATCCTGTA